>NC_066532.1:5801658-5879158 GCF_024679095.1 Eriocheir sinensis | reverse complement strand
ATTGACAAATTATTCAACAGCCTTCCCTATAATATCCAACTTTCCAATGCAAGGGTTAACCAGCATATGTATTCTTTCATTTCTTCCACTGACAAATTATTCTACAGCCTTCCCTATAATATCCAACTTTCTGATGCAAGGGTTGACCAGCATGTGTATTCTTTCATTTCTTCCACTGGCAACTTATTCTACAGCCTCCGAGGACATACGATAGACAGAGAGAGAAACAGACACACCAATGGATATACAAAACAGACAGATGGAAGGATGGACTGATGGATGCGAGGAGGTACGAAAGACAGACCCCTTCCTCCATTCCACCTTCCCTCCACTTCCCCTTCCCTTCCTCGCTCCACCCATTCTCTCTCTCTCCTCAATTCACGCCCACTCCTTCTTGGCACAATCACTCTTTGGGCTCACGGAAGGAAGGGACCAAACGCGTGAATACCAGACCAGCGCCGGGCAGGGTGACGCCACGTGCCAAGACAGCTGATTGCAAGAGGACGAGGAAGGGATGTGAAGGGCCGTTCATCTCCTCGTTTCACACACTGGCACGCGAGGAGGAGGAGGAAGAGGAGGAGGAGGAGGAGGAGGAGGCGATCTAAAGGGACAGAGTGAATGAGGATGAAAAGTGGAAAAGAAGTGGAAACAGGACGCTTTTGATATCACGAGTAAGGAGAGGAGGAGGAGGAGGAGGAGGAGAAAAGAAAAAAAAAGAATTAAAAAGAAAAGTAGTTGTAGTAGAAGTAATAATAGTAAGAGGAGGAGGAGGAGGAGGAGGAGGAGGAGAAAAGAAAAAAAAAGAATTAAAAAGAAAAGTAGTTGTAGTAGAAGTAATAATAGTAAGAGGAGGAGGAGGAAGAGGAGAAGGAGGAAAAATACAGGAGAAATGAAATCGAAAAAAATAGACCATCCTTTTCACTTTCCAATTCATATTTTCGTAAGGAACAAATTCACAAGAAACAGAATAAATGAGTGATAAGTTGTATATATTTCCTTCCTCCTCCTCCTTCTCTTCTTATCTTCCAGCCTCTCTTTTTCTCTCCCTCTCCCTCTTCTCTCCCTTTCTCCTCTTCGTGGTTGTCTCTGCACTTAACTCTTCTCTCCTTCCTCTTCTCCCTGACCTTCCTTTTTTATTATCCTATCCGTTCCTCCCTCTATTTCTCTTTCCATTTTCATCTTTCCCTTTTCTTCCCTTATACAGCATTCTCTGATTCCCTCTTCTCCTTACTTTTCATCTATTTTCCATCTTTATCTGTCTCCTGTCTATCTCCCCTCTCTCTCTCTCTCTCTCTCTCTCTCTCTCTCTCTCTCTCTCTCTCTCTCTCTCTCTCTCTCTCTCTCTCTCTCTCTCTCTCTCTCTCTCTCTCTCTCTCTCTCTCTCTCTTCTCTCTCTCTCTCTCTCTCTCTCTTCTCTCTCTCTCTCTCTCTCTCTCTCTCTCTCTCTCTCTCTCTCTCTCTCTCTCTCTCTCTCTCTCTCTCTCTCTCTCTCTCTCTCTCTCTCTCTTCCTAATGCATCCTCTACCTGTTCACTAATTACCGTTTTCTACAATCACAGAAACATTAAGAGCAGAATCTAGTTGTTTTTTTTTGTCCTTTTTTTCTTAACTTTTTTTCTCATCCTCGGCAGACACCTTGTTAGCCTTCGTACAGGTGAATCTAATCTTGGCCGTCATCTGTTCCTGATTAAGTCATTGGTTACGCTCAAGATAAAATCAACGTTACGAAGGCTGTTGATTTGTGATTCTCTGATAACTGTTTCCCCGATCAACACGCACAAGCACACACGCACACACACACACACACACACACACACACACACACACACACACGTATTTTCCTCCCTCCTATTTTTCCTTCCTTCCTTCCTTTTTTTCCTTCCTTCCTTCCTTCCAACCCTTCATTCTTGACTACTGCCTTTCCACCATCTCTCTCTCTCTCTCTCTCTCTCTCTCTCTCTCTCTCTCTCTCTCTCTCTCTCTCTCTCTCTCTCTCTCTCTCTCTCTCTCTCTCTCTCTCTCTCTCTCTCTCTCTCTCTCTCTCTCTCTCTCTCTCTCTCTCTCTCTCTCTCTCTCTCTCTCTCTCACACACACACACACACACACCTTGCCCAAGTATCTATCTATTCAATTTAATTTCACACGTATTTACAACCACAAAATCACCGTCGTTGCATGTCTGATAATCTGTTTCCCTAAGGCAGAACTTTCCTTCACCTAATTAACAGGTATGCAACTAGTTAGCCTTGCGCCAGGTAAGTCCAATTTGCCCTTTACCTGTCCTCTGATAATCACCGTAGTCATTGCATAATCTGTTGCCGAGGAACGTTAATTTGCGCCTCTCTCAAGTGCAACCCTTTTCCAATTAACGTACGAAGGCCAATGATTATTCCGCACAGGTAATCAGAATCTGCTCTTTACTGGTTCTGTATTGAAAATGAAAGAAAAAAGGAGGGAAGGAGAGGGGTATTACGAGAGGTACAAGGGTGGATATGAGGGGGTATCAGGGGGAGAAAGGGAAGGGAAGGGAGAGATGGAGGGAGAGAGGGGAAGGGTGAGAGGGATTTCATGGGAGGTTAAGGGGGAAGGGAAGGGAAGAAAAGGGGTATTATGGGAGGTATTAGGGTGGGTACGAGGAGGTATCAGGATGAGGAAGGGAAGAGAAGGGAGAGATGGAGGGAGAGAGAAAAAGGGGTAAGGGATATCATGGGAGGTTTAAGGGGAAGGACAGGGAGGGGAAGGGAAAGGAAGGGGAAGAGAAGGAGAAAGAGAGATGAAAGAGAGAAAAAGGGGAGGGATGAAGGGAGAAAGGAAGGAAAGAGGGAGAGAGAGGAAAAGAGGGGTATAAGGAGGGGTATCAGGGAAGGTATCAGTGAGTATCAGGTATTAGTATCTCCCACCGAGGCTGCCTGAATCTGCGTGTCTGTGTTACTCATAGGCACGACTTTAAATTGACCCACTAAACACCTTTTCTAACTAACGAGCAAAGGTATCTGATTATCCTCGCGCAGGTAAACATATTCTGCCCTTTACCGGTTCTGTATTTCTCGCTTCGTCCAGCCACAGACCCGTCGAGGCCCTCTGAATCTGAGTGTCTGTGTTACTCATAGTCACGACTTTGAATTGACACACGAACACAATCTGCACTTTACCGGCTATGTATTTCTCGTTTCGTCCAGCCACAGACACATCGAGGCCGTCTGAATATGCGTGGCTGTGTTACTCTTAGGCACGACTTTAAATTGTCCCACTAAACAGCTTTTCTAATTAACGCACGAAGGTCCCTGATTATCCTCGCGCAGGTAAACACATTCTGCTCTTTACCGGCTCTGTATTTCTCGCTTCGTCCAGCCACAGACCCATCGAGGCTGCCTGAATCTGAGCGTCTCTGTTACTCCTAGGCATGACTTTAAATTGTCCCACTAAACTTCCGTAACTGACCCACCCTCGACTAACACAATCTGCTCTTTACCGGCTCTATATCTCGCTTCGTCCAGCCACAGACCCATCGAGGCCGTTTGAGTGTGCTTGGCTGTATTATTCTCAGGCACGACTTTAAGCTAACTCACAAAACACCTGGTTATAGTTGCAGGCAAACAGGTGAAAACAGGTTATACACGTGGATTCGATCAGCCCCAACAGCTTTCTCACAATCACTGTATACACTCACTACAAATTACCAAGATTAGGTTTGCTGATTTGCATTTCAGTAGCATGTTTTGTATTTATTCTCAAACGCTTGGACACATGGTCACTCTTGCCCAGATCGATTATATCCGTTTTTGATCATTTTTCCGCTTCACAGTACTCATGGAAGGGAACGAGTTAGTGGATACACGAGAGGAGGACGAGGACGAGGACGAGGAGGAAGAGGAGGAGGAGGAGAAGGAGGAGGAGAAAGAGGAGGAGGACGAGGACGAGGACGAGGAGAACGAGGACGAGGACGAGGAGGAGGTGGAGGAGGAGGAGGAGGAGGAGGAGGACGAGGAGGAGGAGGTAGGGGAAGGGATGGGAGACAAACGAATACATATCCACATTCAGTCCGGTATAGAACGTGATATATTTGAGTGGTCGGCGTAGTGTAGCGTGCTGGGTGCATGGTTAGTAGCGTGTGCGTGTGCGTGTCTGCTTGTGTGTGTTCGTGTTCTGGCAATATTGGAAAGTGTCGTGCCTGGCTACATTGCTACGGTACATCATCAGCTACGTTGGTTGTACGGTTGACTGGTTGCAGGATTTTATTCACGGATGCATATGTACACTCTATTCCATCCCCCTTCCCTATACTCTCTCTCCCCTCTTTTCGCTCCCTACTCCCTCCCTCTCTTTCTCTCTCACTCTCTCCCCCGTCTCTCTCTGTTGCTTACCGCGGCTTCTACGCACTCTCCGTTGCCCTATATCGCTTTTTTCAGTGTCGTGTGGACAGCCTCAAGGCCTCACCCCACGCGGCAGGACTCACGTTTCAGCCGCAAAAACAGGTCAGGTGCTCCGCCCCCGGCCAGGTACTAATTGCTTGTTTTGCTCATGCAGGGGCTTGAGGCTTCTCGCTGAATTATGTGCCCAGGTGTGTGTGTGTGTGTGTGTGTGTGTGTGTGTGTGTGTGTGTGTGTTGATGGTTATGATTCCGCCGACTAAGCATACACAAGTGCACATGACAATATTCGTGCACATACACACACACACAGACACACACACACACACACACACACACACACACACACACACACACACACACACACACACACACACACGCACACACACACACACACACACACACACACACACACACACACACACACACACACACACACACACACACCAGACACAGAATGAAACTGAATAATGGCAGAGTTAGTGCGGTTCTCGTGAAATATATATGAATAGAATACTCCTAAGAACATGAATGAAGTATAGTTCCAGAGGTTGTTTAATTCTCCCCTCTTGAAACAACTGAAGTCGAAGGAATGAAACGCGTCATCCCTGGCTCTCTTATGCCCCAGACTCGGCGCCTTCTCAGGTTGTGACCAGTTGACAATCGAGCCGCGGCGGGCCACACGGCTGAGTAGACCACAGGGATGATTTTTGCTGAGCGCGTTTCACTTTCCCACTAGAAGCCCGGGTGTCAGTTTTCATACCCTGACCCTCCCCAATAGTCGGCGCACTAACCAACAACGTCCTGCTCTGCACTGCGCCCTGTTGAAACACTTGTTGCAGCCACGCACCTGATCACACACATTGCACCTGTATACGTGGCTCTGGGGGTCGAGGAAACAGTACTGTCCATATTCATATAGACATATCGGGGACGTATGTATCGACGCCCCAGCACACACACATTTGACAAGGCTTTCGTAGGAGGTTTGAGCATTTCCAGGGGTAGTTTAATGACCCTGGTGGTAGTCTGACCCTTCTGCTTTTTCTAATCATTCAACCTATGTATCTACCTGTCTATCTATCTGTAATTAAATCCATCTATCTACCTATCAATTTCTACTTCCTTTTCCTATCCCAAAGCCTTCATATGTAACTCAATAGCCCATTGTTGACGTTCCTGGCGACCCCATAACTCAGGCTGGACTAGACAATACACTTCCTATTACTCACCTACGCCGGCCTCTCGCGAACATCTCAGTTACTGGCTGAAGAGAATGTTTTTATTTTATTTTCACTTATATTATGCCAAATCTCTGTGCAAAAATACGGGTCCCTCAAATATATATAGTAAACGCATGAATGGGTTAGTAAAGACATGTTTGCAGGAGTTGATAAAGGAGTGGCTGAATGAATATACGAATGAATATGGATAAGTAAGAGGATAAAAAGGAAAGGAAGTAGATGAAAAGAATTAGGAAAGAAGGATATGCAAGAGTTAATAAGAGAGTGAGTGAACGAATGCAAGAATAAATATGCATAAATAGATAGATAAAAAGAAAGAAAGAAAGAAAAGGAGAAAATATGAACAGAATGAGGTAAATAGATAAAAAAATAAAGACAAAATAAAGATAAAAGAAAAAAAGAAAGAAAAAAAAAAAGAACAGGAACAAGTAAATAAAATGAAAATGAATAAAGGTAAAAGAGAGATGTGAAAAAAAAAGATAGATAATGAAAAAAAATAGGAACAGCATCAAATAAATAAATAAAAATAAATAGATATAAAAAGTAAAAGAAATAAAGACAGAAAATGAGAAAATGCGAACCAGAAAAAAGTAAATAGATACAAATATAAATAAAAGAAAGAAAAAAATGAAAGTAAATATAGCAAAAAGAAATATGAAAGAAAAATAGGGGAAGAAAATTAAAAACAATTAAATATCACCAATAAAAATAAATAAATAAATAAGCGGATCGAAGTCTATATTTAGGTGGCGGACGTGAACACCTGTGGCTCTAAATTGGTTCCTTTCACTCACCTTTCAAACCCTAACCACCAATAGAAACACACACACACACACACACACACACACACACACACACACACACACACACACACACACACAAACACCACCATAAACCTAAAGATATACATAGAACAGTTGCTAAGGGACCAACCAATGGGCGTTTGACTTGGCTTATATAGATAGATAGATAGATAGAGATAGATATATAGATAGATATATAGATAGATAAATAGATAGATATAGAGCCTGACTAGGACAACTTGTATGGGTGTATGAGAGTAAAGTCTATGCTATCCCAATCCCTTATGCAGAGTTCATCAGCAACTTAAATCTTTCATCCCTTTCGCTGATAAACTTTTCGCTGGTAAACACACACACACACACACACACACACACACACACACACACACACACACACACACACACACACACACACACACACACACACACGGCGCCCACCACCCCTTAACTGATTCATCAAGGTGTTTTTTTCCTTCTCTCTCTCTCTCTCTCTCTCTCTCTCTCTCTCTCTCTCTCTCTCTCTCTCTCTCTCTCTGCGGTAAAATTAGATTATACGGTCTCACTTTCGGATACATAAAAACAGCTCCTCTTTTTTTCTTCTCTTTCGTGTTGTTGATACTTAAGAGAATGTTAGAGGATGAAGGCTAATTCACAAACCTTTTCCTCCTCTCCTCTTCTACCTCCTCCTCCTCCTCCTCCTCCTCCTCCTTCTTCTTCTTCTTTTTCTAGTTAATGTTCCTTTACTTGTTCTTCTTGTTCTTGGTATTCTTGTTTTTCCTTTTCTTTTTCTTCGTGTTTTTGTTTTTGTTCTCCTTTTTCTTTTTCTTCTTTTTTGTTTTATGTTTTCTTTCCCTTTCTCCTTTCTTCTTATTCTTGTTCGTGTTCTCGTTCTTATTCTTCTTGTTCTTGTCCGCTTTTTTCTTTTTTGTTCCTCTTCTTCTTCCTCCTCCTCCTCCTCCTCCTCCGCCTACGCCGCCCACCATTCCTCTCTCCGTGTGCCAACTCTCGTTTGTCCTGTTTATCCTCGCCCAGACGATCCCTTCCCGGCCCCCCTCGCCCCTAGAGACGCCTTATCCCTTGTGACCCCTGATTCAGTGTTGGTTGCCACCCAGATCATCGTCCAAGTATGAGCGTGCCGGCGTTGTGAGCCAAAGTTCGAGTCCCACCGATGAGCAATGACAATTTTCAAACCATACCCGAGTGGTGGATGATTACCCACATGCTGCCCAGATCTTCAGTCAACCCTAACTTCAGCGACTTCGGTCAAGAGAGGCACCGGGGGGCAGCATAGGCCAGGCAAGAGTCACACATCACGGCACCCACTATAAATAAAATTCGCCTGCACCACTAGCGGGCTGGTACCGTCCGAGAGACCCCTCAGGAGAGCCAAAACAGAAAATCAGTAGAGTTCTAATGACTGTTCTTCACGTTCATGTTACAAAAGAAGGGTTAAACTACCACCAGGGTCATAAAACTACCCCTGGAAATGCTCAAAACCCCTACGAAAGCCTTGTGAAATGTGTTGTTTTAGGTTCGTGGTACAGATGAAGGGTCAGACTACCACCAGGGTCATAAAAACTACCCCTGGAAATGCTTAAAAACCCTACGAAAGACTTGTGAAATGTGTTGTTTTAGGTTCGTGGCACAGAAGAAGGGTCAGATTACCACCAGGGTCATAAAAACTACCCCTGGAAATGCCGCTCACAACTCCTACGAAAGCCTTGTTAAATGTGTTGTTTTTAGGTTCGTGGTGCAGAAGGGTCAAACTACCAACAGGGTCATAAAACTACCCCTGGAAATGCCCCCACAACTCATACGAAAGCTTTGTCAAATGTGTTGTTTTTAGGTTCGTGGTGCAGAAGGGTCAGACTACCACCAGGGTCATAATAACTACCCCTGGAAATGCTCAAAACTACTACGAAAGCCTTGTGACATGTGTTTTTTTAGGTTCGTGGTGCAGAAGAAGGGTCAAACTACAACCAGGGTCATAAAACTACCCCTGGAGATGCCCCTCACAACTCCTGCGAAAGCCTTGTGAAATGTGTTTTTTTAGGTTCGTGGTACAGAAGAAGGGTCAGACTACCACCAGGGCCATAAAAAACTACCCCTGGAAATGCTCAAAACTACTGCGAAAGCCTTGTGAAATGTTTTTTTTTTTAGGTTCGTGGTACAAAAGAAGGGTCAGACTACCACCAGGGCCATAAAACTACCCCTGGAAATGCCCCACACAACTCCCACGAAAGCCTTGTCGAATATGTGAGCTTGGGCGAAGAAATGCTTAGAAATATATAACCTTAAGTTGAATATACCGACCTATGAGTCACTCTGATCCAAGGCTAGTGGTCGCGTGCCATACGTAGATAGAGGCAGTCTGGTTTAAAGAGATTATAATTAGTGTGAAGGGGATTTTTCCATAGACCTTATAAATAACCTACACTTTATAGATCTCATAATATTTTTTTTAGTTTTGATGCTATTTATAGTACTTCTAACGTTCTTTTTAGTTCTTATGTTTTCTTTTATAGTTTTTACGTTTTTTTTACTATTTCCTACGTTCTTTTTGTTTCTTACGTTTTTTTTATTCTTACGTTCTTTTTATAATTTCTTACGTTGCTTTATTATTTCTTACGTTCTTTTTGTTTCTTACGTTCTTTTTGATTCTTACGTTCTTTTTATAATTTCTTACGTTGTTTTATTATTTCTTACGTTCTTTTTACTATTTCTTACGTTCTTTTATTATTTCATACGTTATTTTTGTTTCTTACGTTCTTTTATCATTTCTAACGTTCTTTTTATTATTTCTTACGTTCTTTTTATTATTTCTTACGTTCTTTTATTATTTCATACGTTATTTTTGTTTCTCACGTTCTTTTATAATTTCTTACGTTTTTTTATTATTTCTTACGTTCTTTTATAATTTCTTACGTTTTTTATTATTTCTTACGTTCTTTTATCATTTCTTACGTTTTTTTATTATTTCTTACGTTCATTTTGTTTCTTACGTTCCTTATTAATTTCTTACGTCCTTTTATTATTATTTTTTACGTTCTTTTTATAATTTCTTACGTTCTTTTTATTATTTCTTACGTTCTTTTCATTTCTTACGTTCTTTTTATTATTTCTTACGTTCTTTTTATTATTTCTTACGTTGTTTTCATTATTTCTTACGTTCTTTTTTATAATTTCTTACGTTCTTTTTATTGTTTCTTACGTTCCTTTTTATAATTTCTTACGTTGTTTTCATTATTTCTTGCGTTCTTTTTCATAATTTCTTACGTTCTTTTCATTATTTCTTACGTTCTTTTTTATTATTTCTTACGTTCTTTTTATTATTTCTTACGTTCTTTTCATAATTTCTTACGTTCTTTTTATTATTTCTTACGTTCTTTTTATTATTTCTTACGTTCTTTTTATTATTTCTTACGTTCTTTTTATTATATCTTACGTTCTTTTTATTATATCTTACGTTCTTTTTATAATTTCTTACGTTCTTTTTATTGTTCTCACGTTTTTTTCCTAGTTCTTACGTTCTTATTATTTGTTCTTACGTTCTTTTTATAATTCTTGCGTTATTTTTACTAGTTCTTACGTTCTTTTACTAGTTCTTACGTTTTTTTTTATAGTACTTACATTCTTTTTATTCTTCTAACGTTCTTTTTATTCTTCCTCACGTTCTCTTTATTATTTCTTACGTTCTTTTTATTATTTCCTACGTGCTTTTTATTAGTCGTTCTTACGTGTCTGATCCTTTTCTCCTCCTTTCCTTCGTTTATTTCTCCATACTATTCATTTTTTCTCTCCTTTCTTTGTCTAACTTTGTAATTGACGCCATTCTCTCTACTTCATCACTCCTCAACACCTTTTCCCTCCACCCACAGAGATAACCAGCAGCTCTTTGTCCTTCATTCGTCCTTTTCAACACTTACTTTCCCTCCAATCCCAGTTTTCTCCCTTTTCCTTAATGATCTCTCTTTTTCATAACTCTTCTACCTTTTTCCTTCACCGATAGAAACTTTATTAAACCCTTTTCTTTCCCTTTCCCTTTCTACTATTCTTTACCTTCATCAACATACTTTATTACTGACCTTTTTCTTTTCCTCTCCCTTCCTACTCTTCATCTTCATCTTTCCCCTCCACCAAGAAGCTATTTTTTCCTATTCGTCCTTCATCCGTCCTCACCTACACCAACCCAGCAAATCAACAGTGCAGCGCCAAGCCTTGCCATTCAGCCTAACCTGTGCAGCGTCAGCTAGAGGCGGCGAAAACACCAAGAATAACAGAGGAAGGTGAAATGTGTGGGGTAGGGTGGGAAGGGGAAGGGGGATAAGGGTGGGTGTATGTGTGTGTGGGTGGGTGGGTAGGTGGGTGGGTGTGGGGGGGGTGTAATGTTTGTGTGTGTGTGTGGAGGGGGGGAGTGGGGGTTGTGTGTGTGTTTGTGTGTGTGTACTTCTTGAATGAGAACATGCACAATAGTAGTAGTGTTTTAACACGGCACGTGGTTCCCTTTTTTTTTATCGTTTCCTTTCCTTTTCTTTCCTCTCCTTTCCCTTTCTTTCCTCTCCTCTCCCCTCCTCTCATATTATTTTCCTTTCGTTTCCCTTTCTTTCTTTTATTTCCCTTCCCTTCCCTTCCCCTCTTTTCTCTTCCTTTCCCTTCCCTTCCCTTACCTGGCAGATGCTGACAAGCAGGTGAAGTTACACAAACACACACACACACACACACACACACACACACACACACACACACACACACACACACACACACACACACACACAAACACACACACACACACTCCCTATCATTATTACCTTTCAAAACAAACAAACACAGGTAAACAAACACGTGGAAGAATTTAGTATCAGCGAAAAAAATAATAAATAAATAAATAAAATCACAGGGCGCAGCGTTTGAAGGAGAAAACAAAAACAAACCAAAATGCGTCGAATTCCGTCCCGATAAGAACTTTGGAAGGAACGCAAACTTTGATAAGAAATAAATAAACGGAAATATAAAAATCAAATATAGGGAGAAAACTTCATATGCGGTTAAAGGGATGGGAGAAATGTTAATCTAAGTGCAGTAACGAAAAAGAAATACAGGAAAAATTGAGGTTGATGAGAAATAAGAGAAATAAGAAGAAAACTTGATAAGAGAGATAGAGGAAAATATAAAATTCAAATATATATAACAAGCTCCATATCAGGTGAACAGAGATGAAAGAAATGTTAAGTTTAGTGCAGTAACGAAAAAGAAACACAGGAAAAATTGAGGTTGATGAGAAATAAGAGAAATAAGAAGAAAACTTGATAAGAGAGACAGAGAAAAATATAAAATTCAAATATATAAAACAAGCTCCATATCAGGTGAACAGAGATGAAAGAAATGTTAAGTTTAGTGCAGTAACGAAAAACAAATACAGGAAAAATTGAGGTTGATGAGAAATAAGAAGAAAACTTGTTAAGAGAGATGGAGGAAAATATAAAAGTCAAATATATATAACAAGCTCCATATCAGGTGAACAGAGAAGAAAGAATATTTGTTCCATTGTGTAAAGAAAAGAAGGCAAAGAAAAAGCACAGGAAAAATAAATTTGGTGAGAAATAAGAAAAATAAAAAGAAAGCAGTTTAATAAAAAGATAAATGATAACTTCCAATACTTTTCAATTCTTTTTTTGTCTTCATCTATTTTTCTTTCATTAATTTACAGACATGACCCGCCTCCTATTTTTGTTTCCACTCTGCCTTCACGTCTATTGTTTTTTTTTCTGTCTTTTTCTCTATGCGACATTTATTTTACACTTTTATCCGCCTTATTATATCTTCTCTTCTCGCACTTGTTCTCTATTTTAATATTTGTCATTGTTTTTTGTGTTATTTTTTCTTGACCTGCCTTACGTCTGTTCTTTTTTTCTGTCTTTTTTCTCTATACAACATTTCCTTTACATTTTTAACACATCCTAACATCTCTTTTCTTCTCTCACTTGTTTTCTGTTTTAATATTTGGCATTGTTTTTTTTGTTTTGTTTTTGTTTTCTTGATCTGCCTCACGTTTGTTTTGTTTTTCTGTCATTTTTTCTCTATGCGAATTTTTTTTTATACTTTTATCACGTCTTATTATCTCTTCTCTCATCTCCTTTGTTTTCTGTTTTAATATTTGGCATTTTTTTTGTTCTTTTTTTTATGTTTTCTTGACCTGCCTGTTCTGTTTTTGTCTTTTTTTCCCTATACGTATTTTTTTTACATATTTTTATCATTTCGTATTTTTTTTATCTTCTTTCCTTTGTTTTCTGTTTTAATATTTGGCATTATTTATTGTTTTTTTTATGTTTTCTTGACCTGCCTCACGTCTGTTCTGTTTTTCTGTCTTTTTTCCTCCATACGTATTTTTTTAATCATTTCGTATTATCTCTTCTCTTCTTTTCTTTGTTTTCTGTTTTAATATTTGGCACTTTTTTTTTTTTTTACTGTTTTCTTGACCTGCCTCACGTCTGTTCTGTTTTCTCTTTTTTTCTCTACACGATTTTTTTTTTTATTTTTATCACTTTATCTTTTTTTTTTTCTTCTCTCCTTTGTTTTTCATCTTAATATTTGCCTTTGTTTTTCTATGTTATGTTCTTGGCCTGCCTCACGTCTGTTCCCTTTTTCTGTCTTTTTTTTATATATCCATTTCTTTATACTTTTATCACTTCATTTTATCTCCTTCCTCCTCTCCTTTGTTTTATATTTTAAGATTTGACATTATTTTTTTTCACATCAGCAATTTTTTTTCTTCTTTCTCTCAATTTTGATCAAACTTTTATATTTTTCCCGGTTGTCACATATTCTGAAGCGTAATTTCGTCTTATTTAACCTTTTAGTTTTCAGCGAGTTTTAATTTTCTCTTGTCTATTTCTTATAAACAAAACAAAAAACCCAGTTCAGACGTGAAAGCAAGGTGGGAAAAAATATTATAAAAAGTAGCTGGGAGGTCACTCATTAAACTGATAAAGAAAATGGACGAAGATGGAAAATAAATGAAAAGCTGAAACGAATTGGAGGTGAGGACGGTACAGCAACACGCCAGAAAATGTGGAATTCCTTGAAATGAATCTCTAGCGCTCTATGGGGAGGCGGTGGCTGAGTGGCCAGCGCAAGGCGTGGTGAGCCGGTGGACCTAGGTTCGAGTCCCACTGATGCACGGTGCCAATTTCCAACCATAGCTGAGTGTCGGAAGGTTACCCACATGCTGCCCAGATATTCAGTCAACCCTAACTTCAGCGACTCCGATTAAGAGGAGCACCGGGGGGCAGCATGGGCCAGGCAAGAGTCACACATCGCGGCAGCCACTATAAATAAAATTCGCCCGCGTCACTAACGGGCTGGGGCCACACAAAAGACCCCTCAAGAGAGTCTACCGGCTCTACATGCAGCACATAAAAAAAGGACAAACAAATGAACCATAAAACAATGAAGAAAACAACAAAAAACGAATAGAATTACCTAACAACCCTTAATTAAATACAAATCATCCAATAACTTATGAAACACGTGCTGGTGATGATGATGATGCTGGTGTGGTGAAATGGTGGTGGTGGTGGTGGTGGTGGTGGTGACAATCTGATGTACCAACGGAGTGAAAAATTTATTCTTGTTTTCGGTGCCTTGGCAGAGAGATATTCTTGTGTGTGTGTGTGTGTGTGTGTGTGTGTGTGTGTGTGTGTGTGTGTGTGTGTGTGTGTGTGTGTGTGTGTGTGTGTGTGTGTGTGTGTGTGTGTGTGTGTGTGTGTGTGTGTGTGCGTGCGTTTGCTTGTTTATTTGTTTATTATATTTTATTTTATCTATTTATTTATCTATTTATTCATTTGTGTGAGGGGGTGGGGTGGATGGGTGAGAGTGTGTGTGTGTGTGTGTGTGTGTGTGTGTGTGTGTGTGTGTGTGTGTGTGTGTGTGTGTGTGTGTGTGTGTGTGTGTGTGTGTGTGTGTGTGTGTGTGTGTGTGTGTGTGTGTGTGTGTGTGTGTGTGTGTGTGTGTGTGTGTGTGTGTGTGTGTGTGTGTGTGTGTGTGTGTGTGTGTGTGTGTGTGTGTGTGTGTGTGTGTGTGTGTGTGTGTGTGTGTGTGTGTGTGTGTGTGTGTGTGTGTGTGTGTGTGTGTGTGTGTGTGTGTGTGTGTGTGTGTGTGTGTGTGTGTGTGTGTGTGCTTCTCTCTCTCTCTCTCTCTCTCTCTCTCTCTCTCTCTCTCTCTCTCTCTCTCTCTCTCTCTCTCTCTCTCTCTCTCTCTCTCTCTCTCTCTCTCTCTCTCTCTCTCTCTAATACATATACACCACCTATCTATCTACCTATCTATCTTATTCTCTCTCCCCCACGGCGCTTCACACAGTAACATAACCACCTTTTATGGACCCATCTCCTTCACCTGCACGCACCTCCTCCACGTCCACCTTCTCCCCTCCTCTTTCCCTTCCCTCCCTATGATCTCGTGTGCACGCCAGTCTCCCCCCCGTCAAAGACACATGCAAGCACAGACATATGATCTACTAAGGCACGCACACAATTTTATGACCTATGTACCTCACCCGTACACAACTCTTCACTATCTTCTCCTATTCCACTGCTATTCCTTTCCTTTCCTATGTTCCCTTATGCACGCCTTAAGACGCACGCAAACACACACGCGACCTGGTTCCGATGTCCCCAAGGCTGTGAGAGGTCAAGATCGATAGCTGGCCACTGGGTTCTCAGCTTCAAACCCCGATGGCAGGCACGCAAGGGTTCGTATCCTTGTGTGATGGGACGAAGGGAGGCAGATTGAGTTATTGATCGAGATAGATAGATAGATAGGTAGATAGAGAGATAGATAGGTAGATGAAGGAGAGCGTACCCAGTCACGGAGCTTAGGACAAAAAGTTAAAATTATTATTGATTTTAAATTGAGATTCATGATATAAGAGAGAGAGAGAGAAAAAATTAATGAATAAACGAACACGAGGATTTATGAATGATGGAACTAACGAAAAAAAAATAAAAAAACGATCTTTAAACTCTCAAAACAATGGAAACTTACGAAAAAAGAATACTAATGCGTCTACTCCCATCTCTAACTTTTTTTTTCAAGAGCAACGAAAAAAATAAGAGTAGAAAAGCCGATCCTCATTTCAAAACAAATAAAAAAAAAAAATGCGTTTAGTCTCACTCCTATTTAACTTTTTTTTTCAGTAGCGACGAGAATTATGGGAACGCCGGCTTGTCATAATTCTGCGTTATTTGTGCGCGGCCGTGATTTGCGTATTTCCGTATTGCCCACTACATCACCGCGCACGACACTAACACAAACCAGACCAAAGCACCGCCATTCATCACCGTCGTCCGTGTGTAGAGGACAAGAAAAAAAGATAAAAATAAAATCCATCATCGTAGCAAAGTCACTGTTGAAGTTACCCACAGACTTCTACGCCTCCCTCCCACGAAAAAAAAAAAAAAAAAAAAAACGCTTCATAAGGGGCTATCACACTGGGCAAATTTTCCGTGGATCTTCAGTCAAACCACGATTTTCGCTGGTGTGGTTCTCCTATTTCCGTGGTGTTCTGACGTGTCCACGATCTTCCAAAGCTAAGGTAGATTTCACCGAAGGACGACGGTATTACTCACCATCAGCAGCAGCAGCAATAACAAGAGATAAATGAGAACCACGCCAGCGGAAATCGTGGTTTGACTGAAGATCCACGGAAAATTTGCCCAGTGTAATAGCCCCTTTATGGAAGCTTGACCCTTCTTCTGTACCACGAACCTAAAACACCACTCATTAGAACCCGACTGATCTCCTTTTCTGCATTTGGAAATAGCTGATGTGAGATGCGGCAGCGTCTGACAGTCCCTCTCTAAATATCATACATTCCATAATTTTAGGCTCGTTTTCACTTTCCGTCTTCGAATTAAGAATATAAAAGTGTAAATTAAAGATTCAATACCGTTCTTTGTAGGTTTAACAAACTACCTATGGCTGAGATCAATGGTAGATAGTTAGTTAGTTATTTAGTTAGTCGATTAGTCAGTTATGATTAGTTATATTAGTTAGTTAAAAAGTTAGGTCAATTAGCTACACCTAGTCTGTACAAACTCTCGTAAAAACTTCGATCGTGGCAACACTGAATCATTCCCTGGAACACCTTTCGCACCTGTGTCCACGGCAGGTACAAAGCAGCAGCGAGTCACAGGCAAGCCGATACCAGAGTGGCCGTGATGAGGAAAATTTAGTGCGGGTTTTATGTTCTCTACGGGCGCCGGATTAAAATTTCGTTATTAAAATTCATATGACAGTTTTTTTTTTAATTATGCATGCGCTGACCCCAGTGAATCTGTGTGTGTGTGGGGGGGGGGGAAGAGGGAGACAGGGGAAGAGAGAGAGAGAGAGAGAGAATCGGTATATAGGAAAATGAACATGGAGGAAAAAAAAAAAAAAAGAGATGGAAAAGGAAAAAATACTAAGAAATGATGTTTTCTCTCTCTCTCTCTCTCTCTCTCTCTCTCTCTCTCTCTCTCTCTCTCTCTCTCTCTCTCTCTCTCTCTCTCTCTCTCTCTCTCTCTCTCTCTCTCTCTCTTTAAGGACAGACCACCAAGTCTGGACCATGGGGTCTGTGTGGTCTGATTTTCTATGTAAATCTATGTAAATCTCTCTCTCTCTCTCTCTCTCTCTCTCTCTCTCTCTCTCTCTCTCTCTCTCTCTCTCTCTCTCTCTCTCTCTCTCTCTCTCTCTCACTTAGGTTTAAGGACAGACCACCAAGTCTGGACCATGGGGTCTGTGTGGTCTGATTTTCTATGTAAATCTATGTAAATCTCTCTCTCTCTCTCTCTCTCTCTCTCTCTCTCTCTCTCTCTCTCTCTCTCTCTCTCTCTCTCTCTCTCTCTCTCTCTCTGCGGCATCCCAGCCATGTCCGGTTACGCGTTGTTTTGCTTCGTTACGCCATGAATTTCAAATGATCTGCTTAGGTTACACACACACACACACACACACACACACACACAATGAATCTGACAAAGCACATGAAACAAAAGCTGATGCAATAGAAACAATAGCAAGAACAACAACAACAACAACAACAATAACAAAGAAAAAATAACAAATGAGGAAAATTCAGACCTTATTATGAAAAAAAGGAGGCCCAAAAGATAGCAACGCAATATTAACATGAAAAAAGTAATCAAGAATAACAACAACAATAACAAAAAGAAAACATCATTTACTTCACAAGAAAAAATACAAGAAAAAAATATAAATAAGAAAAGTAACAGGAGGAGGAGGAGGAGGAGGGGAAGAAAGAGGAGAAGGAGGAAGAAGAAGAAAATAAAAAGAAGAAGAAGGGGAAGCAGAAGTAGATGAAGAAACAAGAGAGAAGGAGGAGGAGGAGGAGGAGGAGGAGGAGGAGGAGGAGGAGGAGGAGGCGTCAGGAGTAACAACCGCCTGTGTGTTGGTCGGTTCAAAACCTCTTTTCTGCAAGTCACAAGTTTATCACACTGAGAGCCATGACCTTAGACTCTCTCTCTCTCTCTCTCTCTCTCTCTCTCTCTCTCTCTCTCTCTCTCTCTCTCTCTGCAACCCACAGTGAGAGAGAGAGAGAGAGAGAGAGAGATGGTATTTCGAGTGTCAGTCTGTCATTATAAGCAATCTCTAGTCACAACGAAAGCAAGCACACA
Organism: Eriocheir sinensis; assembly: GCF_024679095.1. Taxonomy (NCBI): domain Eukaryota; kingdom Metazoa; phylum Arthropoda; class Malacostraca; order Decapoda; family Varunidae; genus Eriocheir; species Eriocheir sinensis. The sequence goes on along the minus strand of NC_066532.1, from coordinate 5,861,077 downwards.
CACACACACACACACACACACACACACACACACACACACACACACACACACAACGCCACCCACGCACAAAGAAGGAGTCTCTCTCTCTCTCTCTCTCTCTCTCTCTCTCTCTCTCTCTCTCTCTCTCTCTCTCTCTCTCTCTCTCTCTCTCTCTCTCTCTCTCTCTCATACACTAATAATAGCTTCTAATATTCCCAAGACACTGTTTTACGCATTCTTATTCAAGCTAAGTTCTCTATCATATTCTTACATAACATTATAACAAGACTTTTTTTCATATTCATATATATAGAAGAAAAAGTTTATAGTGACGTTCCCGATCCTCCACGAATTTAAATCTTTGTTCTTGCACCATAGTATATACAGACAAGATTTCTAGGGCTTTTATTCCGTCCTACAGTAATTTTAATCTTCGTCTAACTCATCCTTACAAAAGCACAAGTTCCTAAAACCACTCTCTCAGCATACATTAACATCTCTTACACTCATTAACAGTCTCGGGAAAGTAGGTCTTCATTATACCTGTCTAACCATTCGAAGATACTTTACTCCATCTTCTATTTCACAACCAGATATTTTTTCTCCATATACCCCGTGCATTTATCTGGGTAAAGTCTTTGTGCTAACTCATCTTGCTACAACCTCACACCAGCAGAAGCCTTCATAACACTACCTATAAAACAATGTGAGATCTGTATTCCCACTCACTCCTTCAGCATAGATCATTGCCCTTCCTCTTGTCCCTAGAAGTAGAGGTCTTTGCCACCCGTTCCAGCCCGCATGTTACGTTCTTTGTCCCGCAAGCTGAGGTCTTTGTCCCAGCCGCACTAGCTCCGGGTCTACGTCCCGTTCCCAGTCCGCAAGCATCACAAACACCGGCTCCGGGTCTTCGTCCTACTCTAAACACGCAAGCGGAGGTCTTTGTCCTATCTCCAGACCACACAAGCGGAGTCTTTGTTTCCACTTCCCTTCACAGACACTCAAGGCTCCGTTCCTCGTCTCTTAACCACAAAACAGAAGGAATCAGAAGCTTTTACACACATACACACGCTACAAAGCACTCTTACTCTTATACACAAGTGGATTCCTTGTTTACACTTCCCTTCACACACACGCAATGCTCTGATTCTCATCTCTCAACCCAAACAGAAGGAATCAGAAGCTTCTACACACATACGCACAATACAAAGCATTCTTACCCTCATAGTCATGCAGGAGTCTGTCTCCACTTCCTCTGGCATTCACACACACGCAAGGCACCGTTTCCGATCTCTTGCTCTCGAAACAGAAGGAATCTTTAACAAACCATAAGCTTTTCAACACTTACACACACTAAAAAAGGCATTCATAACCACTGAGGAAATAAGTAGAGAGAATACGCTATAGATGCGCGTGGCGGCGGTGCTCATCTTCGTCCCGTTGGCCCTTTGAGCCTGTGCGGGGGAGAGAACCCTTAGCCCGACGTAGAGCAGAAGTGAAGAAGACACTAAGTCGAAGGAATAAAAAAGAATCATGGACAATTGTAGCTCTTTTCTTACTCCCTCTTCTCGAAAGGATTCTCTTACAGAAACAACCCGATGAGAAGGGTCGACTTCTGGGCAGCGTGCCACATGCCCGTATACACGTGGTTGGCAACGAGGGACTATGCAGGTAATATATGTCGAATCAGTCTCACGGAGTAGCCGCCGGTTTGGCACAAAGTCATTCCATCGATATCCCATGGTTCTGCGTAGACATTTATTACCAAAGGCATCAATCCGCCTCTCTAAGACCCATTTAGTGTCCATGACTCACAGCCATAGACTAAGACAGGAAGCACAAGCGACTTGAAGATCCTTATCTTTGTCCTACACAGGTAACGACAACGCCATATACCCGTGCTGAGTGAGTCCATAACTACAAGTTAGAAAGACAGATGTTTATTATAGTTTGATGGACACTGCGTTAGAGACTCCAGGTTTTAGTGGTGACAGTTCACAAGTAGGTGTTTAAACCGCTTCCCGCCCGCCGCGCTCCTCATCCCCATCCCATCATTCCCAGGCCGCAAGAACGAGCTACAATCTACGCCAGACATCGTCGAGTGTGTTAGGGAACGAAGGAACGAGCGCTCGCCCTTGCCACAAAGGAGAATATTGCCGTTCTCATTGACCTCTCTCTCTCTCTCTCTCTCTCTCTCTCTCTCTCTCTCTCTCTCTCTCTCTCTCTCTCTCTCTCTCTCTCTCTCTCTCTCTCTCTCTCTCTCTCTCTCTCTCTCTCTCTCTCTCTCTCTCTCTCTCTCTCTCTCTCTCTCTCTCTCTCTCTCTCTCTCTCTCTCTCTCTCTCTCTCTCTCTCTCTCTCTCTCGAGCATGGCAACAGCTTCGCAACATTCCAGAGAGCAAGTTGATAGGACGCAAGGCTCTTTCCTCCTCCTCCTCCTCTTCTTCCTCCTCCTCCGAGCCGGCCAATTATCGCTTCTCATTTGCACTCTTAGAAAAGCCATTGTTTGAGAGAGAGAGAGAGGGTGGGGGTGGGGGGGTGAGGGGGGCTTTAACCTATTTGCAGAGTCACCATGAGTTTAAGGCGTCCCGGAAACTCTTTTGTGTCCCGTAAGAATGACGAGAATGCGTTTAGGTTGCCTAGTCGGGGTTTTAAACGCGAACACGGATACAAGGTTCCCGGGTTGACGAGACTTCGGCAATCCACCCGATCACTGAACTAGAAGATGATTAAAAAAGGAAGAAAGAAGGATGGAAGTAGGGAAAGAGGAAAACAACGTCTGATCACTGAAAGAAGATGATTAAAAAAAGGAAGAAAGAAGGATGGAAGCAGGGAAGGAGGAAAACAACGTCTGATCACTGAAAGAAGATGATTAACAAAAGGAAGGAAGGATGGAAGCAGGGAAGGAGAAAAAAACGTCTGATCACTGAAAGAAGATGATTAACAAAAGGAAGAAAGAAGAATGGAAGTAGGGAAGGAGGAAAACAACGTCTGATCACTGAAAGAAGATGATTAACAAAAGGAAGGAAGAAGGATGGAAGCAGGGAAAGAGGAAAACAACGTCTGATCACTGAAAGAAGATGATTAAAAAAAGGAAGAAAGAAGGATGGAAGTAGGGAAAGAGGAAAACAACGTCTGATCACTGAAAGAAGATGATTAACAAAAGGAAGGAAGGATGGAAGTAGGGAAAGAGGAAAACAACGTCTGATCACTGAAAGAAGATGATTAACAAAAGGAAGGAAGGATGGAAGCAGGGAAGGAGAAAAAAAGTCTGATCACTGAACTGGAAGATGATTAAAAAAAGGAAGAAAGAAGGATGGAAGCAGGGAAGGAGAAAAAAACGTCTGATCACTGAACTGGAAGATGATTAAAAAAAGGAAGAAAGAAGGATGGAAGCAGGGAAGGAGAAAAAAACGTCTGATCACTGAACTGGAAGATGATTAAAAAAAGGAAGAAAGAAGGATGGAGGCAGGGAAGGAGGAAAACAACGTCTGATCACTGAAAGAAGATGATTAACAAAAGGAAGAAAGAAGGATGGAAGCAGGGAAGGAGGAAAACAACGTCTGATCACTGAGGAAGAAAGAGGGAAACAGGAAATGAAGAATACAAATGACAAGGCAGAGAAGGAAAGATACATGGGAAGAGAAAATGGAAGAAGGGGAGGCGGTGGCTGAGTGGTTAGCATGCAGGCGTGGCTTCCAGGAGGACCCAGGTTGGCATCCCTCACTCCGCCACTACGTCAGTCACTGCAGAGTGGCTTAAGACTACTCACAAGCTGTCCTGAAGACCACCTGATAACCCATACTACAATTTCTCTAAAAAGATTAGCTCCGGGGGGCAGCATAAACCAAGCAAGATGGTACCACTATAAACACTTGCCTGCGCCGCAACGGGCTGGAGCCGACCATCAGGGCAACCAAGAGAGCTTACCGGCGCCATAGGTAGAACATAAGCGAAATGAACGATAGGAAGAGGATTGGGTGAATAGAAGGAATGAAAGGAAAGGAGAAAGGGGAGGAGGAGAGAAATGAAGAAAGAAAGAAAGGAGAACGGAAGAAAAAATACATGGGTGGAAAGGATGCTAAAATATGATGGAAGGAAGGAAGGAAGGAAGGAAGGAAGGAAGGACAAAAGGAAGGAAGGAAAAAAAAAAAGACCTTGACGACCATGCTGTTTGAGAGAGAGAGAGAGAGAGAGAGAGAGAGAGAGTAACCATTTCCTGTTCTCACCATTCTCAAACTTCATTAAAATCTATCTATTTCCGAAGACACCCAAGAAGAGGTTACTGATTGCAGGTATTTCCAGGTAGGAGAAGGTAAGGGGACACCTGGTTAACTTAGGGCAGGTGTGTGCGTGTGTGTGTGTGTGTGTGTAAAAGTTATCATTGTTGCTAGCCTACTATTTGCGTGCGTGCGTGTGTGTGTGTGTGTGTGTGTGTGTGTGTGTGTGTGTGTGTGTGTGTGTGTGTGTGTGTGTGTGTGGACCATAACAAACGGCAGGTGCTCAGGAAGTGATAATACAGAGCCAAACACGCGACTCGCTTCCAACGCTTCCGATCCTGTTTGCATTTCTTTGTTTATCTCGTCTGGCTGTTTGATTTTGATGCCTCTGTTTTTTTGTGTTTCTTGCTCGCTATCTATCTTGCTACGATCTATCTATTCCGCACTCTCTCTCTACTCCCCTCTCTCCCTTCCTCTGTCTTGCCTCCCATCCGTCCTCCTCTCTTTCACCGGGCAATCATTCACTTCAGTAGCCCCGCACTGAACAGGATTGCGCCGCGTCGTGTGTCAATGGCTGGCGGCTGTGTGATCCATAGGGCGGCCCACGTGACTTCCTTCCTCACAGGTGCACGGATGCTGCCCAGTACTGAGTCACATCCCGAACGACTGAGAGAGAGAAACAGATAGATAAATAGAAAGATAGGTAAATAGATATAGATAGATGGATATATATATATATATATATATATATATATATATATATATATATATATATATATATATATAGAGAGAGAGAGAGAGAGATGAAGAGAGAGGCAGTGGCTGAGTGGTTAGCGTGCCAGCAGCAGCGTCCAGGAGGACACTGGTTCGAGTTCTGCACACCGCCACAGGTGAGATTTTTCAGTCACCGCCGAGTGGCCTAAGACTACCCACATGCTGTCCTGAAGACCACCTATCAACCCGGACTCTAAAGAGAGGATCAAAGATGAGCTCAGGGGGGCAGCATGAGCCAACAAGATGGCGCCACTATTAACACTTGCCAGCGCCACAACGGGCTGGGGCCGACCATCAGGCTCCACCAAGAAAGCCTACCCCAGTCATAGGCCGAAACGTAAAATAAATAAATAAATAAATAAACAACCTCTAACTCCATATTACCGACACCAGGGAGACGGAGGGAGAGGGGGAGAAGGAGGAGGACTCTATGCAGTACTATAACTCCCGTCAACTTCCCGGGAAATCACACTTCGCCGCTTCAATCTCTTCGCTGCACGCTCGCCGCACCTCGCTCCCCTAACGCGACGCGGCCGTAACTTTCGTACCCGGGGCCTAATGTATGGGGCCAGGCGCTGCGGCTTCCTCCCGGCCGGCGGCGACGCGGGGCTCTCGTGGCGCGCCTTAAGGGGGGGTTTAGGGCCTCTAATGTGAGTCGTTCCGTGTCGTAAAAGCAAAGGACTGTGTGTGTGTGTGTGTGTGTGTGTGTGTGTGTGTGTGTGTGTGTGTGTGTGTTCTCGTCTTTCACGCTTCCCTCTGTGTCTACTTTCCTCCAAGTCTCATAATTACTTCCCTTCCTCCCTCTCCCTCCCTTTCTTTCATCTCTCCCTTATTTATACTCTCTCTCTCTCTCTCTCTCTCTCTCTCTCTCTCTCTCTCTCTCTCTCTCTCTCCTACCCACCCACCAGCACACACACACACACACACACACACACACACACATACACACACACACTCGCCCATTCACATCCTCGCCTTTCCCACGATATGACGACACAAGTAGCGGGTCATATTCCACTACGTCAACCCAAGGACTGAAGGAGAGGGGGGGGAGGGGAGAGGAGGAAAGGAGAAAGGGGTGAGGGGAGAGGTGGAGATGGGAAACGGGTGGAGAGGTGGAGGAAAGAAGGAAAGGGTGTGGGGAAAGGAGGAAAAAAAAAGAAAATTGTGAAGAAGAGGAAAAGAAGAAGGACCACGTGGAGAATAGGAAAAGGAGAAGGATGGAGAGGAGGAAGAAAGGAGGAAGGGGAGGTAAAAAGGAGGACGAGGAGGAGAAGAGGAAGAAGAGGGATAAGGGTAGGAAAGAAGGAAGATGCAGAGAAAGAGAGAAAGTGTGAACAAAAAAAAAGAATGACAGGGGTAGATAAAAGGAGAGGAGGAGGAATGGTGAAGAGAGAAGGAAACTTGGAAATTCAGGCAACAGAAAACATATTGGCTCATTACGAGGTAGCCTGCTCAGGTGATCTACTATGGTTGGTATTGTTAGACACTCGCTTCTCACATCAGCTATTTTTAAAGGTCAAAGAGAGGGTCAGTCGGGTTCTAATGAGTGTCTCTTCAGGTTCATGTTACAGAAGAAGGATCAAACTACCACCAGGGTCATAAAACTACCCCTGGAAATGCCCACAACTCCTACGAAAGCCTTGTCAAATAGGTGTTCTTGGGCGCCGAAATGTCTTGTAATGTGACCCTTAATCTGCTCGACGGTCACTTGCTACCCGCAGATCAGATGAAAGCACTTCGGTATTCAGTTAACTTCTTCCTCCTCCTCTTCCCCCATCCTTATACTCCCTATCACTTCCCCCTTATCATGCGTCCCTTTTCCTCCTCCTTCTCCCCCCTCCTCTAATTTCCCCTTTCATCCCCAATATAGAACTCTACCCCCCATCAACAACCCGTCTCCTCTCTTATATATTCCATATCCTTCCCATGGCATCCCTTTTTCCTCCTCCTCCTCCTCCTCCTCCTCCTGATCCGCCCCCATCCCCTCCCTTTTGTGAACATTCTTTCATAATGAGATATTTCAATCCAGCAAAAAATACCGGCTCTCTCTCTCTCTCTCTCTCTCTCTCTCTCTCTCTCTCTCTCTCTCTCTCTCTCTCTCTCTCTCTCTCTCTCTCTCTCTCTCTCTCTCTCTCTCTCTCTCTCTCTCTCTCTCTCTCTCTCTCTCTCTCTCTCTCTCTCTCTCTCTCTCTCTTCCGTTCCCTTCCCTTCCCTTCCATTCCATTCCATTCCCTTTCCTTCCCTTCCCTTCCCTTTCCTTCCCTTCCCTTCCCTTTCCTTACTTTCCCTTCCCTTCCTTTCCTTGCTTTTCGATATTCTCTCTCTCTCTCTCTCTCTCTCTCTCTCTCTCTCTCTCTCTCTCTCTCTCTCTCTCTCTCTCTCTCTCTCTCTCTCTCTCTCTCTCTATCTCTCTCTCTCTCTTCTCTCTTTCCTTTCCTTCCCTTCCTTCCTTCCATTCCTTCCTTCCTTCCCTTCCTTCCTTCCTTCCTTTCCTTTCTCTTCCCTTTCCTTTCTTTCCCTTCCCTTCCATTCCTTGCTTTTCAATATTCTCTCTCTCTCTCTCTCTCTCTCTCTCTCTCTCTCTCTCTCTCTCTCTCTCTCTCTCTCTCTCTCTCTCTCTCTCTCTCTCTCTCTCTCTCTCTCTCCTTTCCTTTCCCTTCCCTTCCTTTCCTTTCCTTTCCTTTTCCTTTCCTTTCCTTTCCTTTCCTTTCTCTTGCTTTCCTTTCTTTCTCTCTCTCTCTCTCTCTCTCTCTCTCTCTCTCTCTCTCTCTCTCTCTCTCTCTCTCTCTCTCTCTCTCTCTCTCTCTCTCTCTCTCTCTCTCTCTCTCCTTTCCTTTCCTTTCCCTTCCTTCCCTTCCTTCCTTCCCTTCCTTCCCTTCCTTTCCCTTCCTTTCCTTTCTTCCCTTCCTTTCCTTATTTTCTCTCTCTCTCTCTCTCTCTCTCTCTCTCTCTCTCTCTCTCTCTCTCTCTCTCTCTCTCTCTCTCTCTCTCTCTCTCTCTCTCTCTCTCTCTCTCTCTCTCTCTCTCTCTCTCTCTCCCTTCCCTTCCATTTCCTTTCTTTCCCTTCCCTTCCATTCCTTGCTTTTCAATATTTTCTCTCTCTCTCTCTCTCTCTCTCTCTCTCTCTCTCTCTCTCTCTCTCTCTCTCTCTCTCTCTCTCTCTCTCTCTCTCTCTCTCTCTCTCTCTCTCTCTCTCTCTCTCTCTCTCTCTCTCTCTCTCTCTCTCTCTCTCTCTCTCTCTCTCTCTCTCTCTCTCTCTCTCTCTCTCTCTCTCTCTCTCTCTCTCTCTCTCTCTCTACAACCCCCTACACCCCCACACAGCCCCCACCCCCAGCCAAGCCTCGAGGCCGCCCCTACAAGACACCCCAGAAGGCATCGGAGCCCATAATGCGACGCGGGACTCACCCTTATCCACGCGGACGACCTGCCATATGTACGAACGACCGCCCGGGCAAAAAACTTGGGTACGGCTCCTCCTCCTGTACCATATATCCTGCGATGCCGAGCGATGGTAATTGAGCGGCGGCGGCGAGAAGGGCGAGGAATATAAGAGTTCGCCGACCGCTGCCCACTCGCTCACTCACTCACACTCGCTTCTGAGGCCTTGAGATAAAAAGAGAAGGAAAGAGAGGGAAAAGAGGATAGAAAGATGGATATAGAGATACCGAGAGAGAGAGAGAGAGAGGGGGGGGGGGGCGAGGAATTAGAACCGCTGCCCACTCGCTCACTCGCTCCCACTCGCTTCTGAGGCCTCGAGGAAAATGGAGGGACAGAGAGGGAGAGATGGATAGATGGATTGATAGATAGAGAAGGGGAGATAGAGAAAGAAAGAGAGAGGCCATAATTCAAGGTTTACACACACACACACACACACACACACACACACACACACACACACACACACACACACACGGAGGAATGTGAGAAGGGAAAGGAGGAGGAGGGGTGAGAATGAGAAGAAATGAATGACGAGAGGGGAAGATGAGGAAGGGGTTACCAGATGAGGGAAAGAAGGAAACAGGAGCGCAAAGAAGAAAAGGCAGAGGAACAACGATGAAGATAGACGGGAGAAATTAGGAAAAAGAGAAAAGAAAGAGAAAAACGAACAAGGAGTAAGAAGTGGAGAGGGGAGAGAAACGCAGTGAGGGGAAGGAGACGGCGCCAAGACGGACCAGAGGAGCGGGAGAGGGTCGGGGTGCCGCAAGGGGAGGGCCGTGACCCGTGTTCTTTGTGTCCCGCGGTGGGCAGACGCGGCGCCCACGAGACCCGCTGCTGAAGGCCTTGCCGGTGAGGTGGCGGCTGGTTAAATAACTTCGGGGTGCTGGCAACAAGCATGCCACCCCCATTACCCTTCTCCTCCTCCCCCTCCTCCTCCTCTTCTTCCTCTTCTGCCCTTCCTACATCCTCCTACCACCCCCATTACCCTTCTCTCTCCTCCTCCTCCTCCTTTTCTTCTTGCTCTTCTTCCTTTCCTTCTTCTCTCTCTCATCTTCCTCTTCTTCCCTTCCTTTCTCTTCCTACCACCCCTCAGGTCCTTCTCTCTCCTCCTTCTCTTCTTCTTCCTCTTCTTCCTCTTCCTGTCTCCTCCTACCACCCCTCTTACCCTTCTCCTCCTCCTCTTTTTCTTCCTCTTCTTCCCTTCCTATCTTCTCCTACCACCCCCCTTACCCTTCTCCTCCTCTTCTTCTTCCTCTTCTTTCCTTTCTATCACCTCCTCCTACCACCCCTTTACCCTTCTCCTTCTCCTCCTCCTCCTCCTCTTCTTCATCCTCTTCTTCCCTTCCTATTACCTCCTATAACCTTCCTTCTCCTTCTCCTCTTTTTCTTCCTCTTCTTCCCTTCCTATCTCCTCCTACCACTCCTCTTGCCCTTCTCTCTCCTCCTCCTCCTCTTCTTCATCCTCTTCTTCCCTTCCTACCTCCTCCTACCACCCCTCTTGCCCTTCTCTCTCCTCCTCCTCCTCTTCTTCCTCTTCTTCCCTTCCTATCTCCTCCAGTAGCCCCTCTTACTCTTCTCTCTTCCCCTAGTCTTCTTCCTCTTCCTCTTTATCTCCTCCTACCTAAGCCCTACCCACCCACGCATATAAGACTGCCCACATTCCTCTTTCTTGCCCAAATCTACCCACCTTCCCCTTCCTTTCAATTTCCTCAGCCGACCCTTCCTCCCCTACCTCACCCCTACGTACCCATTTCTATTATATTTACCCATTTCCTCCTTCCTTCCCTTTCCTCACCTCCCTTCACCTCATTCCCTCTCAGTTTCCTCCTCCTACCCCTTCCCTTCCCTCCCTCCCCCTTCCTTGCTCCTTCCCTACCTTCCCCTTCCAGTTCCTCTTTTTCCCCTTACCTTTCAATATCCTCCTCCTATTCCTTCCCTTCCCTCCCTAACCCTTCCTTACCCCTTCTTACCTCTCCCCTAGCTTCCCCCTTCCCCCCCTTTCCTCCCCTTCCCCATGCCCCTTCACTCCCTCCCCCTTTTAATTCACTCTTTCTCTCCCTTTTCTCTCCCCTCCATCCCCTCCTTACCTCTCCCATCCCCTTCCCCCTCCTCCCCCTTCCCCATGCCCCTTCACTCCCTCCCCCTTTCAATTCACTCCTTCTCTCCCTTTTCTCTCCCCTCCATCCCCTCCTTACCTTTCCCCTCCAATTCTCCCTCCCCCCTTACCTTCCCTTCCCTCACCTCACCTGCCCTTCACCACCTCCTCGCACCTGCTCTTTCTGCCCACCTGTTTGCCTTCTCTGTCTACCTTTCACCTGTCCAATGGCCTTCCCCACCTGCCCTTTCTCGTTTGCCTACTGGTTTTCCCCACCTACCTACCCACGCCTGCTCATCTCCCACCTGCTGCCTGCTACCTCCAGTCTCCACCTACCTTCATCTCTCATCTCCGTGCAGCCTCAGTTATCATCTACTTATCTCCATCTATCTCCATTTCCTTATCTCCCAACAGCCTCCATTTCTTCATCTCCCTCTTCCATTCCTATCTTCTCCTACCACCCCTCTTACCCTTCTCCTCCTCCTCTTCTTCTTCCTCTTCTTTCCTTTCTATCACCTCCTCCTACCACCCCTTTACCCTTCTCCTTCTCCTCCTCCTCCTCCTCTTCTTCATCCTCTCCCTATCCATTCCTACGTCGATGATTCCACTCTGCATTATTCAACTTCTTTTAATAGAAGACCCACCCTTCAGGAACTTAACGACTCAAGGCTGGAGGCTGCAGAACGCTTAGCCTCAGACCTTACTATTATTTCCGATTGGGGCAAGAAGAACCTGGTGTCCTTCAACGCCTCAAAAACACAGTTTCTCCACCTATCCACTCGACACAATCTTCCAAACAACTATCCCCTATTCTTTGACAACACCCAGCTATCACCTTCCTCAACACTAAACATCCTCGGTCTATCCTTAACTCAAAATCTCAACTGGAAACTTCATATCTCATCTCTTACTAAATCAGCTTCCTCGAGGCTGGGCGTTCTGTACCGTCTCCGCCAGTTCTTCTCCCCTGCACAGTTGCTGTCCATATACAGGGGCCTTGTCCGCCCTCGTATGGAGTATGCATCTCATGTGTGGGGGGGCTCCACTCAACCAGCTCTTCTGGACAGAGTGGAGGCTAAGGCTCTACGTCTCATCGGCTCTCCTCCTCATACTGATAGTCTTCTACCTCTTAAATTCCGCCGCAATGTTGCCTCTCTTTCTATCTTCTATCGATATTTCCACGCTGACTGCTCTTCTGAACTTGCTAACTGCATGCCTCCCCCCTCCCGCGGCCCCGCTGCACTCGACTTTCTACTCATGCTCATCCCTATACTGTCCAAACCCCTTATGCAAGGGTTAACCAGCATCTTCACTCTTTCATCCCTCACGCTGGTAAACTCTGGAACAATCTTCCTTCATCTGTATTTCCTCCTGCCTACGACTTGAATTCTTTCAAGAGGAGGGTATCAGGACACCTCTCCTCCCGAAACTGACCTATCTTTCGGCCACCTCTTTGGATTCTTTTTAGGAGCAGCGAGTAGCGGGCCTTTTTTTTTTTTATTAATGTTTACTTTTTTGTGCCCTTGAACTGTCTCCTTTGCTGTAAAAAAAAAAAAAAAAAAAAATCTCCTACGTGTTACTTCCTCTTAACCTTCTTTTAACCTTCTCTTTTAGTCTCCTTTCACTCATCTCCCAAACTACTCTAGCTCATCTCCCATCTACCTCCATCTATCTTCCCTGACTCATCTCCCAACAGCATCCATCTATTATTCATCTCCCTGCAGCCTCAACTTATTTAAATTCTAATCTACCTACTCGCTTAGTCTTCATTCACTCATCTACACTCATCTCCTAACCTATTTACTCATCCTCATCTCCCATCTGCCTCCATCTATATCTCCATTCGCTCGTCTCTCTACAGCATCCATCATTTATTCATCTCCCTGCAGCCTCGTCTTATTCATATCCTCTTCTACCTACCCGTCTAGCCTCCATTCACTCATCTCCACTCATCTTCTAACCTACCTACTCATCCTCATCTCCCATCTGCCTCCATCTATATCTCCACTCGCTCGTCTCTCTACAGCATTCATCATTTATTCATCTCCCTGTAGCCACAACTTATTCCTATCCTAATCTCCCTACTCGTTTTGTCATTCACTCATCTCTCAACCTCCACCTACTCATCTCCCTAGTCATACCTTATCCTCCATCAGCTAATCTCCCGCAGCCTCCACCTACTTATCTTCTAGCATCATCCACCTAGTCATCTCCCATCCTCCACCTGGTAGCCTTGCAATATTTGCCGCGTACTCATCTCCCAGCCTTCCCAGTCATCTCCCAGCCTTCCCACTCATCTCCCAGCCTTCTCACTCATCTCCCAGCCTTCTCACTCATCTCCCAACCTTCCCACTCATCTCCCAGCCTTCCCACTCATCTCCCAGCCTTCCCACTCATCTCCCAGCCTTCCCACTCATCTCCCAGCTATCCCACTCATATCCCAGCCTTCTCACTCATCTCCCAACCTTCCCACTCATTTCCCAGCCTTCCCACTCATATCCCAGCCTTCCCACTCATCTCCCAGCCTTCCCACTCATTTCCCAGCCTTCCCACTCATATCCCAGCCTTCCCACTCATTTCCCAGCCTTCCCACTCATTTCCCAGCCTTCCCACTCATCTCCCAGCCTTCCCACTCATCTCCCAACCTTCCCACTCATTTCCCAGCCTTCCCACTCATCTCCCAACCTTCCCACTCATCTCCCAACCTTCCCACTCATCACCCAGCCTTCTCACTCATCTCCCAGCCTTCCCACTCATCTCCCAGCCTTCTCACTAATCTCCCAGCCTTCCCACTCATCTCCCAGCCTTCCCACTCATCTCCCAGCCTTCCCACTCATCTCCCAGCCTTCCCACTCATCTCCCAACCTTCCCACTCATCTCCCAACCTTCCCACTCATCTCCCAACCTTCCCACTCATCTCCCAACCTTCCCACTAATCTCCCAGCCTTCCCACTCATCTCCCAACCTTCCCACTAATCTCCCAACCTTCCCACTAATCTCCCAGCCTTTCCACTCATCTCCCAGCCTTCCCACTCATCTCCCAGCCTTCCCACTCATCTCCCAGCCTTCCCACTCATCTCCCAGCCTTCCCACTCATCTCCCAACCTTCCCACTAATCTCCCAACCTTCCCACTAATCTCCCAGCCTTCCCACTCATCTCCCAGCCTTCCCACTCATCTCCCAGCCTTCCCACTCATCTCCCAGCCTTCCCACTCATCTCCCAGCCTTCCCACTCATCTCCCAGCCTTCTCACTCATCTCCCAGCCTTCTCACTCATCTCCCAGCTATCCTACTCATCTCCCAGCCTTCTCACTCATCTCCCAACCTTCCCACTCATCTCTCAGCCTTCCCACTCATCTCCCAACCTTCCCACTCATCTCCCAACCTTCCTACTCATCTCCCAATATTCCCACTCATCTCCCAACCTTCCCACTCATCTCCCAGCCTTCACACTCATCTCCCAACCTTCTCACTCATCTCCCAACCTTCCCACTCATCTCCCAGCCTTCTCATTCATCTCCCAGCCTTCCCACTCATCTCCCAGCCTTCCCACTCATCTCCCAGCCTTCCCACTCATCTCCCAGCCTTCCCACTCATCTCCCAACCTTCCCACTCATCTCCCAGCCTTCCCACTCATCTCCCAGCCTTCCCACTCATCTCCCAGCCTTCCCACTCATCTCCCAGCCTTCCCACTCATCTCCCAGCCTTCCCACTCATCTCCCAGCCTTCCCACTCATCTCCCAACCTTCCCACTCATCTCCCAGCCTTCCCACTCATCTCCCAACCTTCCCACTCATCACCCAGCCTTCTCACTCATCTCCCAGCCTTCCCACTCATCTCCCAGCCTTCTCACTCATCTCCCAGCCTTCCCACTCATCTCCCAGCTATCCCACTCATCTCCCAGCCTTCTCACTCATCTCCCAACCTTTCCACTCATCTTTCAGCCTTCCCACTCATCTCCCAGCCTTCTCACTCATCTCCCAGCCTTCCCACTCATCTCCCAGCCTTCCCACTCATCTCCCAGCCTTCCCACTCATCTCCCAGCCTTCTCACTCATCTCCCAGCCTTCCCACTCATCTCCCAGCATTCTCACTCATCTCCCAGCCTTCCCACTCATCTCCCAGCCTTCCCACTCATCTCCCAGCCTTCTCACTCATCTCCCAGCCTTCCCACTCATCTCCCAGCCTTCCCACTCATCTCCCAGCCTTTCCACTCATCTACCAGCCTTCCCACTCATCTCCCAGCCTTCCCACTCATCTCCCAGCCTTCCCACTCATCTCCCAGCCTTCCCACTAATATCCCAGCCTTCCCACTCATCTCCCAGCCTTCCCACTCATCTCCCAGCCTTCCCACTCATCTCCCAGCCTTCCCACTAATATCCCAGCCTTCCCACTAATATCCCAGCCTTCCCACTCATCTCCCAGCCTTCCCACGCATCTCCCAGCCTTCCCACTAATATCCCAGCCTTCTCACTCATCTCCCAGCCTTCCCACTCATCTCCCAACCTTCCCACTCATCTCCCAGCCTTTCCACTAATATCCCAGCCTTCCCACTAATCTCCCAGCCTTCCCACTCATCTCCCAGCCTTCCCACTAATATCCCAGCCTTCCCACTCATCTCCCAGCCTTCCCACTCATCTCCCAGCCTTCCCACTAATATCCCAGCCTTCTCACTCATCTCCCAGCCTTCCCACTCATCTCCCAACCTTCCCACTCATCTCCCAGCCTTCCCACTAATATCCCAGCCTTCCCACTAATCTCCCAGCCTTCCCACTCATCTCCCAGCCTTCCCACTAATATCCCAGCCTTCCCACTCATCTCCCAGCCTTCCCACTAATATCCCAGCCTTCTCACTCATCTCCCAGCCTTCCCACTCATCTCCCAACCTTCCCACTCATCTCCCAGCCTTCCCACTAATATCCCAGCCTTCCCACTAATATCCCAGCCTTCCCACTCATCTCCCAGCCTTTCCACTAATATCCCAGCCTTCCCACTCATCTCCCAGCCTTCACACTAATATCCCAACCTTCCCACTCATCTCCCAGCCTTCCCACTAATCTCCCAGCCTTCCCACTCATCTCCCAGCCTTCCCACTCATCTCCCAACCTCCATCTCCTTTTCTTTCGTCTCTCAACCTCCTCCTCCTCACCATCATCTCCTAACCTCCATCACCTCATCTCCCAACCTCAACCTACTAACCTCCCCCCAAAATACTCCACCTCCTCCTCTTCCTCTTCTAACCTCCTATCACCTCCCACCCTTCACCTGTCCAAACCAACCTACCTGTTACCTAAGTTCCTACCCATCCCCCTTACCCATCTCCCCTACCCATCACCCTTCCCTAGCCTCACCTGCCCAGTGCTTACCTGTTGGCCTTTACACATTCTTCCCACCTCCCCATTTCACCTTTCCGCCCCTACCTACCCACCTATCCACCTTTACCTGTCCGTACCCTGCCTTCTCACACACCTGTCTACCACCTTGCCACCCACGCGTCTACCTCCTCTCTCTGTCTCTCCCTTCTTCCTTACTGCCTCCTCCTCCTCCTCCCCCTCCTCCTCCTCACCTTCTCTCTCTCTCCCCTCTCCGCTCCCCGCCCACCCACGCATCTATCTATTCTCTCTCCATTCTTCCTCCCCTCTCTTTCCCATGTCTATCCTCCTCTTCCTCTTCCTCCTCCTCCTCCTCCTTCACATCTCCTCACACCTCCTGTCCGCCCACACACCTACCCACTCCCCTCCCTTCCTTACCCCCCTCCCTCCCTACCCTCACCTTCCCTTCAGTCTACCTTCACTTGTCCACCCCATGTCTACGCTCGCAACAGTATTATAGAGAACAACAACAACAACAAAAACAAAAACAAACAAACATCACTCGCGTCACAGCAGCCTCATTATCACTACTGTCGCCATCGTGTGTGTGTGTGTGTGTGTGTGTGTGTGTGTGTGTGTGTGTGTGTGTGTGTGTGTGTGTGTGTGTGTCCCTCTCTTATCCCAGCCACGTGACCGAGGACCCATGTCACACACGCACACACAACAGCCAACACTCTCCCCCCTCCCTCCCGGCTTCAAAGGGCCAATGGCTCAGCCTCCGCAGTGCGCCCCGACGACCCACACGCCCAGAGACTCGCTCTTCGCCACACTAGTCTATTCCCGTCGTTCCGCTTTACCTCACCTGCAATCACGGGTCAATCAGGTGTTCCTCAGGTGTTATTCGTTTCCTTTCAGCTTTTCTCCTCAAGGGAATCGTAATCTCCTGTATACAAAGACGTGAGGTGTCCCAATTCGTCTTGCATGCACGAAGGGAAGCACCTGAGCCCTCACCTTTGACTCAACTGTCCCTCCTAATGATGGCTTCTTCCTGAGGTGGCTTTGAATCTAACTTCTTTCTGTCCTGATTGCTCTCTTGCCTTCCCGTCCTTCCCTCCCATTTTTACATAACGAGTCTTTTTGTACATCATCTTCGTTCATTATATACATTTTTTTTCTTTACCTGTCTCTTCTAATGGCTTCTTCCTTGCGTGTTTTTGTATCTGATTTCTTGTCCTCTTCTCTCTTCTTCCTCCTTCCCTTTCTAATTCCTCCTGTCCTTCCCTCCATCTTCATTTACCTGCCTGCATTCTCACCTTTGACTCACCTGTCCCTCCTAATGATGGCTTCTTCTTGGGGTGGCTTTGAATCTAACTTTTTGCTGTTCTCTTTCTTTCTCGTCCTTCTCTCCCATTTTCACATAACGAGTCTTTCTGTACATCACCTTCGTTTATTATATACATTTTTTTTCTTTACCTGTCTCTTCTAATGACTTCCTCCTTGCGTGTTTTTGTATCTGCCTTCTTAACCTCCTCTCTCTTCTTCCTCCATCCCTCCATCTTCATTTACCTCCGCTGCAACGCTCGCCCTAACAGCTCGGGTCGCGCCCTAAGGGGTCATATTCTTAAACATTTCGTCGCCCAAGCTCACGTATTTGACAAGGTTATCGTGGGAGTCTTGGGCATTTGCAGGGGTAGTTGTATGACCCTGGTGGTAGTCTGACCCTTCTTCTGTACCATGAGCCTAAAAGAACTTTCATTAGAGCCCGATTGATCCCCTTTTTGGCCTTTGGAAATAGGTGATGTGGAAGGCGGCGTTAGCGTCTGAACATACCGACCTTAACACCGGCTCGCAATAGACTACTCAACGCGACTTCCATAAAAGGCTCCTGCATACCAGACGGCGGGTGGCACACTGCTCTCATGGTACTGGAAGAGTATCTCTGTGCCTCATATTTCCAGCACATCATTGAAGCTAGCGTATAATAGAGTGGGTTAAGAGGGCAATGCTTATAATACACTGGGTCGTTATGAAGCCAGAGAACGTCGGAAAAAGGGACAAAACACTGGTCTAAGCGTATCTCTCTATATCTCTGTGTCTTATTTCCAGCACATCACTTAATCTAACGTATACTAGGGCAGAAGGCTAAAGAGGATCATAAGGGTAATGCTTATACTATAGTCCAACCATTCCGCGGGTCCTTTCCTCCCTCTGCTCTGCCACTCAGCCCTAACACCTATTTTTCCCTCTCATATGCTACCTAGAGATAACATACGAGAGGTTGGGTGTTGGGACCGTGTGGCAGAGCAGAGGGGAGGAACGGACCCGCGGATTCGAACACCCTAACGGACTATTTGAAACGGTTGGACTATACACTGGCCTCGGCGTCCCTAAAGAGGTTGAAACACGCGGGAACATCTGGGCAGCTGCAAAGGCCTCGTGATGGTTGATTTGGCAAGGTGGAAGGTGCGCGGGCGGCGAATACGCGAGGTAGGGTTCAAACCACCTCTTGCATTCTAATGAGGACCCCGCCCAACCCGCCCAACCCGCCCAACCATCCCAACATTCTCGCCCAAGCCGCCCAATTAGCCCCAAGTCTCCCGCACGACTAGCCCAACCTGCGTCTCTCCGTGGGCTATGGATGCTGCGTTTGCCTATACGTTCTTAGCGTTGACGGATTCTCATTCATTAGCATGTTAAAGAGTGCGCTGGTATGTGCGTGTGGGAGGGGTGTGAATGGGGGGTGGATGGGTGCAAGAGATAAAAAGAAAGATAGAGAGATGGATGGATGGATGGATGGAGAGAGAGAGAGAGAGAGAGAGAGAGAGAGAGAGAGAGAGAGAGAGAGAGAGAGAGAGAGAGAGAGAGAGAGAGAAAAAAATGCAGAAGATAAACGAAAAGCAACAGACACAAACAAACAAACAAACACACATACACTTTTAAAATAGGAATCTACAGGAAGAGAGGAAACAAATTAACAGGCACAAACACAACAAGTCAAAGACAAACACACACACACACACACACACACACACACACATACACACACACACACACACACTTCGCCAGAGCCTGAAAATGAGAACAACAACGACAGTAACAACAACAACAACAACACAACGTTCATCCACGGCCCACCTGATAATTGCCTGGCGTGCGTTGACATCCCCGGTACGCACCTGAGCCAAGGCCGCGGCGCTCACCTTGATAACCACCCAAAGAACAGGTAACACAAAGAAGGGGAGGTTTGTGGGGCGCGTGGCATCAGTGCTCACATTCGTATCTTTTAGAATAGGGTAGCGATTAAATTATGCTAACCTCCATTTCTAAATCACTCTACTAATAAGATATTCACCACCCAAAATAACAGGTGACGTAAGTAAGGGAAACATTCTTAGGCGCGTGGCATCAGTGCACATATTCGTATTTTTATCAATAGCGTAAAGGAGTTAACTCTTTTTTATAGGAGCAGTGAGAAGCGGGCTTTTTTTCATTAGTTTCCTTTTTTTTTGCCCTTGAGCTGTTTCCTCTGCTCTAAAAAAAAGTATGTGTGGTTTCTATGCTCATATTTGTGTCTCTTAATAATATACAGGGCAATAAGGTTCTTAATCACACATAATCCAGGTATATACAAGTTTTTTACCTCACTTATCAACAGGCTATAAAGATAAGGTAACGTTGGGGGAAGAAAAACGTCGTGAATGGCTTAGTGATTGGGCAAAAAGGCTCTCAATCTCGCATCATCCAGGTATAAAAGTTAACTATCTTACTGACTTATCTTTCGGCCACCTCTTTGGATTCTTTTTAGGAGCAGCGAGTAGCGGGCTTTTTTTTTTTTTTATTAATGTTTACTTTTTTGTGCCCTTGAGCTGTTTCCTTTGCTGTAAAAAAAAAAAAAAAAAAAAATCAACAGGTAGTAAAAGGAGGGTAAAGTTGAGAGCAGGAAATCGTAGTGAATACCTCGTGGCTCCTGTGTCCATATTGTGTCTCTTATTAATACTGAAGTGCGTATGAAGGGTATCAACCTCCTATTAACCCGAAGGTGCGTAACAGTTACCCTTCTCCTTAGGCGTAAGTACACGGCCTCATTTACATTATGATTCAAGAGGGGAGGACGGAACGCGAAGCTGGGTTGGTGGGGGACAAGGAGGGAAGGGAAGAGAAGGGAATAGGAATGAGAAAAGGAAGGAGGGAGGAGGTGGAAGAAGAGGAGGAGGGCAAAAGATACAATAGGAAGAGGACTCACGAAGGAGGAAGATGATAGGGAGCGCGATAAATAATAAACGGAAATATGGAGGAAGGTAAAATGTCAGAGGAGAAGGAGGAGGAGGAGGAGAAGAAGAAAGAGAGAAAAGAAAAAGGAGAAGGTGGAAAAAGAGGAGGAGGAGGGAAAGAGTAGGCGGTGGGGAATGTGGAGAAAGAAAAGGTGAGGGAAGCGAAGAAAGAAGGAGTAGGAGGAGAAGAAAGAGGAAGAGAAGAAATAAAAGGAGAAGAAAGAGACGGAGAAGGAGGAGGAAGGCGAGGAGGAAAAGGAAAAGCAGGAGAACAACGAAAACAATACATGTACAAAACAACCCCAAAACGATGCAAGCGCCGCTACAGAACCAAACTCACACGAGACCAAGAACACAGACCAAGGCAAGGCAGTGACCCCATAGTAAAGTTTCCCTCAACGGCGTCAAGTCGGCAATAGAAGCGATCACTCATGCTAACCGACTGACTGACCGTGTGTGTGTGTGTGTGTGTGTGTGTGTGTGTGACTGGCCGACCCTCTAGCACGCCCCCAGTGACACGAGGGCCGCAGTATAGGATCTGGCGCCACTATAAAAACAGCTTACCCTCCCCTAACCTACCCGTCACCTTCTTCGTCCCCCGTCTCCTCTCTGTCCCTCCTGACGCCAACTTACGTCCTTGTGATAGAGACTAGACGGTCACGTGAGACGAGGAAGGAGTAGAAAATTAATACAAACATGGGGATTAATAGATAGATAGATAGATAGATAGATAGATAGATAGATAGATAAAGAGAGAGAGAGAAAGAAAAAAGTACCCATCTAACCTCCCCCTTCCTTCCTCCTCCTCCTTCTCCTTCTCCTCCTCCACCTCCTCCTCCTCTTCTTCTTCCTCCTCCTCATGTCCTTCCTGACGCCAACTAACATGCTCGGGGTAGACTATGACGCGGGATATGAAAGACCAATAACACACACACACACACACACACACACACACACACACACACACACACACGAGACTGGGCTGTAAGGGATGAAGCCAGGCGTGGGGTGATAAGGGGAGGGAAGGAGGAGGAGGAGGGAAGGAAGGGTGAGAGGATGCAACGGGTCCAATCTACTACTACTACTACTACTACTACTACTACTACTACTACTACTACTACTACTACTACTACTACTACTGGTTGGATACATGGATTGATAGCTTCTTCCCTTCCTCTCCCCTTCTCTCCCTTTTTCTTCTCCCTTCTCTAGTTTTCTCCCTCTTCTCTCCCTTTCTCTCCTTTTTTTCCCTTTTCCCTCCCCATCCTCTTCTCTTCCTCACCCCTACCCAGACCCTTCTCTTCCCTCTTCCAATTTCTGCCTCTTCCAATGCCTTCTCTTCCCTCCCCTTACATTTTTCCTTCTAGTTCTCTCCCTTTCTCTCCTCCTCCACTCTTCCAGTTATTTTCTCTTCCCCTTTTCCTCATCTCCCCGCGTCCCTTCCCCATGCCCCCACTCTCTCTCTCTCCCCACCTTGCCCCGTCCAGTTCCTCGCCGCCCGGGCCTCAAGCATCAGCCACTCTCGCAAAAACGCCTCGCCAGCTTGTCCTTTAAGGTCGGCTGTTGACTCCACGGTGCGACGCCCTGAGAGTCCACCGCCACCCAGCCACCCTCTGACCCCTCTCCTCCTCCTACTACTACTACTGCTACTACTACTACTACAACTATCCATCTATTCCCAGCCACTCAGACACGCTCGATCCCTTACCCCTCATTTTTTATTTCTCTTTTTCTTCCTTTTTTATTCATTTTCTTTGTTTTCTTTCTAATCCTTCTTTCTTTTTCTTCTTATTTTCTCTATATGTCTTTTCCTTCTTTTCTTACCTCCTATACTACTACTACTACTACTACTACTACTACTACTACTATTACTACTACTGCTACTACTACTACACCCAATCCCGCCTTTCCCCTCCTTCACCTCCCCCATCACTCCCCCCCCCCCCTCCATCACAGGCTCCCGGCACGACTCAACGCCCGGTCGCAGGAAAGAAACTGTACATTCGCTTATAAGAGTACATTCGCCTCTTGTGCCTGTCTGTCTGTCTACCTGTCGGTCTGTCTTTGTGTATTTCCTATTCTTTTTTCTTCCCTTCCACTTCTTCCCTCATCTCTCTCCCTTTTTTATTTTTCTCTGGGCATTCGATATCACCTTTTTTACTCCTTTCTCTTCCCTTCCCCTCTTTCTTAATCGCCCCCTCTCTTCCCCTCTTGCAGAATATCTCCCCCATCCTTACCCTCTTCCTCAATCTTCCCCTCCCTTCCGTTCTTCCTCTCTTCCCTCTTCTAGTTTCTCCCTCTCTATCCTCCCTTCCCCTCTGTCTTCTTGTCTGTTTATCTGTCTGTCTGTTGGCCATTTTTCTGTTACATGCCTTTACGTCCGTCTGCTTGAGCGTTTGAGATAGCCTGTCTAACTGTCTGGCTCGTTGACTATTTGACTGTCTATGTTTGACCAGTTGACTATCTGTATCTTTCACCATTTGACTGCATGCTTGTCTGTCTGCCTGTCTGTCTGTATATCTGGGTGATTTTTCCCGTTCAAGGTGTGGGTGTCAAGTAGAACTATTACTAGGCCGACAAAACAGTCCATGGAAATCAATAAGAGAGGGGATTCATCGGGTTTTCATAGGGTGATATTTTCCGCTCAAGGTGTAGACGTCGTGTAGAACCATCACTAGGGTCCCAAAACAGTCCATGAAAATCCCAACAACTTTTACGAGAGACTTTTCAAACGGGCGAAATGAGGTGTCGAAACGCTTAAGAGTACGAGGTTTCGAGTCTTGTATGGAACTGGAAGCCAACAAAAACGTAACAGAAGAGATACTTAAGAACTACAAGAGATCACTGAGTATAGTCTTCTAGTACACAGGCGAGAGATATTTTTAGAGTGGCGACGACCTCAATGTGTGTGTGTGTGTGTGTGTGTGTGTGTGTGTGTGTGTTTATTACTTCGCCACCGTCTCCACCATGCACTTCCGCGATCCAGTTCATTCGGTTCCATGCTCTCTCTCTCTCTCTCTCTCTCTCTCTCTCTCTCTCTCTCTCTCTCTTAACGGATCCTGGAAATTGAGAAGAAGAAGAAGAAGAAGAAGAAGAAGAAGAAGAAGACGACGACGATGACGACGACGACGACGACGACGAAGAAGAAGAAGAAGAAGAAGACAGCAAGAATAACAACAAGAGTAGTAATGAAAAGAAGAAAAAGAAGAAGAACAGCAGTGCATTGGCCTCCTCCTCCTCCTCCTCCTCAAGTTCATTACTCCGCAAAACTAAGAGAAAAAAAAACTCTGGAACCACAAACAACAACAACAGCAAAAGACAACAAGAAGAAGAACACAGGTGCATCGGCCTCCTCCTCCTCCTCCTCCTCCTCCTCCTTCTTCAGTTCATTCCTCCGTGTTCTATAAAAAGTTTTGGAACTTCAAACAACAACAACAAGAGTAAGTAATACATTTAATTGAATGGCCTATACAAGCTCATCATTACTTCTTCATTCTTTCCTTCTTTACCTTGAGCCTCTATAGGCCTATCTACCGTCTCTACAAATCCCCAGAAGAGGCTCAGTTAAGGGTGGTTTCAGATCCTTTTTAAAGAGCATTCGATCTCCCTCGTCCCCAGACATCAAGAGGATCGGAACCCCCATCAAATAAGCGACAGAACGCATACTTCATTGAAGGGTCATTTAAATCCGTTTTCAGTGTGTGTGTGTGTGTGTGTGTGTGTGTGTGTGTTGATCCCTGAAGAAGGAAGTCAGTCTCGCTGCGTCTGTCTCAGTCCTTCACACCTCCCCTTCACACCAAGCAACATCCCCCACCTACCTCTATCAGGTGACAAAGCCCACCCACGCCCACCCCGCCCCCGCCTGCTTCCCTGCCTGAAGTCTCTAGTTGCCAGGCTTCCTTTTCTCCCGCAGCCCCCCCCCCCCCCCTGTCTGGGCACATCCTGGTGGACCTTGAGTAGCGTTAGTCGGACCGCGCGCACACCCGATGCACCCAAACACCATTAGTCAAACGATCACTAATCTGCGCCGCCCGTCCGTGCGTCGTCTGCTGCGCCTTGAGGGAGACTCAAGTACTTTGACCTCGTGTGCTGTCTCGTGTTCCGGCCTTGACATGACGCACGGCAGCATGAGAACGCGGCACCGAAGACACACAGAGGCGGACGTGCTTGGGGACAGATTCGTGGCGCTGCATAACAAGGCGGCGGCAAAGAAAACACCGAACACGACGGGACCCGCAAGGGACGCACCGCTGCACACAGGAACACCTTGCGAGCTGGGCGGCCGCTGCGCCGCTCCGCTCAGGCGCAGAACGCTTCACTCAGAGACGAGGCCGAGGATCAGGATGACCCGAGTGAAGATATATGACACAGGCAGGCCGGGCGCGCACGGCGAGTGTAAATAGACGGTGCGTACGGCAGCCTTGGGAAGGTTGTCGACACTTTCTCACATACCAACATGTTTTGGCGGGAAAGCTTCCTGCGTTTTTATTGGTCGACGGCGGCTGCATCCCGAACGGCGATTGGCCGAACAGCCGAGAACGCTGTGGCCATTGGCTCCGTGCGAGCAGTGAGCGCAATATCCGGCATAGTAACAGAGCCGTGATATTATTGTCGCGGCGCAGGGCTGCAGGACTCCGTTGTCCCTGGGCGGCCAGAGTACACGGCCGCCCGCCATTGGTCGCCGGGCGCGGCGCCGCGGGGCGGGCCAGTAGGCGCCGCACAATGCCGCCGCCGCTGACGTCAAGGGCTCTTTATGGGCGGTCAGGGTCCGGCGTTTTTCCCTGGGGCGGCGGAGCGTCTCAGGGCGGGGATGCTTGGCCAGACAAAGGGCGAGGCGGTGCGTGGGAGGAGGAGGTCAGGGCGGCGGGACCCTCGGCTCCCACGCCTCGCCGCGGCACGGCGGGTACGGTGTCCTCAGCGGCTGGTGGGCGCGGCGGCGGGGAAACATTCCACGAGGCCGGGCGTCGAGGCCTCGGGCTGAGCGACGCCTTTATGTTATGGTTCCCGGCGCGGCGGGCGGGGACTCCCCTCCCCGGGCGAGGACACGAGGGTGGTCACGATTCGACTCTCTCGGGCCGCCGATGATTCACGCGCCGCACGTCGCCACGGAAATAATAAGCATATCACTGACTGCCTGGCCGCTGATGCCACCCGAATTAATAACATGTTACGGTTCCCGGAACGTCCGTTCACTGAGGGTCAAGTTCTACCTCTCCCCCAGCCTCCCTCCCTGCCCGGCCATAAATTATAT
Organism: Eriocheir sinensis; assembly: GCF_024679095.1. Lineage (NCBI taxonomy): Eukaryota > Metazoa > Arthropoda > Malacostraca > Decapoda > Varunidae > Eriocheir > Eriocheir sinensis. The sequence continues at coordinate 5,835,737 of NC_066532.1, read as the reverse complement.
CTGCTCACAGTGCGGCGCGCGGGATGTGGCGCACAAAAGGCGACTCTGATGGCCGTGTTTAGAGCATAATGCGATGCCGTTCCTCCTTTGTGCACGAGGCGTCGACAAGGTCTCGCGCCCGTTTGGTGACTGTCTGGCGACGGCCGAGTCTTGCAGGGACCAAGGAGGTGCCAGAAGGTCGAGAAGACGAGGGGAAATAAGTCTCGGTTGTATTCTAAACTAATAATATTAATGTGTGTGTGAGAGAGAGAGAGAGAGAAGGATGCTGTGCTCTGGTGATGTGCGTTGCGTGCCGTCCCAGGGTGTGTGGTGAGTGTCGCAGCAGCTGTGGCGGTGATTGGCCTGTCCTGCCCGCCCTTTGTGCTCCTCGCAGCCACGACGACAGCCACACACAGCCACGTAATGATGTCACAGCCTTGGGAGATGAACAACAGCCAGACACAGCCACCACGCACACTAACAGACGCCAGCAACAGATGAACAACAGCCAGACACAGCCACCGCGCACACTAACAGACGCCAGCAACAGATGAACAACAGCCAGACACAGCCACCGCGCACACTAACAGACGCCAGCAACAGATGAACAACAGCCAGACACAGCCACCGCGCACACTAACAGACGCCACCCTCAGGAGATCAACAATAGACCAATAGACGCAGCCATGTAGTTATGTCACCCTCAGGAAATCAACAGCAGCCGCAAACACAGGCATACACAGCCACGTAATGATGTCACAGCTTCAGAAGATCAACAAGAAAGCCACCAATAACACAGACACAGACAGCCACCACAGCCACGTAATGATGTCACAGCTTCAGAAGATCAACAAGAAAGCCACAGACAGCCACAGACACACAACAGCCTAAAAAGACCAATAACACAGACACAGACAGCCACCACAGCCACGTAATGAAGTCACAGCTTCAGAAGATCAACAAGAAAACCACAGACAGCCACAGACACACGCCAGCCTCAGGAGATCAATACCACAGCCACAAACAGCCACAGACACACGACAGCCTAAAGAGACCAACAACACAGCCACAGACAGCCACCAAAGCCACGTAATGATGTCACAGCTTCAGAAGATCAACAAGAAAGCCACAGACAGCTACAGACACACGCCAGCATCAAGAGACCAATAACACAGCCACAGACACCCACGTAATGATGTCCCAGCCTCAGGAGATGAACAACAGACCCACAGACACACCCACCACAACCAGTAAGACACGCAATGATGTAAAATGTTAGCCCAAGAAAATTAACAGTAAAACCACAGCCAGCCACAGACAGACAGTAAAACATACCCACCACAGCCACTTCCTGAAGTCACAGCCTCAAGATCAAAACAGCCACAGACATAAGCCATAGAGACCTCATCCGAAGAATCTAGGGGTAAGTTTGAGGATCTTGACACAAAAAAAGGTCACAGAGAGAGAGAGAGAGAGAGAGAGAGAGAGAGAGAGAGAGAGAGAGAGAGAGAGAGAGAGAGAGAGAGAGAGAGAGAGAAACAATCAGACATTAACCTTCAAATTTCAGAGCTTAAGGACGCAAGGACGAACGAGCGGCTATTCTGTGAAGGGATGAAAAGGCGATAGCATATAAAGGAAAATCCCTCGTGACCGGCCATAGAGAAGGGTCAAGAGGCATTAACTTAGAGGTGAAAAAGTATATATAAAAAAGTGGCTGTAAGGATTCTATTTTGAGTGGAATGAAAAACAAGATCCAGATTGAAGTTTCTCCTCCTCCTCCTCCTCCTCCTTCTCTTCCTCTCCTCCTCCTCCTATCAATGTTCTCTCCGCCGTTATATAACCAGTATAATGGGTGAAGGAGACACTTTTTTTTCATACCAGTGTTACAAGGTCCGGTTTAACGTCAATACTTGTGGTCGACGTGATTTTGTTCATTGTATAAGACGCACCCATCGGACACACACACACACACACACACACACACACACACACACACACACACACACACACACACACACACACCCGCAACCACACAAAACACGCGAGAGAGAGAGAGAGAGAGAGAGAGAGAGAGAGAGAGAGAGAGAGAGAGAGAGAGAGAGAGAGAGAGAGAGAGAGAGAGAGAGAGAGAGAGAGAGAGAGAGAGAGAGAGAGAGAGAGAGAGAGAGAGAGAGAGGAGAACCCGAGGACGAACGACCGACTATTTTGGGTACAAGACGAAGAGGCGGCGGCTATTTTGGGTGCAAAACGCGACGATGACGACCACAACACAAGGGCCAATGACGACGACCTTGTGGAGGACTCGCGCTGAAGGAGACCCACGTGGAGAGAGAGAGAGAGAGAGAGAGAGAGAGAGAGAGAGAGAGAGAGAGAGAGAGAGAGAGAATTACATAATCAAAACAAAAGTAAATGAGAGAGAATGTAGAATGTTTCGTAACTTTTAGCTAGTAGTAGTAGTAGTACTAGTAGTAGTAGTAGTAGTAGTAGTAGTAGTAGTAGTAGTAGTAGTAGTAGTAGTAGTAGTAGTATAGTATTTCAGGTTACAAGTCAGTTTTCCTTTTTTTCACTACTGGTTTTTTTCATTCAGTTACAAAAAAATAATTATAATGATAAATGAATAATAAAATAGTGAAAGGAAAATTACATAAAAAATCCGATGCGTAATATAACGAAGCTCGGATTTTGCGTAGTAACCCCAACGGACGAATACATTAACGCATCCTCCTCCTCTCCCTTCCCCTCCTCTTCCTCCTCCTCCTCGCGCCGCAAGTCATGTGTTGTTGGCTAAAAATACCTCTCTATTTTTGGGTCCCACATAAATTAGATTGCGTAACACCTGAGAGAGAGAGAGAGAGAGAGAGAGAGAGAGAGAGAGAGAGAGAGAGAGAGAGAGAGAGAGAGAGAGAGAGAGAGAGAGAGAGAGAGAGAGAGAGAGAATATGACATAATGCATAGGACGAGACGCAGAAGAGACAACAGGAAAACAAGGACAAAATCAGGACAACAGGACAATAAAATAATAGATGGAAGGAGGAAGAAAAATACGATAGACAAAAGACATGAAAACAATAGGACAAAAGGAGGATAAGAGGAGAAAGAAAAGAATAAGAGAAAAGATAAGGAAAGAGGAGGAGAGGAGGAGACCAAACGGAGAAACACAAGAAACCGAGAAGAGCTAAAGAGACTAAAGGGTCGCATTTTAAGACATTTTGGCGCCCAAGAACACATATTTGACAAGGCTTTCGTAGGAGTTGTGGGCATTTCCAGGAGTAGTTTGACCCTTCCTCTGAACCGTGAGCCTGAAGAAACACTCATTAGAACCCGACTGACCCCTGCTTTGACCTTTAGAAATAACTGATGTGAGTATAATACCGACCTTTTAAGAGACAAGGGAAACAAATGTCTAAAGAGGAACCAGGAAGAGAAACTTAACGAAGAAGAGACAATAGGAAGAGGAAAAGGGAAGGACTGAAGGGCACGTAAGAGGAGGAGGAGGAGGAGGAGGATTATGAAGACTAATGATCAAGTGAAGTAAGCTTAGTCACGTGACCTTCAGAAGACAGGTGCGAGAGAGAAAGAGCAAGAGAGAGAGAGAGAGAACAATGGGAGAGCCACGTGGAAAAGGGGAGTGTCAATGTTTCGACTTATCCATCTCTCTCTCTCTCTCTCTCTCTCTCTCTCTCTCTCTCTCTCTCTCCTCTCTCCATTTAATCCTCATTGTCACCCAGTTACTATTACTACTACCTCCTCCTCCTCCTCCTCCTCCTCCTCCTCTTCTTTCCATCTACTTCTCATTGTCAGTCAGATTCAACAACGAGGCCAAGAGTGATCCCAAGGACTTCTTTAAATTATACAGAACGAAAACAAGGGAGAGAATTGGACCGTTGAAAACAAACACAGGAGAGCTCGTCGAGAATGGGGAAGATATGAGTAAAATGTTTAACGACTATTTCCTCTCAGTATATGAGGGCGAAGGTAACGACAAGTTGAGGGATGTGACCATCATCAGGCAGGTAGTCCAGGATGAGTTTGGTAGATTGAAGAAAAACAAATCGCCAGCCCCAGACGAAATCTTCCCGCGTGTCCTGAAAGAATGCATGGATGTTTTCAGTGGCCCACTTACTGATGTCTTTAGGATGTCGGTAAATTCTGGGTACGTGCCCAGCCACTGGAAAATAGCTAATGTGACACCAATTTTCAAAAAGGGAAACAAGTCAGCCACCTCAAATTATCGCCCAATTAGCTTAACATCAGTTGCAGGCAAGAAGTTGGAGTCAATAATTATAGCCAGGAGCATTCGGGACCATCTAGAGGCATAGTTTAATTCATGACTCACAGCATGGGTTCACGAAAGGTAGGTCTTGCCTTACCAATCTGTTGTCCTTCTACACTAAAGTAATCGAGGCGGTTGACAGAGATGAATGTTGTGACATACTATATCTAGATTTCAGTAAAGCGTTCGACAAAGTCTCTCATCACCGGCTATTACTAAAATTACAGGCTCACGGCGTAGATGTTAAAGTCTTGAAATGGATCAGGGCGTGGCTAGAAAGCAGAGTGCAAATCAATGGTAAAAAATCTGAATGGGGCAGTGTTACGAGTGGAGTCCCACAGGGGTCGGTGCTGGGTCCGCTGCTTTTTATCATTTACATCAATGACTTAGACACAGGAATTAGTAGTGATGTCAGTAAGTTCGCAGATGAGACCAAGATCGGTAGAGTAATCCAGTCAGACCAGGACTCTAGCGTTCTCCAGGATGAGCTTGACAAACTTTATGATTGGGCGGGGAAGTGGCAGATGGAATTCAATGTCGGGAAGTGTAGTATTCTGAGTGTAGGTAGGAATAACCTCTCACACAATTACTCCTTAAATGGCATTCATCTAAACAGGTCTGGGTGTGAGAGGGACTTAGGAGTCTTAGTGAGCACTGATCTCCGTCCAAGGGCCCAAAGCATTCAGGCTAAGAATCGTGCAAACATGGCACTTTGTTTCATCTCAAGGAGCGTAAGCAATAGGAGCGCTGAGGTCATCCTCAAACTTTACTTAGCTGTAGTTAGACCTCACCTAAATTACGCGTTCCAGTTCTGATCACCCTACTATAGTATGGATATCAAGATGTTAGAATCTGTACAGAGGAGGATGACGAAAATTATTCAGGGTGTGAGAAACTTACCCTACGAGGATAGACTTAAGCATTTAAATCTACACTCTCTAGAAAGGCGAAGGTTGCGAGGAGACCTTATCAAGGTCCATAAATAGATGAAGGGCTGTAATAAAGGGGATGTCAATAGGGTTCTGGTAGTAAAAGAGCCAGGCAGGACACGTAGCAATGGTCTTAAGTGAGACAAATTCAGATTCAGCAAAGACATAGGCAAGAATTGCTTCACCAATAGAGTGGTGGATGAATGGAACAGGATTGAGTCATGTTGTGGGTGCCAATACCATAGATACATTCAAGAAGAGGTTGGATAAATTCATGGATAGTGAGGCAAGGTGGGGTTAGGATTACAGGACCTGCCCTATATAGGCCAACCTGCCTCTTGCAGACTCCTTACGTTCTTATGTTCTTATGTTCTTATCTACTTCTCATTGTCAGTCAGATTCAACAACTACTACTACTACTACTACTACTACTACTACTACTACTACTACTATCTCTCTCTCTCTCTCTCTCTCTCTCTCTCTCTCTCTCTCTCAGCATCGTAACAGGCTGATGGGACACAATTGCAGAATCAAGGCTGGCTGGGGCGAGTATCAACCCGTGCCAGCTTGGTGAATCACTGAGGCGAGAGGAAGGGTGAGGGGCCGAGGTGGTGAGGTTGTGATGTGGTGAGGTGGCGATGTGGTATGTCTTTGTACTTCCTCGACCAACGTTAGTCAAGCCATGAATAACGCAGAGAAGTATAGATAAAAGCCAGTGCATCTTTGAAACCAGTGCATCTATGACCTATGTCCCTCACACAAGCAAGCACAGATAAGAGTCCCCTTAAAACAACTATTTCCCAACGCCACAAAGGAGATTAGTCGGGTTCTCATGAGGGAGTTTCACATTCATGGTGGAGAAGTCTTGTCAAACTATCACTTGGCTCATGAAACTATCCATGGTGTACTTTGTTGTCACCGAAGAGAAGATACAAATTAAATATGTGTTTATAGTCTGATACCTTCCCCTAAGTATAATCAACCTTACGCAAACCAACCAGAATCAAAGTAGGACGCAGTGATCACGTCCTTACTAGCGGCGCACTCTGCCTTATGCAAACTAAACAGCGCCACGGAGCTCAACCAACCCAACGAGCCTCTATACCCACTGTGTTTTGTGCTCCGTGCTCCCAACCAAATAGAAACGCAGGGAAAAATATATATAAAAGCGTCTTTGTACTCTCCCTCGTCCAGCGTTTTGTAAACCAGCGAGAATAACGATGACGCAATCCACTGTGTCATATTACGTGGATGTCTTTGACCCTCGCCTCACCTATAGCGTTATGCCAACCAGAAGACCGAAGAATTTACCAGAAAATGCGATGATCTTTGCCTTTCATCCACACTTATGCTAACCAGCGAGAATAACGATGATGCAAACTATATTGTGTCCTGTTATCTGAGTGTCTATGTCCCTCGTATTATCCAGCGTTATGCCAACCAGAAGACCGAAGAAGTTACCAGAAAATGCGATGATCTTTGCCTTTCATCCACCCTTATGCAAACCAGCGAGAAGAACGATGATGCAAGCCACTGTGTCCTATGCGTGAGTGTCTTTGTCCTTCCCCTCACCTATAGCGTTATGCCAACCAGAAGACCGAAGAAGTTACCAGAAAATGCGGTGATCCTTGCCTTTCATCCACCCTTATGCAAACCAGCGAGAAGAACGATGACGCAAACCACTATGTATTATAACGTAGAGGACGCTGTACTTCGCCCCACTTAGCGTTATGACAACCACTGAAGATCGAAGAAGATATATAAGAAAAAGGAACTATATAACCAACGCTTTCCCTGACCCTGCCTTTCAGCTAGTCTTATGCAAACGATGATGCAAGCCACTGTGTCCTATCATGTGTGTCTTTGTACTTCGCCTCACCTAACGTTATGCCAACCAGAAGACCGACAGACAGAAAATGCGACTCTGTAACCAACGCCTTTCCTGACCTTTTCCTTTCAACCAGTGTTATACAAACCAGCGAAAATAACGATGATGTGTATTATTTTACGTGTGTGTCTTTGTCCTTCCTATTATCTAGCGTTGTACCAAACAGAAGGCCGAGGAGATACAAGAAAATGCTACCTTATAACCAACGCCTCCCTGATCTCTGCCTCACAAACAGCGCTATACAAACCAGCCAGAAATATGATGCAAGCCAATGTTTTCTGCGGTTCGTTTTCCATAGCGTTATGTCAACCCGTGAAGACCACAGAACAAGGTACAAGAGGGGACAGAAAAAAGGAACAGCAAAGAAAATAAATAAAACGAATACAAACGTAAACTCTTACTGATCAAATAAATAATGAAAGAAAATAAATATATATAAAAAAACGCTAGATGAGACCGAACAAGGTAAAAAAAGGACGGAGAACAGGAAAAGCAAAGAAAATAAACCTAGTACTAATATATAGGCTCTTACTGATAAAATATATAAAGAAAATAAATAAATAAAAAAAAAGCCCGCTAATCACTGCCCCTATAGAAAGAAAAATCAGAAATGAGGTTTGAGAACTTATAAATCCGCTATGTTAAGACTTACGAATTGACTCCAAGAAACACCCAAGCATGTCTTTTTTTTCTTTTTCTTTCTTTCTTTCTTTTTTCTTTTACTCCCAGCGCCTTCTTCTTCTTCTCCTTCCCCCCAAACCACAAGATTATCAAGTCTAACCCCCGAAGACAATTGGGGTCAAATGGGGTCAAGTGAAGGGCCAAAGGGTAACGTGACGTGTCCATGGTGCCCTCTGTGTGTGTGTGACCCTTCTGCAATGCACCAGCCGGAAGATCTCACGTTCGAATCCCGGAGTTAAGTGGAAACGGTTTTAATTTTCAACCAGGAAGTCAAATCGCTTATGAGGAGAACACACACACACACACACACACACACACACACACACACACACACAGGTATAACGATTGAAACATGCGTCCAATGATAAAGGTTCCAATCCTACGCAAATCAGGATCGAGTGCCAAGCGGAGACAAGTGGGAAGAGGAGATTTAGGGGCGGGAGGAAAGAGGGAAGGAGGGAGGGAGGGAGAGAATTGCGCAGGTGGCTCAGTTGAAGAAGGAGGAGGAGGAGGAGGAGGAGGAGGAGGACAGATTGCGACAGCCTCAGTAGTTCAGTGAGTCATCTCGAAGGGTCATTGGTACGGTCACGTGATGCTAGACTGACAAGGGTGGACAGCAACCAACCCCCAAGCACACCCCTCTCTCTCGCCCTCCCATCTGTCTCTTTTTCCCCTCTCTTTACCTCTATCTCTTCCCCTCTAATCCTCTGTCTGTCTGTATGGATGTATGGGTGTCTGTGTGTCTGTGTCTCTCTCTCTCTCTCTCTCTCTCTCTCTCTCTCTCTCTCTCTCTCTCTCTCTCTCTCTCTCTCTCTCTCTCTCTGTCGATTCTTCTCTCCAATTCATTCTTCTCTTCCTCTTTCTCCCTCCTTCTCTTCCCAGCTCCTTCCTTTTCTCTCTCTTTTCCTCCTTCTCTTCTCTTTTTCTCTCCTTTCCCTCCTTTCTTCCTTCCTTCATTTCTAGAGGCACTTGTATTATTTTTATAGGGAAAGAAGTAAAAAGCGCAGGAAAGGTGTAATAATGTAAAGAGTAAAAATTCCGCTAAGTCAAAACAATACTCTAAATTAAACACAATGACCTTATAATGACCCCTACATGTTCTCCTTACATCGCCGCCAACATGGTCATTGGCACGAGTTCCTTCCGTTGGCATCAGTGACGGGCGATAAACTTCATCATGCTGCTTCTCTCCCCTCCTGTCCTGCGTTCCTCACAAGCCCTCCTCACATGACTTCCGAGAAAGGTCACTGGCCAGGCCCACTTCTATTGGCTTCCTCACAGTCACGCCACAGTTCGTAATGACTCAACTTTTCTCCCTTCCGGTTCTAGACACTGCCAAGGACCGGGAACTCCTCTCAGAACCTTACAAGCGCTTTAAAGAGCCTCCCGACAAGGTCAGTGCCTCGAGTCGTCTAACAGCGGCTTCACAGTCACGCCACAGTTCATAATGATTCAACTTTTCTCAAGTCCCGCTCTCGAGCCTACAAGGAGGCGGTGGCTGAGTGGTCTGCGTCCCGCCCCCCGCGACAAACAAGCTGGCAATTTTTCAGTCACCGACGAGTGGCCTAAGACTACCAACATGCTGTCCTGAAGACCACTTATCAACCCGGACTAGATTCACACACACACACACACACACACTCACTCACACTGCTTCCTTATTCTAATTAATGACGCCCTGACCCCCCCCCCCCCCACCGCTGGAAGTACGTGGACGACACCACAGTGGGAGTAACAGTTGACAACAGCAACCCAGATTATTCCCACCTCCAGGAAACACTACACAACCTACACACATGGACAACACAAAACATGGTCACCATCAACGACACCAAAACTACACTCCTACACATCAACACCTCCTCTGCCCCTGTTGCCCCCCCTGTGGTGTCCATCAACTACACTCCCCTCCGGGTAGTGACATCTGCAAAACTACTTGGAGTCACCCTGGACAAGCTCACATGGAAGGAGCACGTCTCCCAGCTCACCAGATCTGCCACCTACAAGTTGTACCTGCTGAGGAGACTCAAAACGCTGGGGGCCCCTGAGTGTGCGCTGGCGAGCGTGTACTCCTCGTTCATCCTCCCCAAACTGACATACGCGTCCCCAGCGTGGTCTTCCTCCATCAACATCACGCAGCGCCGCCAACTTGAACGAGTCCAGAAGCGAGGCTGCAAAATCATCCTGGGCCCTCACTACACCAGCTACCAGGACGCCCTCGACTCCCTCCATCTCACCAGCCTACAACACCGTCACGAGACTCCACTACACCGGTTCGCAACCAAGCTTCTCAAGCAGCCCAGACACAGACACATCCTCCCACCCGCAGTGAACCGCCCTCAGCACTCAGTGAGACACCACAACATTATTGCCCCGATACGGGCACGGACTGACCGCTATAAGAACAGCGCAGTGCCCATGATGGTCAAGTATATCAACAATGCAAATTAAGAGCAGCACTATTTGTATGTTTTGTAAATATTTTTCATTAGTACTTATTGTTGTTGTTATTATTATTATTATTATTATTATTATTATTATTATTATTATTTTTATTATTATTATTATGATGATGATTATTATTATTATGAATAATATTATGATTATGATTACTATTACTATTATTATTATTATTATTATTATTATTATTATTATTATTATTATTATTATTATTATTATTATTATTATTATTATTATTATTATTATTATCATGATTATTATTATCATCTTTACTATGATTATTGCTATTATTGTTATTTCTTTTTATTTTATTTTTATTTTCATTCATACTACTTTGTTCATTTGTCTCATTCATTTCATTTCATCTTCCATTGATGTATATTTTCAGCTCTAGGGCTGCCTGGTACTGCATGCAATAAACCGTTTATTATTATTATTATTACACTCACTCACTCACACACACTCTCTCTCTCTCTCTCTCCAAATGAATATCAAAGATGAGCTCCGGGGGGGCAGCACGAGCCAAGCAAGATGGCGCCACTATAAACACTTGCCTGCGCCATAACGGGCTGGGGTCGACCTCCAGGCCCACCAAGAAAGTCTGCCTCAGCCATAGACGAAAGGTGAAAAAAAAAAAAAAGAATAGGAACCCTTTTCAGCATCGTGCAAGTCCTCTTACATATAATTTTCAGCAAGGTCACTGCCTCGAGTACCTTGTTGTTTGTGTTTGCAGTATGATACAGCTTATAGGGAAGCCACGTTACTCCTATTCTGTCCTACATCTACTAGCATATATGAATAAATAGATAGATAGATAGATAAATAGATAGATGGATAGATACATATATAGATAAGACAGGTAGATAGGTAGGTAGGTAGGTATGTAGGTAGTAGATATATAGATGGAGATAGACAGATAGATAATAATGTAGATAGATAGATAGATGGATAGATACATACGTAGATAGACAAGTAGAAAGGTAGGTAGGTAGGTAAGTAGAAAAATAGGTAAGTAGACAAGTAGATAAGTGTGTAGGTAGATATGTAGGTAACCAGGTAGCAGATAAATAGATAGAGAGATAGATAATAATATAGATAGATAGATAGATGGATAGATAGACAGATAGTTCCCTTCATACATATAATACCTAACATAACATTTCCACGTGTCGCTTTTTTTTTAATCCTTGAGATACGTCCTTACTATAAATAAAATCCAACTGACACATATTACGGTCATAAACTTAAAGGACACGAGCCGCACAGACATTTTTTTTTGGGGGGGGAGTTAATGTGACAACACTCTTTAGCGCTGTCAGACACGCGTGTGTTATGATGTGTCCTCGTGTCTTGGCATGTCTTTGTGTCCCGGTGTGTCCTCATGTCTCCCGTGCCTCAGGAGTCCACGTGCTGACCTTCGCTCGTTTGAGACTCCGAACTTGTAGCAAAACCGCAGACTGTTTTTTTGCTCTTCAACTGCCCTTTCCTTCGTCTGTCTGTCTGTCTGTCTGTCTGTGTCTGTCTGTCTGTCTGTCTGTCTGTCTGTCTGTCTGTCTGTCTGTCTGTCTGTCTGTCTGTCTGTCTGTCTGTCTGTCTGTCTGTCTGTCTGTCTGTCTCTCTCTCTCTCTCTCTCTCTCTCTCTCTCTCTCTCTCTCTCTCTCTCTCTCTCTCTCTCTCTCTCTCTCTCTCTCTCTCTCTCTTTTTCACTGCTTCTGTTCGTCTTTCTCTCTCTCACACACCCACCCACCCATACACTCACCCATACACCCACACACCCACAACTTTTTCACACACCTACACACCTTAAACTTGTACTTTACCTGTGCTACCAACCTAATCTATCCACCCCATTAGCTGTCTTTTCCTCCCCTATTCCTCCCTGATTCTTCCTTTTCTCCCCTCTTCCAACCTACCTCCTCGCCTACCCACCTCTCCAGTTGTCCTTTCCTCTCTCTTTCTTTTCCTCTTTCCTCTCCTCCCTTCTTCCTACCTACTCCGCAGCTGTTCTTTCCTCCCCTATCTTCTCCCTATTCCTACTCTTCCGTCTCCCCTCCTTCTTATCTCCCCTTTCCCCTCTTAACCCTCCTTCTTCTCCCCCCTGCTAACCTACCGCCCCATTTTTCCTCCTTTCCTCCCCTTCCTTCTCCCCATTCCTCCTCTTCCGTCTCCCCTCAGCCCCTACCTTCCTTCCCTTTTCTCTCCCCTCTCCTCTCTTAACCCTCCTTCTTCTCCCCCCTGCTAACCTACCGCCCCATTTTTCCTCCTTTCCTCCCCTTCCTTCTCCCCATTCCTCCTCTTCCGTCTCCCCTCAGCCTCTACCTTCCTTCCCTTTTCTCTCCCCTCTCCCCTCTTAACCCTCCTTCCTCTCCCCCATGCTAACCTACCTGCCCATTTTTCCTCCTTTCCTCCCCTTCCTTCTCCCCATTCCTCCTCTTCCGTCTCCCCTCAGCCTCTCCTTCCTTCCTTTTCTCTCCCTTTCCTCTCTTAACCCTCCTTCGTCTCCCCCCTGCTAACCTACCGCCCCATTTTTCCTCCTTTCCTCCCCTTCCTTCTCCCCATTCCTCCTCTTCCGTCTCCCCTCAGCCTCTACCTTCCTTCCCTTTTCTCTCCCCTTTCCTCTCTTAACCCTCCTTCTTCTCCCCCCTGCTAACCTACCGCCCCATTTTTCCTCCTTTCCTCCCCTTCCTTCTCCCCATTCCTCCTCTTCCGTCTCCCCTCAGCCTCTACCTTCCCTCCCTCTTCTCTCCCCTTTCCCCTCTTAACCCTCTTTCTTCTCCCCATTCCTCCTCTTCGTCTCCCCTCAGCTTCTCCCCTTCCCCAATCTATCCGCCCATCTTTCCTCCTTTCCTGCCGCTTTCTTCTTCTCTTTCCCCTTCCCCCCTACTCCTCCTCCTCCTCCTCCTCCTCCTCCTCCCCTTCTCTTCTCTTCGTCAGGTTAAGTCAGGTTGTATTGACAAGGCCTGTTTGTTTTGGCCGTCTGTTTGGATGTGTTTGGGTGGCTGGCTGGTGGACACGTGGACCAGCCGTGTGTGTGTGTGTGTGTGTGTGTGTGTGTGTGTGTGTGTGTGTGTGTGTGTGTGTAGGGGGGGGGGGTGAGAGCTGGCAGTCGAGAGCATCCCACCGTGACCATAGGCTTCATTCGCCAAGTCTCTCTCTCTCTCTCTCTCTCTCTCTCTCTCTCTCGCTATTTTTAACATTTCCCACATTTTCCGCGTCATAATCAGCTTAACAATATGTAAATGCAGTTTTTATAGGACACACACGGACGAGAAATGCAGTAGGAAATTACCATGATAAAGATAACGAAATTTCACAGTAACAACGACCATTACGACACCAGGAGCAGAGCGTAGCAATAGGAGGGAGAGGAAGTGAAGAACGAAGGGATAGCACGGTGACATTGTATACGGTGCGTCATTATTGAAGTGTAAAGCAGGAGGTATAGGATAATCGCGCCAATGTTAAGTACAATGCCTACAGTTACGATACTTGCAACAACAACACGCAAAGTACAGAACGCCAGGTGGTACTTACAGAGTCGAAGCCCCAGTGGGTAGTGCGCGGGGGCCGACCTCACCTCACTTCGATGTGGCCGGGAGCTGAAAATGCGATAATATGAAAATCTGTCCGAGGTAGCACACAGGGTCCAACTAACACACACACACACACACACACACACACACACACACACACACACACACACACACAGAGGGAAGATAAGGGGGAAGGAAGGGAAGGGAAGGAGGGGATGTAGAACTTGTATAGGTAGTAGTAGTAGTAGTAGTAGTAGTAGTAGCTTGCGAAGCTTGCTCAGCAGCGCCAACTTTGGCAATGCAGCTGGTGACTTGCGCAACACCATTGCAGCACTGGCAAGAAAACTCGCCTCCTCCAGCTGCTACTATGTGGACGCCCTGACGGCATGTCGCCTCATTCCCCTGGACAAGAGGCCGGGATGCAGGCCTATAGGAGTCGGAGAAGTCCTGCGGCGCATCGTAGGCAAATGCATCATGGCTGTCGTCAAAGAAGATGTGAGAATGGCAGCAGGGAACCTCCAAGTTTGTGCGGGGCAGCAGGCAGGAGGAGAAGCAGCAGTCCATGCCATGCGGGAGATATTTGACCACGTGGAGTGCGAAGCAGTGCTTCTTGTTGACGCTAAAAATGCCTTCAACACAATAAATACAAAGACTATGATACACAACATTAAAACCAAGTGCCCTAGCTTAGCTATGTATGTCGAAAATACCTATACATACCCGACCGACTTATACATAAATAGCCACAGTGGAAAAGTGAAAGTGTTAAAATCATCTGAGGGAACAACACAAGGTGACCCAATAGCCATGGCTATGTACGCCCTGGGCCTATCAGTCCTCCAAAATGAAATCGCGTTCGCAGAAACACGGGTGAAACAGGTGGCTTATGCGGATGACCTCTCAGGTGCTGGTAAAATCTCAGACTTAAAAGGGTGGTGGGACACTGTGAACACCGCCGGCCCTGAGATAGGATACATTCCTAACGCCACCAAGTCTGTCCTTATTGTCAGACCTGAACATTATGACCATGCCGCAGAAACTTTTAGAGTAAGTGGCGTCATTGTGACAAAAGACGGACAACGACACTTAGGTGCAGTGATCGGGACAGAGGTATATAAGAAGGAGTACGTGGGAGACAAAGTAGCTGAATGGGTGAAGGAAATAGAAGCTCTGTCTGCCATTGCCAAGACTGAGCCACACGCTGCCTATTCAGCGTACACCCACGGCATCCAACATCGGTGGACGTTCCTGATGCGCACCATCCCCGGCATCAGTCCACTCCTCCGACCACTGGAAAATCCCGTCAAGAATGTATTCTTGCCGGCGCTGGTGAAATCTCATGCTTTGGGGGAGGAGGAGAGGGATATGCTAGCACTTCCCCCAAGACTGGGTGGGATGGGGATCACCAACGCTGAGAAGCTGGCTGATAAGGAGAACCAAAACTCCATCAGCCTTACCAGGTCACTCATCAACAGAATCATCGCTCAGGAGGCAGAGGGCGAGATAGACCAAACAGAAATGAGAGATATTAAAAGAAAAATCTCAGAAGAAAGGCAACAGGCCCAAGAAGACGAGCTGGACCGTCTTATACACCACCTGTCCACAGAAATGGGTAGAAAAATACACACAGCACAGGAGGCAGGCGCCTCGAACTGGCTAACGGCATTACCAATCAGAGCAAAGGGCTTCAGCCTCAACAAACAAGAATTTGTCGACGCCATTGCTCTGAGATATGGCTGGCCGATTGAGGGACTGCCTGATCTCTGTGCATGTGGATCATCAAATTATGTCACCCACACCATGACATGTAAAAAAGGAGGCTTCGTCTGTATTCGACACGATGAAGTGAGGGATCTAACAGCCAGCATGCTCGGGGAGGTATGCCAAGACGTCACTACCGAGCCGGCACTGCTTCCCCTGGACGGCGAACACCTTCGGTACAGGACGGCCAATACCTCACAGGAGGCACGGGTTGATGTAAATGCCCGCAGATTCTGGGTGCGCGGACAGCGGGCGTTCATGGACATCCGCATATTCGACCCGATGGCTGCCTGTCACCGTGAGCTGCCCCTGCAAGCCGCCCACCATAGGAACGAGCAGGAGAAGAAAAGGGCATATGGTGAAAGAATCCAACATGTGGATCAGGGCAGCTTCACCCCCCTCGTCTTCACCACATCCGGCGGGATGGGTCCCAGGGCCCAATGCTTCTACGCACGCCTCGCGGAACTAATCTCAGAAAAGAAGCATCAGCCAAGGAGCCACATTGTCGCCTGGATGAGGTGTCGCCTCTCGTTCTCCCTGCTCAAGTCTGCCATCCTATGTCTCAGGGGCACCAGACACTCTTGCCCAAAAGCCACCACCATCTCCAATATGGACTGTGAAGCCACAGTGGTGGAGAGTGACATTGGGGTGGGTCGGGAGTGCCTTGAGTAGGGAAGGAAAGGGGGATCTGGACGTAATAGATGATAGGTGATTTAGTGCTAGGTAGTATTAGTGATATGGTTGGATGCCACAGTCATTAGCGAACAGAGTTGGGGCTAATGACCTCCAAGCTATGGAGCCCTCCATGATTATGTGTCGGGAAAATAAACATGGGTGGAGGTATCATTTATGTAGTAGTAGTAGTAGTAGTAGTAGTAGTAGTAGTAGCTGTTGTTGTGTTAGCTGTTTGAGTATGAAAAAAGGTAGTGATGGTATTGGTGTAGATAAGAATGGTGGTGGTGGTAGTGGTGGTGGTGATATTGGTGATGGAAGCGGTGGTGGTGGTGGTGGTGGTGGTGCAGCGAGACAGACGCCACACCAGCCAACCACAAATATGCCGACAGAAGGGGGAACGACTCACCTTGAAGGAAGAGGAGGAGGAGGAGGAGGAGGAGGAGGAGGAGGAGGAGGAGGAAAAGAAGATGAGGACAAAGAAGAAGAAAAGAAGAAGCAGAAGAAAGAACAAGAACAACAAAAAGTAAGAAAAGAAAATGAGAAAAAAAAGAAAAGAAAAAGAGGAGGAGGAGGAGGAAGAAGAAGAAAACTAGGAGGAAGATAAGGGCGTGGGAGGTGGCTGATGAGTTAATGAGCTAAAATGAGAGAGAGAGAGAGAGAGAGAGAGAGAGAGAGAGAGAGAGAGAGAGAGAGAGAGAGAGAGAGAGAGAGAGAGAGAGAGAGAGAGAGAGAGAGAAAATAGGCGATTAGGGAAAGGGGAGAAGGGAAGGGAAGGGAAGGGAAGGGAAAGAAAAGAAAAGAAAAGGAAAGGAAAGGAAGGGAACGGAAGGGAAGGGATTGGAACGGAAGGGAAGGGAAGGGAAGGGAAGGGAGGGGGTAGGGAGGGTCAGGCTAGGGGGGTATTATTACATTTAGGCCCACACTGTTTAATAGGCCCAGTGTGTAAGGGACTAAGTGTTTGACCTCAGCTGGCGGTCATAATGCCTCGTTAGCGGCGTGGACGAAGGATTAGCAACATACGTTCACTAAATATGGCGTGAGGGGGAGGAAGAGGAGGAGGAAGGGAGCGAGAAAGTGGAGCATTTCTGGAACGGAGGGGAAGAGTAGGGAGAAAGGGGAAGGGTAGAGAAGGGTAGGGAAGGATGGGGAAGGTAGGGAATGGAGGGGAAGGATGGGGAAGGGAGGGGAACGATAAGGAAGGGACGGGAAGGATGGAAAAGGGTAGGGGAAGGATTGGGAAGGGAGGGGAAGGGTTAGGAAAGTAGGGGAAGATTAAGGAAGGGTAGGGAAAGAAGGGGAAGGATGGAAACGGGAGCGGAAGGGAGGGGAAGGGTTAGGAAGGAAGGGGAAGGGTAGAGAAGGGCGAGGAAAGTAGGGGAAGGGAGGGGAAGGATGGGGAAGGTAGAGGAAGGGTGGGGAAGGAGAAGAAAAAGAAGAAGAGGAAGAAGAAGAAGAAAAAAAAAAAGAAGACGGTGGGGCGAGGTAGGGATGAACTGGGTGGGCTGGCGTGTGCGTGTGTGTATGTGTGTGTGTGTGTGTGTGTGTGTGTGTGTGTGTGTGTGTGTGTGTGTGGGCTTTGGGTGTGGGCGGAGGCGTGGGAAGTGCTGAAGGTGGACTAGTCGGGCTTGGTTGGGCTTCAGAACAGCTGATTGTCTCACTAACTGGCTGGATGGATCGTCTCTCTCTCTCTCTCGTTTGTGTCTTCATTCACGGACGTAACATATCTTCGGCTGCCTTTTTCCCCCTCTTAACAACCCCCTGTCTCCCCTCCCTCCCCCACCGTTCCCTACCCTTTCCGACCCTTCCCCAACGCCTTGCAGACCTTTCACACACCTCTCTCCTCCCTTCCCTAAGCCTTCCCCATCTTTCCCCTCTCTACTTCACCCATTCCTATCCTTCCCCTCCATTCCCTGCCCTTCCCTAATCTTCACCTCTCTTCCCCACCCTTCCCCACCCTTCCCCATCCTTCCCCTCCCTTCCCCTCCATTCCCTGCCCTTCCCTACTCTTCACCTCTCTTCCCCACCCTTCCCCACCCATTCCTATCCTTCCCCTCCATTCCCTTCCCTTCCCTACTCTTAACTTCTTTTACCAACCCTTCCCTACCCTTCCCCTCCACTTCCCCTTCCTTCCCCTTCCTTCTCCACCCATAACTACCCTTCTCCACCCTTCCCCTCTCTTCCCGACCCTCCCCCTTCCTTCCCCTCCCTTCCCTACCCTTCCCCTTCCTTTCCTGCCCTTTCCCCTCTCAGGTCGGTCTCCGGATGTCCAGTTCCCTTCTCCTTTATCTGCCTTGCCAAAATAGGTGACAGGATGCGTTAACACTGAACTGTCTCTGTCTGAAGGTTCGGTGAGTGCTTGGTGGTGGTGGTGGTGGTGGTTGTAGTGGTGGTGATGGTGGTGCACAGTAAGGAAAGAGTGTGTTTTTTATGTTTAATCTCTCTCTCTCTCTCTCTCTCTCTACTTTTTCTTCCGGTTACTTCCTCTTCTTTTTCTTCTTTTTCCTTCTTTTTTCTTCTTTTTTCACGCTTTCTTTCTCTTTCTCCTCCTCCTCCTCTTCCTCCTCTTCGACCTCCTCCTCCTCCTCCTTCTTCTTCTTGTTCTTGTTCTTTTCCTTCCTCCTCCTCCTCCTCCTCCTCCTCCTCCTCTGCGTACCTTAGTAACTTCCTCTTCCATCATCCTTAACCCTAAAGAGGAAGATTAGACCCCCCCCTTCTCTCTCTCTCTCTCTCTCTCTCTGTCTGTCTGGCCACGCCCCTGATGAGTCACCAAAGCACACACACACACACACACACACACACACACACACACACACACACACACAAGAACTGGGATAATACTTGTGGGGGGGGAGAGAGAGAGAGAGAGAGAGAGAGAGAGAGAGAGAGAGAGAGAGAGAGAGAGAGAGAGAGAGAGAGAGAGAGAGAGAGAGAGAGAGAGAGAGAGAGAGAGAGAGAGAGAGAGAGAGAGAGAGAAGAAAAAGAAGGATAAGAAAAAAACGAAAAAAATAACAAGGGAAGGAAAACGGAAAAAAAAACAAAAAAAGAATAGGATAAAAAGAAGAGAAAAAGAAAAAGAAAGGAAAATAATCAACAGACGAAAAGAAAAGGAATGAAAGGAAAAAAAAAGAAAGAAAACAAAAAAAGAAAAAAGAAAAAAGACGAGAGAAATAAAAGAAAAGAAAAAAGCAAAGAAATGAAGGAAGAATGGAAAGAAGAAAAACGAGAGGAAAAAAAACAAGAACCAGAAATAACAAAAAAGAACCAAAAAAAAAAGACAAAAAAACAAGAACCAAAAATGGCAAAAAAAAAAAAACGAAAACAGAAAAAAAAAAAATCGAAACCACCAAATCAAAACAAAACTTCGAACAACGTCAAGAGGTGCCACACACAACTAACACATTCAGGTACTCAACAAGACCACCCCGACCCCACTATCTCCCCCCCATCCCATCCCTTCGTCCCATCCATCCCAGTTAACACGCCATTCAATTAACACAACTAACTCTGTACCTCACTTCTACTCCGCCCTAAAACACAGCAATAGCCCACAATGACCCATAAATTCACCGCCCTTTTAGCCCACTCACGAAAGGCGGCGACGCGCGTAAGTTACCTGCAGAGGGCTTGAGAGGTTAGCTGGCAAGGGATGGGGCGAGAAGGGAAGAGGTGGAAAAGGAATGGGAGAGAGGGAAGGCTAGGGGAAGGGAAGGGAAGGGAAACGAGTATTATGTTGGGGAAGGGAAGAAATGGGACGGGAAAGAAAAAGAAGGAAGGGAAGAGAAGGAACAGGAAGGGAAGGGAAACGAGTGGTATGTAGGGAAGGGGAAAAAATGGGAAGGGAAAGAAAAAGAAGAAAGGGAAGAGATGGAAAGGGGAGGGGAAGGGAAGATAAACTAGTGGTATGTTAGGGAGGGAAGAAAAGGGAAGGGAAAGAAAAAAGAGGAAAAGGAAAGGAATAGAAGGAAAAGAGGAAGGAAGGAAAGGAAAGGGGAAGGGAAGGGAAGGGAAAAGAAACTAGTGGTATGTTTGGGTTGGGAAGAACAGGAAAGGGAGAGGAAAAGAAGGAAAAGGAAGGGAAGGGAAGGGAAAAGAAGCTAGTGGTATGTTTGGGTTGGGAAGAACAGGAAAGGGAGAGGAAAAGAAGGAAAAGGAAGGGAAGGGAAGGGAAAAGAAACTAGTGGTATGTTTGGGTTGGGAAGAACAGGGAAGGGAGAGGAAAAGAAGGAAAAGGAAGGGAAGGGAAGGGAAAAGAAGCTAGTGGTATGTTTGGGTTGGGAAGAACAGGAAAGGGAGAGGAAAAGAAGGAAAAGGAAGGGAAGGGAAGGGAAAAGAAACTAGTGGTATGTTTGGGTTGGGAAGAACAGGGAAGGGAGAGGAAAAGAAGGAAAAGGAAGGGAAGGGAAGGGGAGGAGGAGGGGAGAGGAAGACAAGTTATTGAATGGGGAAAGTGGAGGTAAAAAGCGTGTTAATAGATAGGGCAGATTGACGAGGCTTTAGCTCCCTTTTTTTTTTAGCTTGCTCGGGATGGGTGGGTGATGGGGGAGTGAGGAGGAGGGTGAGACGAGGAACGCCGCGGATGAAGGGATGAATGGATGATGAGAGATTGAAAACGTGAAGATAAGGCAAAGGGTTGGATAAGGAGAGGAACGCAAAGGATGAGGTGGATGAATGGATGATGACAGATTGAAAACATGAATATAAGGTAAAGGGTTGGATAAGGAGAGGAACGCCGAGGATGAGGTGGATGAATAGAGGAGGATGAAATTGACGAGTGAGGGTGAGGTAAAAGGTAAGATTAAGACAGAAAGACCAAGGATGAGGTGGATGAATAGACAGTAGATTTCATAGATAGATAGATGGATACATAGACTGATAGATAGATAAATATATGAGTCACCTACGAAAGGAGATAGAGAGAGCATACAAACATTTCTCCTATTACAATCTCTATTATCCTTTTTACTGTATTTTAATTGCTTTGGAAATGTGTTTTGATTAGATACATTCAGTCAGTCGGTCAATACAGCCAACACGAATAGAACATGTTGATTTAAAACCCAACACCCTTGACGCCCACGCTTACAAAAACACCCTCCCAGAGACTCCACTAAGCATCTAAAAGTCAAATACGACTTCTCACTCCCTTTAAAGTGTGGCTCGTATAAACATTCAGCGTCTGCGGGCACGTCTGGCGCAGGGGCTGACTCACGGCTAAACCCTAGTGACTCTTGTGTGTGAAGGCCGCCACTTGCTCTTCCTCGGTCACGGTGTCACAGATGCCTTGCCGGGGCGTCGCTGGTGTGTGTGTGTGTGTGTGTGTGTGGCGCTGGCAAAACAATCATGTACCTCCACGCCGCTAGTGAGTGTGTGTGTGTGTGTGTGTGTTGGTGCTATGCTTGACTTGAGGGGTTGAGGTTGTGTGCAGTGTGGGTAGTAACAAAAGGTTATGTGTTGGGGGGGTTTGGGAGGTTGCGTCGTGTGTGGGGAGGGGAGAGTTGTGTGTGTGTGTGTGTGTGTGTGTGTGTGTGTGTGTGTGTGTGTGTGTGTGTGTGTGTGTGTGTGTGTGTGTGTGTGTTTTATATTTCTTTTTTTCTTGTATAGGATTCGTTTTACGCTTCGAGAATTAAGGATATTGTAGAGAAAGTTTTGTAAGCATTTAGAGAAGGGACAGAACATGACGATCCACCAGCAACATAGAATTTCAACTGCCGACAAGAAACTCTCACACTTGTATAACTAGTGCTCCGTGCATGGCTCAAGCAACTTAGGATATACTTGAGCAGGGAATGACTTGCTCTACGCATTCATCACGGGAGCCGACAGAACATCTAATGCAACGTAGTTATGCACCAACATACAAAAGGGTAGGCGGTGGCTGAGTGGTAGTCACTATAAATGAAATTAGCCTGCACCACTAACGGGCTGGGGCCGTCTATAAGGCCCCTCAAGAAAGCCTCCGGGCACTTTAGGCAGCACACACACACACACCCAAAAAAAAAAAAAAAAAGTCTCAGTAAGTAGTAGTAGTAGTAAAACAGAATTGAGAGAGAGAGAGAGAGAGAGAGAGAGAGAGAGAGAGAGAGAGAGAGAGAGAGAGAGAGAGAGAGAGAGAGAGAGAGATAGAGAGAGAGAGAGAGAGAGAGAGAGAGAGAGAGAGAGAGAGAGAGAGAGAGAGAGAGAGAGAGAGAGAGAAAGGTGGGAGAATTTCAAGGTGTTTTGACTGCCCTGAGAGCCTAAAACAAGGAGTCTAGACTGTCTGTTCCTCTCCCACAGTAAATAAGGCGAGGACATGACCAGCAGCTTCCCTTCTTAGGCAGCATGACGGGACGGTACATCACAGGGCCTCGAGCCGTTTTATGAGCATTTTCCCAACGCGCTTATCAAGGAATTAAGTCTGTCCGCCCATCAGGAAAATGAGGGACGAGTGAGTTTTCTTTATTTTTTTTTTCGTTTTTCTTATTTTTTTCTGTTCTTTTCTTTTTAGTTTCTTTGCTCTTTTGTCTGATTCTATTTTTTTCTGCTTCAAAGTTTTCATCTTTGTTTATTTTTTTGTTTTCCTCCTACTAATCCTTTTTTTTTCTTCTTCTTATTCCTCATCAATTTTACTCTTCCTTTCTTTATTTTTTTTCATCATCTTTTCCTTGTATTCCTTCCTCCTCCTCCTCCTCCTCCTTAATTTTCTTCGATTTTCTATTTCTTCTTTTCCTTTTTTTATTTTCCTTCTTCCTCCTACTCCTTTTCTTCGTCTTCATTTTCTCTTTTTCTTTCTTCTTTTTCATCTTTTTATCTGCTCTTCATTTTTTATTTTCTCTTCTACTCTTATTTGTTTTTCTTTTATCTTCATTTCTTCTTCTTCTCCTTCTGCTCCTCCTCCTCCTCCACCTCTCCCATCTTCCCGCCACCATGACACAGCGACACACACACACACACAAGTAATGGAGACTTGTCGTGGGTTAAGTCTAGTCCGTGTCCTTCCTCGGCGGTGCGTGTGTTTACCCTTTGAGGCGACAGACAGGCAGGCAGACAGACAGGCAGACAGACAGGCAGGCAGACAGACAGGCAGACAGACAGGCAGGCAGACAGGCAGGCAGGCAGGCAGACAGAACCCACTCCCCCCCCACACACACACTGGTCATGTCTCGATATTAATAACTTAGGATGATGAAAAAAAGGAGAGAGAGAGAGAGAGAGAGAGAGAGAGAGAGAGAGAGAGAGAGAGAGAGAGAGAGAGAGAGAGAGAGAGAGAGAGAGAGAGAGAGAGAGAGAGAGAGAGAGAGAGAGAGAGAGAGAACGAAAGAAAGAAAGAAAGAAAGAAACAAACAAACAAACACTGCCGTCTCATCTATCTCTAAGGCTGAACTCTTCTCTCAAACTTTTTCTAAAAACTCCACTCTGGACGATTCTGGGCATATTCCTCCTACTCATCCCCACTATGTCTACTTTATTCCTGTTATAAAGATTCTTCAAAATGATGTTTTCTGTGCCCTCTCTGGCCTCAATCCTCAGAAGGCTTATGGACCTGATGGAGTGCCTCCTATTGTCCTTAAAAACTGTGCCTCCGTGCTGTCACCCTGCCTGGTCAAACTCTTTCGCCTCTGCCTGTCAACATCTACCTTTCCTTCTTGCTGGAAGTATGCCTTCATACAGCCTGTGCCTAAGAAGGGTGACCGCTCCAATCCCTCAAACTACCGTCCTATAGCTTTACTTTCTTGTCTATCTAACGCTTTTGAATCAATCCTTAACCGGAAGATTCAAAAGCACCTTTCCACTTCTGACCTTCTATCTGATCGCCAGTATGGGTTCCGCAAGGGGCGTTCTACTGGTGATCTCCTAGCCTTCTTAACTGACTCTTGGTCATCCTCTCTTAGCCGTTTCGGTGAAACTTTTGCTATTGCGCTGGACATATCAAAAGCTTTTGATAGGGTCTGGCACAAATCTTTGCTTTCTAAACTACCTCCTACGGTTTCTATCCTTCTCTGTACCTTTATCTCCAGTTTCCTTTCTGACCGTTCTATTTCTGCCGTGGTAGACGGTCACTGTTCTTCCCCTAAATCTATTAACAGTGGTGTCCCACAGGGTTCTGTCCTATCTCCCACTCTTTTCTGTTGTTCACTGATAATCTTCTTTCCAAAACGAACTGTCCTATCTATTCCTACGCCGATGATTCCACTCTGCATTACTCTACTTTTTTTTAATAAAAGACCCACACTATAGGAACTTAACGACTCAAGGATGGAGGATGCAGAACGCTTAGCCTCAGACCTTACTATTATTTCCGATTGGGGCAAGAGGAACCTGGTGTCCTTCAACGCCTCAAAAACACAGTTTCTCCACCTATCCACTCGACACAATCTTCCAAACAACTATCCCCTATTCTTTGACAACACCCAGCTATCACCTTCCTCAACACTAAACATCCTCGGTCTATCCTTAACTCAAAATCTCAACTGGAAACTTCATATCTCATCTCTTACTAAATCAGCTTCCTCGAGGCTGGGCGTTCTGTACCGTCTCCGCCAGTTCTTCTCCCCTGCACAGTTGCTGTCCATATACAGGGGCCTTGTCCGCCCTCGTATGGAGTATGCATCTCATGTGTGGGGGGGGCTCCACTCACACAGCTCTTCTGGACAGAGTGGAGGCTAAGGCTCTTCGTCTCATCAGCTCTCCTCCTCATACTTATAGTCTTCTACCTCTTAAATTCCGCCGCAATGTTGCCTCTCTTTCTATCTTCTATCGATATTTCCACGCTGACTGCTCTTCTGAACTTGCTAACTGCATGCCTCCCCCCCTCCCGCGGCCCCGCTGCACTCGACTTTCTACTCATGCTCATCCCTATACTGTCCAAACCCCTTATGCAAGAGTTAACCAGCATCTTCACTCTTTCATCCCTCACGCTGGTAAACTCTGGAACAATCTTCCTTCATCTGTATTTCCTCCTGCCTACGACTTGAACTCTTTCAAGAGGAGGGTATCAGGACACCTCTCCTCCCGTATTTGATCTTCCTTTCGGCCACCTCTTTTGTTTCTCTTTTAGGAACTGCGAGTAGCGGGCTTTTTTTTATTATTGTTTTCTTTTTTTGTGTGCCCTTGAGCTGCCTCCTTTGTTGTAAAACAAAAACAAAACAAAAAAAACACAAAAACACACAAACAAAGAAACAAAGAAAAAGACAGAAGAAAAAGAAAAGAAAAAGAACGAAAGAAAGAAAAAAGTTAGATGGATAAATAGACAGACAGACAGACAGACAGACAGACAGAGAGAGGCCATCAGACAACACTTGCGAACTGGTAGCGAGAGGCTGAAGACCCGATGATTTAGTATGGGCAGGTGATGGCAAAGGTGTGGTGGCGCCGACGCACGTGTTCGGGTCATCCACCTCTCATGAACCACGTGTTTCTCTCTCTCTCTCTCTCTCTCTCTCTCTCTCTCTCTCTCTCTCTCTCTCCTACTCTCTACTACTACTACTACTACTACTACTACTACTACTACTATACCATTAACATTATTATCATTACTATTGTTGTTACTACGTAGATTTATTATGGGAGCGTTTGACAGTCGACCATCAAAATAAAGTTTCATGCAGGCTATGACGACTATGTATGCTGACGTGTGTGTGTGGTAAGGCGAGGGGAGGCAAGAGGGGGTACAAGGGAAGGTAACAAGGGGGTAAGCACATAGGGGAGGGGGAGCAAAGGGAGGGGGAACAAGTGGAAGGGAGAGCAAGGAAGAAGGTAAGAGGTGGAAGGGGAGCAAGGAGAGGGAGCAAGAGGGGAGGGGGGGTTAAGGGGATAAGAGGTAGCGCAAAGGAAGGGGAGAAAGGGCTGGGATAAGGGAAGGGGGTGGAAGAGAGGTGCAAAGAGGGGTTCAAGGGAAGGGACGCCAAGGAAGGAAGTGCAGAGGGGGGCGGTGCAAGGGGGGAAGGGGAGCAAAGGAAACGGATAAGGGAGGGGTGCAAAGGACAGGCGTACATAAGGGAGGGGTGCAAAGGGAGGGGGTATAGAAGGAGGGGTGCAAAGGGGTGCAAGAGGAGGAAGGGGGGGTAAGAAGGAGTCGCACGAGGAGAAGGGGCACAAAGGGAGGGGGGTTACAAGGGGTGGGGGATGCAAAGGGAGGGGATACAAGGGGAAGGGGGTTACAAAAGGGAGGGATCCAGAGGGGGTGCAAGAGGAGGAAGGGGGGGTAAGAAGGGGTCGCACGAGGAAAAGGGGCACAAAGGGAGGGGGGTTACAGGGGTGGGGGTGCAAAGAGGGGTGCAGGGAGGGGGTGAAATGGGAGGGTGAAGATCTCGAGGGGGCGCGTTGCTAGCGGGCTGTCATTGCACAAGTGTGGCTCGCGTCCAGAGTACAGCATCCCAGTGGTCAATGCTCCCGTCTCACTCACACACACACACACACACACACACACACACACACACACACACACACACGTTGGTCTGTCTTGATATAAATTACTTGGAATAAGAAAAGTAGAGAAATATAGATAGATGAGAGAGAAAGAAAGAAAGAAGGAAAGAAAGAACACACACACACACACACACACACACACACACACACACGCACACACACACACACACACACACACGCACACGCACACGCACACGTTGGTCTGTCTTGATATAAATTACTTGGAATAAAAAAAAGTAGAGAAATATAGATAGACGAGAAAGAAAGAAAGAAGGAAGGAAAGAACACACACACACACACACACACACACACACACACACCTGAAAAGGACGTAATAAACACCTAAATCAAAATAATGACGACTTTTATCTTTACTTTTTATGCGCTTGAAGATTATGTTTACGAAAAGTGACGACATGTAAAAGACTAGTATTAGGTGTTTGGTTATATACTGTGCATGTGTGTGTGTGTGTGTGTGTGTGTGTGTGTGTGTGTGTGTTTAGTTTACCAGCGAAGAGTTTACCAGCCAAAGGGATGAAAGATTGAAGATGCTGGTGAACTCTTTCATCAGGGATTGGGTTAACACAGGGAGGCCAGATTTTATTCTCATACACCCATACAAGTTGTCTGTTACACTCTCTCTCTCTCTCTCTCTTTCATCTATGTTATCTATTTATCTATCTATCTATCTATATCTCTGTATCGGGTTGTATATTTCTTGGCTTATCTATCTGTTTATCTTCTTGTTTTCCTATGCGTTTCCCTGTGTGTCTGTCTGTCTGTCTGTCTGTCTATCTGTCTGTATCTCTCTATCTTCCCAAACTGAGAGTCGTTGCAGTACTTGAAAAAGACGAGTAAAGGAAATGCTGAGTGAATGTGTGCTTCCTTCCTCCTCCTCCTCCTCCTCCTCCTCCCTCTTTTTATTTATTATTTTATTTTTCTTCTTCTTCTTCTTCTTCTTCTTCTTCTTCTTCTTCTTCTTCTACCACTTCCTTTCACTCAAGCCAAATAGAGAGAGAGAGAAAAGAGAAGAGGAAGTGTTGAGTACATCTATGCTTTCTTCGCTTCCTCCTCCTTTCCGACAACCACCTCATAACCGCGTGTGAGGTAGGCGAGCCATTTACAACCAGTGACCAGAACATAATCAGATGCGTTTTAAATATTGAAACAAAAGCACGAGCAAACTCACTCTTAATACCTAATTATAGTAAAGCAAATTTTATGGACCTAAAAAGAGAATTGGCTTCAGTAAATTGGAATCATTTGCTCAACAACGTCAGCGTTCAAGAAATGTATAATCGTTTTACTGCACAAATCACTGCGAGTGTAAATAAATTCATTCCACTCAAGCCACGAAGGACTGATAATCAAAAACAGTTGTGGATGAATAATTACCAACAAAAAATCTTCGTCGAAAAAAGAAAACTGTATAAGAAATATAAACTGTCACATAATTCACAGGATCATACTAATTACATCAATGTCAAGAGAGAGTGCGAAAGGAAAATCAGAAAACAGAAACGCGAATATGAGATGAAAATATCACTCGATGCTAAGAAAAATCCCAGGTTATTTTTCAGTTACATAAGAAACAAAAAAACTGTTAAAGATAATATCGGCCCACTACTATTAAGTGGCAATACGATTAGTGATGATAAAGGCATGGCGTCGGTCCTAAATTCAACCTTTAGTAGCGTATTTACAAAAGAGAACATGACATCGATTCCAGCCCCGAAGAAAATTTTTCAAGGCCCTGAAGAACATAAGCTTGCATTGACCGACATTGATATCAGCGAAGTGCGTGCGTACCTGCAGAAAATAGATTCAAATAAATCTCCGGGCCCCGACAATTTTTCTTCTCGCGTGTTGAGAGAATGTAGTCAACAGCTAGAATTACCCATAACATTAATATTCAACAAGTCATTAGCACTGGCCAGTGTGCCTCTCGAGTGGAAAAAGGCCAATATTACCCCGATCTTTAAAAAAGGAGATAAAAAAATAAGCCAATACTTATCGTCCCATCAGCCTTACGTCTGTCCTAATTAAACTATTCGAAAAAATAGTCAGGGATAAAATGATCACTTTCCTTGAAACAAATGATTTGATAACTGATAGTCAGCATGGACTTCGTAGTAATCGGTCTTGCCTTACCAACCTATTAACCTTTTTCAACGATGTTTATGCATGTTGGGACGCCCGAAGCCCATATGACGTAATTGACTTAGATTTTCATGAAGCGTTTGATAAAGTTCCTCACGTTAGGCTTATTTCTAATCTGCGTTCCCACGGTATTAACGACCATCTATGTGCGTGGATTCATGACTGGATCACCGACAGAGAACAACGTGTAGTTCTTAATGGTGAAGCATCGGATTGGCAACCCGTCACCAGTGGCGTGCCCCAAGGCTCGGTCCTGGGGCCAACACTATTCATAATTTACGTGAACGATTTAGAAACTGATATCCTATCAAAAGTAGCCAAACTCGCCGACGACACCAAATTAGGAGGTACGGTAATGAACAGTCAAAGTTGCGAGAACATTCAATCAGACTTAATAAGACTTGCCGACTGGAGCGAAAAATGGCGAATGAGTTTTAACGTAGATAAATGTAAAGTAATGCACATAGGTGGAAAAAATCCTAACTTTAAATATCAGATTCAAGGACATGAGCTCAGCGAAGTAAAACAAGAAAAAGATCGTGGTGTCATTATCAGTAACACTCTTAAAATGAGTGATCAATATTCTGCAGCGAGTAAAAAAGCCAATATGATGTTGGGACTAATCTCAAGAAACTTTGATTATAAATCACCCGAACTTATGAAGAGATTATATTTAGCATTTGTAAGACCACACCTAGAATACGCCGTTCAGTTCTGGTCACCGAACTATATCAAAGATCAAGTTTTGCTAGAAAGGATACAGCGACGAGCAACCAAACAAATTCCAGCGCTTCGAAACCTGTCATATGACGAGCGTTTAAAGTGTTTAAATATGTTTTCCCTAAAAATAGCGAAGGATAAGAGGGGACTTAATTGAAGTGTTCAAAATCCTTAATGGATTCGACAACATTAACCCAGATAGTCTATTTCAGACAGACACCAACACAATAACACGCAGCAACGGTATGAAGTTAAAGGGAAACCGATGTAACACATTGGTGCGCAAAGTTTTTTCAATAATAGAGTCGTCGATCACTGGAATAGACTCCCACCGTCAGTAGTTAGCGCACAGAGTATCAATAGCTTCAAGTCTTCATTGGATAAGTACTTCAGGGATATAAGATTATACTGACCCTTCTTCGCATGTTTTCAGACAGATTGCAGCAAGACCTCAACCTAAATCCATATTATTCTCCCCCACAACCTAGATTGCAAGTAGCGTAAGTTAACAATAGAGTAAAGCAACAGTTAATGTCCGCATGACAGATGGAGTGAGGTGTGGGTGCAGTAAGGTGACAGGTTACTGGTGCGTGCCTAGTACCGCCGGTAAAACGAGGATCAAGCCTCCACCTGTGCCCCTGAAACTACACCTCACCCATCGTGAGTATTAGGGGGGATTCTGGGGCTGCCCTGTGTAGGCCACTCGGCCTCTTCCAGTCTCCCTGTGTTTCTATGTTCTTATGTTTTTGTGTAATGAAGTCATTTTCCCCCACAGCTTAGGTTACCAGTAGTGTAAGTTAAGGGTACTAATTTCCTCTTATTTCTCTCTTTACTGTAAAATTTCCATGTCCCTTTCTTCCTTAATTAAAGGTACATGGTGTTCTCTTCTAACTATTTCCTGCCGGCACGTTGCCGGAGGGAGAGGTGGGTGGGGAGGAGCCTTCATCTATTCTGTTCTGTCCTACCACACGTAGATTACTAGTAGTAGCGGTAGTAAACAGACACCCTCGCCATAGACCGATAGGTCTTCTGGTGTCTGTTCTTCCTATGTATTCCTATGTATTCCTTCTCCTCCTCCTCTAGCCGCGGGGGGAGGAGGAAGGCGGCGTTTTGCAAGTGGCTGAGGGTAAGCGTTCACTTCCTGCAGTAAATAGTAGAAGAGTTCACCGGCCCGGGTACCTGCAATTATTAACACACACACACACACACACACACACACACACAGCTTTGCCCATAGTGAGTTCAGTACGAAAGAGAAAACGAGTCTAGAACGTGATGAGACCGTAGGTGAACTAAATTAATACACAAACACACACACACACTGGCTGGCGATCACGAGTCTAGGACCTAATCGGACAATGATCTGCACATAAAAAATATAAAAAATAAGATAAGAAAAAAATATATACAAACGTGGGAAAACAAAAAGGCGAGCAACACACACACACACACACACACACACACACACACACACACACACACACACACACACACACACAGGAACCGGATGTCGTAGCTTACACCGAACGCTTAAGATCCGTATTTGTGCAGTGATCAGTCAAGAACATCGAGATTAGCCGCAGCGTAACACAGCACAACACAACGTAACTCAGCACAACACAACGTAGCTCAGCACAACACAACGTAACTCAGCATAACACAGCATAACTCAGCACAACACAGCGTAACTCAGCACAACACAACATAACTCAGCACAACACAGCGTAACTCAGCATAACACAGCATAACTCAGCACTACACAACGTAACTCAGCACAACACAGCGTAACTCAGCACAACACAGCGTAACTCAGCACAACACAGCGTAACTCAGCACAACACAGCGTAACACAGCACAACACAGCGTAACTCAGCACAACACAGCGTAACTCAGCACAACACAGCGTAACTCAGCACAACACAGCGTAACTTAGCACAGCACAGCGTAACACAGCACAACACAGCGTAACTCAGCACAACACAGCGTAACTCAGCACAACACAGCGTAACTCAGCACAACACAGCGTAACTCAGCACAACACAGCGTAACTCAGCACAACACAGCGTAACACAGCACAACACAGCGTAACTCAGCACAACACAGCGTAACACAGCACAACACAGCGTAACACAGCACAACACAGCGTAACTCAGCATAACACAGCATAACTCAGCACTACACAACGTAACTCAGCACAACACAGCGTAACACAGCACTGAGGAGCCAAATAACACATGGCAGCATAACACAGGCAAACTAAAAGCATAAGACAGCCAAATTAAACAGTAGAACATCCAAATAACACAGCATTATACGGCACTGAACAGCCAAACGATTCAACACAGCATGACACAGCACCGAGGAACCAAATAATACATTACAGCATAACACAGGCAAACTAAAAACATAAGACAGCCAAATTAAACAGTAGAACATCCAAATAACACAGCATTATACGGCACTGAACAGCCAAACGATTCAACACAGCATGACACAGCACCGAGGAACCAAATAATACATTACAGCATAACACAGGCAAACTAAAAACATAAGACAGCCAAATTAAACAGTAGAACATCCAAATAACACAGCATTATACGGCACTGAACAGCCAAACGATTCAACACAGCATGACACAGCACCGAGGAACCAAATCATACATTACAGCATAACACAGGCAAACTAAAAGCATAAGACAGCCAAATTAAACAGTAGAACATCCAAATAACACAGCATTATACGGCACTGAACAGCCAAACGATTCAACACAGCATGACACAGCACCGAGGAACCAAATAATACATTACAGCATAACACAGGCAAACTAAAAACATAAGACAGCCAAATTAAACAGTAGAACATCCAAATAACACAGCATTATACGGCACTGAACAGCCTAACGATACAACACAGCATGACACAGCACCGAGGAACCAAAACAGCACAGGAGTCATATAAAACAGCATAGCATAACACAGCAATGAGGACCCAAATAAAACAGCACAGGAGTCAAATAAGACACCCAACCACAACACAACATAACACAGCACTGGGAAGCTAAGTAAATCACAGCATAACGCAGGAAAACACAGCATCGGAGAGCCACATGATACAGCAGAGCGCACCCAGAGTGAGTACAGCACAGCACACCGAGGTAATTTTGGCCTGCACGGTAACTGCCCGGGCGTATATTTCCCTTCTCTCTACGTGCATCACAACACCTCTCCTACCGAAATTGACCTCTCTTTCGGCCACTCCTCTGAACTCTTTTATAGGAGCAGTGAGTAGCGAGCATTTTTCATTATTGTTTCCCTTTTTTTTTTTTTTGCCCTTGAGCTGTTTCCTTTGCTGTAAAATAAAAATAAAATGTGGTCGTTGAGTGAAGACGCTCGGCTGTCTCGGGTGTCCTGGAAAATACTCATTGTGATTTCCACTCAAAATTACTTCGAGAATTCCAACTTACCCTAACTTATCCTATCCTAATATAACCTAACCTGGCCAGACCTCTTCAAGGGTGGGCACCACATACCCGTACAGAGAACGGAAATACGCTGCCCGGGCAAGAATTCGAACTCAGGCCTGAGGATTCGTAGCTAGGCACGTATGGAGTATGCATCTCATGTGTGGGGGGGCTCCACTCACACAGCTCTTCTGGACAGAGTGGAGGCTAAGGCTCTTCGTCTCATCAGCTCTCCTCCTCCTACTGATAGTCTTCTACCTCTTAAATTCCGCCGCAATGTTGCCTCTCTATCTTCTATCGATATTTCCACGCTGACTGCTCTTTTGAACTTGCTAACTGC
Source organism: Eriocheir sinensis (assembly GCF_024679095.1). NCBI lineage: Eukaryota > Metazoa > Arthropoda > Malacostraca > Decapoda > Varunidae > Eriocheir > Eriocheir sinensis. The sequence goes on along the minus strand of NC_066532.1, from coordinate 5,802,475 downwards.
ATGCCTCCCCCCCTCCCGCGGCCCCGCTGCACTCGACTTTCTACTCATGCTCATCCCTATACTGTCCAAACCCCTTATGCAAGAGTTAACCAGCATCTTCACTCTTTCATCCCTCACGCTGGTAAACTCTGGAACAATCTTCCTTCATCTGTATTTCCTCCTGCCTACGACTTAAACTCTTTCAAGAGAAGGGTATCAGGACACCTCTCCTCCCGAAATTGACCTCTCTTTCGGCCACCTCTTTTGATTCTTTTTTAGGAGCAGCGAGTAGCGGGCTTTTTTTTTATCGTTTCCTTTTTTTGTGCCCTTGAGCTGTCTCCTTTGTTGTAAAAAAAACAAAAAAAAACACTATTCCACGGAGGTGCATCCTGCCATAACACGAGACAAAAATATGTATTGTGAGTATAACATGAATAAGGGACGGCTGGCGACGCTGCACCGCCTCAAAACATGTCCGCCTTGTGTTTGTGAATAAAAGGGGTATAGCCAGGCCAGGCGGACACCACACGAGTGACACGACGTCCCGCGTGGCTGCGGGGCGGCGTGGGGCGGCGTCACGTGCACCAACACGTCCTCGCAAGCTGGCGGGGCGGAGACGGGGCGTGTGGCGTCTTGCCCTTTGTTCTTCCTTTGGTTCTCGTCGGTTAGTATTCGTTTATCTGTTTACTTATGTTTTTTTCGGCAAGGGAGGCAGCTCAAGGGAAAGAAGGTAAGAGAAAAGAGGTTGTAAGGGAAAGGAGAAGGGAAGGGAAGGGAAGAGAGAAGAGGGTAAGGGAAAAAATAAGTTAGGTCGGAAGGGAGGTCAATTTCACGTGGA
>NC_066532.1:5784158-5799158 GCF_024679095.1 Eriocheir sinensis | reverse complement strand
TTAGGATAGGTTAGGACAGCTTAGGGTAGGATAGGTTAGGATAGGACAGGTTAGGTTAAGCTGGGTTAGTTGATCTCTTCGTTGGTGAGTTTGTTAGTATGTTTGTTAGTAAGTGGGTGAGTGAGTGAGCGAGTGAGTGAGTGAGTGAACAAGTCTGTCATAATCACCTCATAATATACTCGTAACACAAATAATAAACTCACGACATAATCACTTTCTTCTCACGTCCTTCCCCTGCAAGGCCTGAGATACGATAGTTGCCTGGTATCCTCCCTCCTCCTCCTCCTCTTCCTCGTCCTCCTCCTCCTCCTCCTCCTCGTCCTTCTATTCCTCTGAGCCCGGAGACAGGACAAAAATGCGCCTACGTGGGTGGGCAGAGGGAGCGCCCGTGGCCACAAGGGCACGGCGAGGGCGGCGCCGAAAAAGGAAAGCTGTGGACGGCCGAGGCAGGGCGAGAACGGAAACACAGGAACGACGATGGCGAGAAAAGCTGTAGAAAGATGAGGGGACACGTGAGCGTGATTTTGTTGTTGTTGTTGATGTTTCGCCTATGGTTGGCGTAAGGTTTCTTGGTGGGACCTGGTGGTCGGCCCCAGCCCATTATGGAGCAGGCAAGTGTTTATCGTTGCGCCATCTTGCTTGGCTTACGCTGCCCCCTGAGTCTATTTTTGATCCTCTTTTAGAGAGAATCTAGAGTCCGGGTTGATAGGTGGTCTTCAGGACAGCATGTGGGTAGTCTAGACCACTCGGCGGTAACAGAAAAATTGCCGCTGGTCTGTAGCATCGAGCGGGAAGCGATCCTGCGTCCTCCTGTCCGCGGCGCCGGCACGCTGACCACTCAGCCGTAAAAGTACCGAAAATGAAGAGGAAAAATGCATAAATATGAGAGAACACGTGAACGGAAGCACAGAAGCCGGGTTAAGAAGATAAAAAGGATTTAAAAGATAAACAAAACCCCCAAAGAAAAGGAACCAAGTCGACGCTCACGTGGCCCAGAGACAGAGACCGAGTGTGGCGTCGTTCTAAGTCATCGCCTTCGCCTCGGCCACAAGACAGACGCCACACACGAGGGCCAAACACGAGGGCCAGATAACTACGAGAGAGACACCAAACACGAGGGCCAGATAACTACGAGAGAGACACCAAACACGAGGGCCAGATAACTACGAGAGAGACACCAAACACGAGGGCCAGATAACTACGAGAGACACCAAACACGAGGGCCAGATAACTACGACAGAGACACCAAACACGAGGGCCAGATAACTACGAGAGAGACACCAAACACGAGGGCCAGATAACTACGACAGAGACACCAAACACGAGGGCCAGACAAAAAGGCCAAACAGGAGGACCAAACACGAAGGCCAAACAACTAGAAGACAGAGACCAAACCCCCTTCGTCTCGGGCCTGCTGGGTACACGCGCCGCGGCCTCACAGGTGCAAGACTTGGTTGTGTTGCGCTGAGTGTTGTCACGTGCCAACACTCGTGACCGCAGCCTCGTCATACCCCGCCCACCGACCCTGACTAACCCCCTCCCGCTGTCCTCTCCCCGTCCAGCTCATCCCCTTCTCTGTCCTTTTAACCCTTTCCTCTCTCATCCCCTCTCCTGCCTCCATCATCCTCTCCTCTCTCTTCTTCCATTCTCCCCTCTCCCTTCTCTCCCTCTTTGTCGCGGCGGGCGGGACGCGAACCATGGTCAAACTGGACGCCGCGCCACCCCGCTAATCACTCAGCCACCGCCTCCCCATGAAGTAAATTAATCATCTTTCAAAATATACTCAAAGAAAAATATACCCCCCAAAATACAGGTCAATCCAAGAGTCTTACATTCTCATAAAAAAATAGTAAAATGAAAAAAAAAAGTTCAGTAAATCAAATAAACAAAATACAGGGAAAACAAAAACGAACACACAACAAGAGAACGAAAAAAAATGTATATATACAAAAGAAAAAAAATATATATAAATCAGTTTCCCACGACAAACTTTCCCACCCAACCAAAGTGAAAATCAAGGCAAAATATATAACAGATAATAACAAAAGGATAATTCAACACACCCCAAGTCCATGATATTTCCCCGTTACAAGTCTTAAGGGGCCTTTTCTTTCCCCTTGGACCCACACAAAGCAGGGAAGGGCGTGAGGAGGAGGAGGAGAGAAGATGCGGGTATGGAGGTAGGCTGGAGGGAGGGAGGAAGGGAAGAGAGGAGAGAGGGGAGGGAAGCTGAGGGTAGTTAGGGAAGGAGGGAGGGAGGGAAGAGGGGAGGGAAGCTGAGGGTAGTTAGGGAGGGAGGGAGGGAGGGAAGAGGGAAGCTGAGGGTAGTTAGGGAGGGAGGTAAAGTGGAGGGAAAACGAGGGTAGGTAGAGAAAGAGGGGAGAGAGGGAGGGAAGAGGGGAGGGATGCTGGGGGTAGAGAGAGAGGAGGGAGGAAGAGGGAGGGAGAGAGAGAGGGAAGGAAGAGAGAGAGAGAGAGGAGAGAGAGAGAGAGAGAGAGAGGAGAGAGAGAGAGAGAGAGAGAGAGAGAGAGAGAGAGAGAGAGAGAGAGAGAGAGAGAGAGAGAGAGAGAGAAAATCGGGAGTGTGTGTGTGTGTGTGTGTGTGTGTGTGTGAGAGAGAGAGAGAGAGAGAGAGAGAGAGAGAGAGAGAGAGAGAGAGAGAGAGAGAGAGAGAGAGAGAGAGAGAGAGAGAGAGAGAGAGAGAGAGAGAGATAGAGAGAGAGAGAGAGAGAGAGAGAGAGAGAGAGAGAGAGAGAGAGAGAGAGAGAGAGAGAGAGAGAGAGAGAGAGAGAGAGAGAGAGAGAGAATGGTACACAAGTTCAGTCTGTCATGGATAGTAAGGACTAACTCAAAGGGGGAGGGGCGGGGGGAGGGGAGGAGGGGGAGTGGGCGGGGGGAGGGGAGGAGGGGGAGTGGGCGGGGGGGAGTATACGCCCCCTTACGCTCTTTAGGCCTGATTGGGGGGCGTATTCTTAATGGGGGGAGGAGGAGGATGGAGTAATTTGTAAGAGAGAGAGGGAGAGAGAGAAAAGAGAGAATTTGGAAAAGCGAGGAAGGGAAGGGAAGGGAAGGGAAGGGAAAGGAGGGGAAGGAAAGGAAAAGAAGGGAAAGGAAAAGATGGGAAGGAAAAGAAAGGAAAGGAAAGGGAAGGGATGAGAGGGGAAGGGAAAGGAAAGGAAATGGCAGGGTAGGGCAGGGCAGGGCAGGAAAGGAAAGGAAAGGAAAGGAAAGGAAAGGAAAGGAAAGGAAAGGAAAGGAAAGGAAAGGAAAGGAAAGGAAAGGAAGGGAAGGGAAGGGAAGGGAAGGGAAGGGAAGGGAAGGGAAGGGAAGGGAAGGGAAGGGAAGGGAAGGGAAGGGAAGGGAAGGGAAGGGAAAGGAAAGGAAAGGAAAGGAAAGGAGAGAGAGAGAGAGAGAGAGAGAGAGAGAGAGAGAGAGAGAGAGAGAGAGAGAGAGAGAGAGAGAGAGAGAACGCAAGGCCAGAAGGATAGGAATTCATGCGTACGCCCACCTCCTCCTCCTCCTCCTCCTCTCTTCTTCAGCTGTCTTGCCTTGCCCTGCCCTTATTCTCCTAAGTCTTCCTCCTCCTCCTCCTACTCCTCCTCCTCCTCCTCTCTTCTTCAGCTGCCTTGCCTTGCCCTGCCCTTATTCTCCTAAGTCTTCCTATTCCTCCTCCTCCTCCTCCTCCTCCTCCTCCTTCTCCTCCTCCTCCTTCCCCTCTTCCTCCTCTCTGTTGCTGGGGATTTGTTGTTGTACCCGAGGAAGTATGGGTGTGGTTGTGTGTGTGTGTGTGTGTGTGTGTGTGTGTGTGTGTGTGTGTGTGTGTGTGTGTGTGTGTGTGTGTGTGTGGCTGTGTGTGTAACGGGAGGGGATTTGGTGGACCCGTTTGGCTGTTAGCTTAAAAGTAATATGTTTAGTAAGGTTTGTAGTATTAAATAAAGATGGTTGTCGGCCACAGTCATTGGCGGGGTGGGGCCAATGAATGGCTTTGTGAAAGGATATGAGAGAATATACCGCTCACAACGCAACTCTAATAGATGGAGGCCCGTAGTAGTAGTAGTAGTAGTAGTAGTAGTAGTAGTAGAAGTAGTACTAGTTGTTGTTGTTGTTGTTGTTGTTGTTGTTTTAGTAGTCTTGAAGGTCATACAGTGACAGTCGTGCCAAGTGGAACAAACACACACACACACACACACACACACACACACACACACACACACACACACACACACACACACACACACTCATGGTAACATTCTCTAGTCTAATTTCCCCTCTTTATCTCTTCCTTTTATTTTTTGCACAATCGGTCGGTATCTCAGTTGCTTCCGACTATCACATCCACTATTTCCAAAGGCCTAAAACACGATTAATCTGCCTTAATTGAGTGTTTTTTCACGTTCATGGTACAGAAACCTCAGCAGACTACCACCGGGGTCAGAGAACTACCCATGGAAATGCTCAGAACGACTCCAACGAAAGCGGGAAAGGAAAGAAAGGGAAGGGATGATTAGGGAAAGGAAGAAAAGAACAGGGAAGGGAAGGGATGAAAACATTGGATAAAAGAAGGGAAAAGGAAGGAAAGGGAAGGGATGAAGATTGACAGGAAAGGAAGGGAAGAACAGGGAAGGGATGGGAAGGATGAGAAGGGATGATAATAATAGATAAAGAAAAGGAAAAGGAAGGAAGGGGAAGGGAAGAAGAATGACAGGAAAGGAAGGGAAGAACAGGGAAGGGACGGAAATATCAGGGAAGGGATGGGAAGGGATGAAAGAAATAGATAAAAGAAGGGAAAAGGAAGGAAGGGGAAGGGAAGAAGAATGACAGGAAAGGAAGGGAAGAACAGGGAAGGGACGGAAATATCAGGGAATGGATGGGAAGGGATGGGAAGGGATGAAAAAAGTAGATTAAAGAAGGGAAAAGGAAGGAAAGGGAAGGGAAGAAGAATGACAGGAAAGGAAGGGAAGAACAGGGAAGGGACGGAAATATCAGGGAGGGGATGGGAATGGATGGGAAGGGATGAAAAAAGTGGATAAGAGAAGGGAAAAGGAAGGAAAGGGAAGGGATGAAGAATGAAAGGAAAGGAAGGGAAGAACAGGGAAGGGACGGAAATATGAGGTAAGGGATGGGAATGGATGGGAAGGGATGGGAAGGGATGAAAAAAGTAGATAAGAGAAGGGAAAAGGAAGGAAAGGGAAGGGATGAAGAATGAAAGGAAAGGAAGGGAAGAACAGGGAAGGGACGGAAATATGAGGTAAGGGATGGGAAGGGATGGGAAGGGATGAAAAAAATGATAAAGAAAATAAAAGAAAGGAAAGGGAGGAGGTGAAGAGGGAAAGGAAGGGGAAAAAAAGGGAAGTGGTGGGAAAATAGATGAATAGATAAAAAAAGACGATAGATAGATAGATAGATAGATAGATAGATAGATAGATAGATAGATAGATAGATAAAGGAAAAGAAAAATGTGTGCGCGTGTGCTTGGGCCCCGAAATGTTAAAGTTAAGAATCTGGCCCCCAAGTCTTCAATCTCAATCATATTTTTTTTATAGCATCACTTGTCTGGCCCACTTAACTGTTGCTGGCACGCGGTTTGTCTCGTTGCCACAGGAATCTCTTTTTTATATTCCATTTTTTCTTACTCCTATTTATTTTTTTTGTTAAGTGATTCTCTTTGTTATGTCTTTGTTGGTGATTTTGTGTGACGAGAAGCGTTACGAAATGGTGTTAGTGTTTTGAAAGGTATGTATGGTAGTAGTAGTAGTAGTAGTAGTAGTAGTAGTAGTAGTAGTAGTAGTAGGAAGCAGATGAGGATGAGGATGAGGAGGAAATAAATTTGCATAAGAATATATTTAGAAAACCATAACGAAAGCAACGATGTGTGTATGTGTGTGTGTGTGTGTGTGTGTGTGTGTGTGTGTGTGTGTGTGTGTGTGTGTGTGTGTGTGTATGTCTGTCTGTGTGTTAAGCGACCTTGCGGAAAACACATTTGCGATAATAAGAACATTTCAAAGTATAGCAACAAGAGAGGAATCGACCATTTCCTTCGAGCCCTTCATTAAGACGATCAAAACCTCTATTAAAAGGATTCACACCCCACATTTTCTTAACAGCCAAGGGGACTAAACACTCTCTCGCTGCAATATACGGACCATATCTTGACACTAGTTACACCCACACTGACTTAGTAAACTGCAGGAGGATCAAACACTCTTACTGCATTATTCGAATTATACATTTTCGTTATATAATGGTACAAACACATTCAAATCATTTTAAGAGCACAAAACGCTCCTTTGCTGTTTCCTTCACTGCATTTTTCTACATTATATCTATCTGTCAATCTATCTATTTACATCTATTTTTCTATTTATCTCCTTACCTATCTGTCTATCTATATATCTATACCTATCTTTCTATTTCTATCTATCTCTACCTATCTATTTATCCATCTCAATTCATCTATCTATCTATCTATCTATCTATACCTATCTTCCTATCTCTATCTATCTATATGTCTATCTCAATTTATCTACCCCTGTATCTATCTATCTATCGTTCTTTTATCTATTCCCAAAAGAAAAGGGTCCCGCAGATCTCTTTTTTTCACTTACACTCACACAAAAAAAAATCTGGTGCCCTCATGTATACAATTATAAAAGAAAATGTCCTCCTATGACACTTTTACACATACGAGCATAAAACGAAAAGCAAACTGATCTATCTGCACTGAATGGCTTGGATCCGTATATCTTACAGAAACGCTACCGACTCCCACACCAATTATATCTAAAGCCCCGAAAATAAGGTAAAATGCGTTCTCATGAGTGTGTTCTAGAGTTCACGGTACAGAGGAAGCCTTGTCAAACTTCCTCCAGGGTCATAAAAAACTACCCTTGGAGAGGCCCACAACTCCTACGAAAGCCTTGTTAACCCGGTAGCAGCGACGGGCCAAATTTGTGGCTTTACCGTGTACCCGCGACGTGCCAAATTTTTGTCATGATATAAACCCCAAAATAGATGATGCAAAAACTGATCACAAATGCGTTGATATATATATTATGAAATGGATTGCGTGAGTGATGATTTTTTCTCATTTTTCTCGCTTGGAGGGAAGGGCCTTTAAGAAACATGATCCCCGCAGCTACCGGGTTAAATGTGTGTGTTTGGGCGACGAAATGTTTAATAATATGGCCCTTAGAGATGGCAGCCACTTAGTACACACCCTGGGAGACACACGCGCGGCCCATCACGGACGCTACCAAACAACAGCGCCATAAAAACGTAATAGTCCGCATACTTCCGACTCCATATAAAAGCACGGAGGCGTCAGTGTGTCGGGGAGACGTTACCCGCGCGGCTATTTCTCCCGAAGAATGAAACAGTTGCCAGTTGCTATTCGTGGCTCTAGTTACATGATCCCGGGGTGCTACCAGGCGCCATAAGTCTCTGACACGGTTATCAAATAGAATAGAGAAAGGGTCTGTGTAGCCACGGGAACAGTGCTGCTTAAGATACTCCTCGGGTTTGGGACGTAGAATGAAGCCTCGCGAGCTGAATACATCGCGCACGTTAGCTTTGATCCAGGGCTGTACCAGGATTAAAAGGTTGCTGTATGGTTAACAACGTACTACAGGACCACCAGAGTACTATACAGGATTAAAAAATAAGCTCCTCTTCTTTTCTGAGGCGTAAAATGAAGCCCTCGACAGCTGCTTACATCGCGCACGTCAGGGAGTTTGATCCAGGGCTGTACCAAGATTAAAAGGTTACTATATGGTTAACAACGTACTACAGGACCACCAGAGTACTATACAGGAATAAAAAATATATGCTCCTCTTCTTTTCTGAGGCGTAGAATGAAACCCTCGACAGCTGTTAAACATCGCACACGCCAACCTGATTGATCCAAGGTTGTAACAGGATCAAGAGAGGATTAACAGAGTGCTACAGGATTAAGAGCATTACGCATTACTCCTTTAATCCTATGGGCTGTAGCACGCGCCATGAGAGTGCGTGACAGTTATCAAATAGAGTAACAAGCGATTGTTTTTGTACTGGGAAAACAAGACTGTCCACTTGTGCTTATTTTTGTATACGACAGCGCCTCCGTCTATACATTCCACGCATCCGGTTACATGGTCCAAGGTTACTCCACGCGCTGTGAGAGTCTGTGAATGAGTAGAGAGGAAAAAAAAAAAATCATAAGAACATAAGAACGAGAGGAGTCTGCAAGGTGGGGAGGAAAGTCCTTCATAATCTTATCTATTTATTTCATTGCAGTTTAGGATGAACAGGTCTGCTAATTGTATTTTTGTCCTGTCAGATTACATGAGCGAAGGCTATACCACGCGCCCTCAGCTCATGACACACTTATCGAGCTGAGAGAAGGACGAGTCTGTGTTACTAAGGGACCATTTCGGGCCTCACACACCCACGCTTCATAAGGCTTTCGTATAGGTTGTGAGCATTTCCATTCCTAAAGTCATATTCTTAAAATTACGGCGCCCAAACACACTTATTTGACAGTGTTTTCGTGGGAGCTTTGTGCATTTCCAGGGGTAGTTTAATGATCCTTCTGGTAGCCTGATCCTTCTTTTGCACGATGAACCTAAAAACGCACTTATGAGAACCCGACTCACCTCCGTTTTAGCCTTTGGAAATAGTTGATGTTGGTGGTGGAAGTGTCTGAGAATACCGACCCTAGTTCAACAGTCGAGGGATAGTGTGACAAGGCTTACGCACCATGAACCTGAGAATAAGCTCATGAGAACCCGATTAATCTCCTTTGTGGCCTTTGGAAGTATTTGTTATGAGAGCCGAAAGCGTCCTGAGAATACTGACCCTGTACTTCATATACGATTCTTCTCTTTCTCTAGTAGTATAGTAAGTTTGACAAGGCTTCTGCACCTTGAACCTGAAAAAAACACTCAGAAGAACCGATTTGGCATTCTTCTCTTTCTCTAGTAGTATAGTAAGTTTGACAAGGCTTCTGCACCTTGAACCTGAAAAAAACACTCAGAAGAACCCGATTTGTGGCCTTGGGAAGTATTTATTATGAGAGCCGAAAGCGTCCTGAGAATACTGACCCTGTACTTCATATACGATTCTTCTCTTTCTCTAGTAGTATAGTAAGTTTGACAAGGCTTCTGCACCATGAACCTGAAAAAACACTCAGAAGAACCCGATTTGTGGCCTTGGGAAGTATTTATTATGAGAGCCGAAAGCGTTGGAGAATGCTGACCCTGTACTTCATATACGATTCTTCTCTTTCTCTAGTAGTATAGCTAGTCTGACAAGGTTCTGTACCATGAACCTGAAAAAAACACTCAGAAGAACCCGATTTGTGGCCTTGGGAAGTATTTATTATGAGAGCCGAAAGCGTTGGAGAATGCTGACCCTGTACTTCATATACGATTCTTCTCTTTCTCTAGTTAGTTTGACAAGGCTTCTGTACCATGAACCTGAAAAAACACTCAGAAGAACCCGATTTGTGGCCTTGGGAAGTATTTATTATGAGAGCCGAAAGCGTTGGCGAATGCTGACCTTGTACTTCATATACGATTCTTCTCTTTCTCTAGTTAGTTTGGCAAGGCTTCTGTACCATGAACCTAAGGAAACACTTATGAGAACCCGATTGCTCTCCTTTGCGGCCTTGGGAAATATATGTTGCGAAAGTCGAAAGCGTTTGAGAATACGGAGCCACTACTTAACATGATTCTTCTCTCTTTTGAGCCTTAGAATGCATCTCTCTGCAGCTGCTAACCATTGAACGTGTCAGGTTACTCCCTCAAGGCTATACCACGCGAGTTTGAGAATGAATTAACAGAGAGGGAGAGAGGAGGGTGAGGGGGTAGAATGGTATGTGGGTCAGGAAGAGCTTCATAAACTTCTCTAACTCTCTATAATTGGACTGAATAGGTCTGCCGTTGCTACCTTTGAGATGGGTCAGGTTGCACGGCCCCAAGTTATAGTGTGCACGGTGATAGTACTTTGTGAAGGAGAAGGATGAAAAAGAGTATAAGTCTGTGACAATAAATAGTTGCTTCATACTTCTCTTCTTACTCCTCTTCTCTGACAATATATAGTTGCTTCATACTTTCTTCTTACTCCTCTTCCCTGACAATATATAGTTGCTTCATACTTCTCTTCTTACTCCTCTTCCCTGACAATATATAGTTGCTTCATACTTCTCTTCTTACTCCTCTTCTCTGACAATAAATAGTTGCTTCATACTTTCTTCTTACTCCTCTTCTCTGACAATATATAGTTGCTTCATACTTCTCTTCTTACTCTTCTTCTCTGACAATATATAGTTGCTTCATACTTCTCTTCTTACTCTTCTTCTCTGACAATATATAGTTGCTTCATACTTCTCTTCTTACTCCTCTTCTCTGACAATATATAGTTGCTTCATACTTCTCTTCTTACTCCTCTTCTCTGACAATATATAGTTGCTTCATACTTCTCTTCTTACTCCTCTTCCCTGACAATATATAGTTGCTTCATACTTCTCTTCTTACTCCTCTTCCCTGACAATATATAGTTGCTTCATACTTCTCTTCTTACTCCTCTTCTCTGACAATAAATAGTTGCTTCATACTTCTCTTCTTACTCTTCTTCTCTGACAATATATAGTTGCTTCACACTTCTCTTCTTACTCCTCTTCCCTGACAATATATAGTTGCTTCATACTTCTCTTCTTACTCCTCTTCCCTGACAATATATAGTTGCTTCATACTTTTTTCTTACTTCTCTTCTCTGACAATATATAGTTGCTTCATACTTTCTTCTTACTCTTCTTCCCTGACAATATATAGTTGCTTCATACTTCTCTTCTTACTCCTCTTCCCTGACAATATATAGTTGCTTCATACTTCTCTTCTTACTCCTCTTCTCTGACAATATATAGTTGCTTCATACTTCTCTTCTTACTCCTCTTCTCTGACAATATATAGTTGCTTCATACTTCTCTTCTTACTCCTCTTCCCTGACAATATATAGTTGCTTCATACTTCTCTTCTTACTTCTCTTCTCTGACAATATATAGTTGCTTCATACTTCTCTTCTTACTCTTTTCAATCACAGCGCCAATACATTATTTCTTCAAAGTCTTATTCTTATCTATCAAAGCGCCAATAGATAGTTTCTTCATATTCTTACTCTTTCCAATTAAAGCCTTGTCAGACTGTCGCTAGGCTCATAAAACTACCCATGGAAACACTAACACAACCTCTACCGAAGCCTTATTGGTTGTGGATGTGTAAGCCCCGCAATGCTTTAGAATAAGAGCCTTTGTATAGGGAAAATAGTACTTCTTATATAGTCTTAGAGCCTTGACCTCTTTTCCGACTGGCCTTACAGTGAATCAGTCAAAGGTACTCTTTTGAACCCGTCACTTTATTCTTGGAGTCACAAAAATGAGAGTACAGGAGTCTTGGTGTAGAGAAAATAGTACTTCATAATTATAGTCTTACAGTTCTTTCTCTTAATTTTGACTGGGCTTGAGGATGAATCAGTCTACAAAAGCTACCAGTTATGGGGCTGTCACGTTACTCTTGCAATCACAAAGATGAGAAAACACGAGTCTTTGTATCGGGAAGAAGCACTGCATAAAATCCAAGTGCCCATTTCCCTTTAGTACTTCCTATAGTCCTACAGCCTCTCCTTTTTCCCGACTCCATACGATGAATCAGTCTAAGGCAGGTACTATTATGGGGCTGTCACGTTACTCCAGCAATCACATAACTGGAGTATACGAGTCTTTGTATAGGAAAAATACTTCATAAAATCCTAGCACACCTTTCCTTTTATTATTTCACATAGTCCTATAGCCTTTTCCTTTTTCCCGACTCTATACGATGAATCAGTCTAAAGCAGCTACTATTTTGGGGTCATCGCGTTACCATAGCATGAATCACTATGAGAGTATCAGGGCATCTGAGGAGGGTAAAAATACTTGATATAGTCCTAAAGCCCTCCCCCTTTTTTTCGACTGGACTTGATGAATCATCCCACAGCTACTTAAGGGTTGCTATTTTTTGTCACGTTCGATGATGCCAAGCCAGCACGCGCCGCCGAGTCATCACCGCGGGGGTACGCGTCTGTCACGGCGAAATAGTTGGCTTGTCCATGTGGCGGCGATATTACAGCAACACCACCACCACCACCATCACGACCACCACCACCACTACTACTACTACTACTACTACTACTACTATTAGTACTTCCACGGTCTGTTCTTCCCTTGCTTTCCCTTCTCACCATACCCTTTTCATCCTTTGCCTTTGCTTTCCCTTCCCTTCCCATAATTTTCCTTCCCTTCCCATAATTTCCTTCATTTTCCTTCCCTTCCCTTAACAAACCCTCCCCTCCCCTAACTCCCTTTCCCTTCCTTTCCACCACCACCACTACCATTTTCTTTTCTTTTTATTTACGTTTCATCCTATGGCTGGGGTAGGCTTTCTTGGTGGGGCCTGGTGGTCGGCTGCAGCCCGTTGTGGCACAGGCTAGTGTTATTGTGGCGCCATCTTGCGTGGCTCGTGCTGCTTCCCGGAGCTCATCATTGACCCTCACTTTTAGAGAGAGAATCTAGAGTCCGGGTTGACAGGTGGTCTTCAGGACAGCATGAGGATAGTCTTGGGCCACTCGGCGGTGACTGAAAACCCCAGCTTGTAGCATCGGGCAGGACGTGTACACGCATCCTCCTGGACGCGGCGCCGTCACGCTCCCCACTCAACCACCGCCTTCCCTACTACTACTACTACTACATCCACAACCACCTCCCCCACTATTGAACTGTCTGGCATCAAGTTTAGTGACGTCCCGCTGATAGCTTGAGTGTGTTAGGTAAGAGGACGGAGCGGGCGACAGACGGACAGACACGGGCGGCGTTCCTAGGTAGTGACAGGGACGCTCACGATACATAACAGACACCGGGCGACGCTTCTGAAGTTACGACGCGTGGGAGCTTATCGAAAGGACCGAACGGCGGCGATGTGAAAGTCATTATAAGGTACGAAAACTGCCTACCGAGAGAGAGAGAGAGAGAGAGAGAGAAATGAGTACGTTGGGTTCGCGAAGGTGTTAAAAAATTTCATCATCTCTTCCAGCTTAAAAGAAAAAAATGGGAAGGTAAGGAAGGGAGGGGAGGGAGGGGAAGGGAAGGGAAGGGAAGGGAAGGGAAGGGAAGAAGGGAAAGGGAGGGGAGGGATTCGAAGGGAAGAAGAGGAAGGAAAGGGAAGAAGGGAAAGGAAAGGAAGGGAAAGGAAAGGAAAGGAAAGGAAGGAAGGAAGGAAGGAAGGAAGAAGGGAAAGGGAGGAGGAGAAGGAAGGGAAGGGAAGGGAAGGAAGGAAAAGGAAAGGAAGGAAAGGAAGAAGAAGGAAGGGTGGAAGGAAGGGATGAAAATAAGATAAAGGAAATGTTTCCTTTTTTTCCTTCCTTCCTCTTCTTTTCCTTCCTTTCTTTCTTTCTCTTCTTTCCTTCCTTCCTCTTCTTTTCCTTCCTTTCTTTCTTTCTCTTCTTTCCTTCCTTCCTCTTCTTTTCCTTCCTTTCTTCCTTTCTCTTCTTTCCTTCCTTCCTTCCTTTTCTTTGCTTTCTTCTCTTCTCCCTCCCTTCCTTCCTTCATTTTCTTTACCTTCTTCTCTCCTTCCTAAATCTTCTCTCCTCCCTTCCTTCCTTCCTTTACCTTCTTCTCTCCTTCGTAGGCCTTCTCTCCTCCCTTCCTTCCTTCCTTCCTTAACCTTCTTCTCTCCTTCCTAAGTCTTCTCTCCTCCCTTCCTTCCTTCCTTAACCTTCTTCTCTCCTTCCTAAGTCTTCTCTCCTCCCTTCCTTCCTTCTTCTCTCCTTCCTAAGTCTTCTCTCCTCCCTCCCTTCCTTCCTTCCTTTAGCCTTCTTCTCTCCTTCCTAAGTCTTCTCTCCTCCCTCCCTTCCTTCCTTCCTTTAGCCTTCTTCTCTCCTTCCTAAGCCTTCTCTCCTCCCTCCCTTCCTTCCTTTTCTTTAACGTTCTTCTCTCCTTCCTAAGTCTTCTCTCCTCCCTCCCTTCCTTCCTTCCTTTAACCTTCTTCTCTCCTTCCTAAATCTTCTCTCCTCCCTTCCTTCCTTCCTTCCTTCCTTTAACCTTCTTCTCTCCTTCCTAAATCTTCTCTCCTCCCTCCCTTCCTTCCTTTTCTTTAACCTTCTTCTCTCCTTCCTAAATCTTCTCTCCTCCCTTCCTTCCTTCCTTCCTTTAACCTTCTTCTCTCCTTCCTAAATCTTCTCTCCTCCCTTCCTCCCTTCCTTCCTTTTCTTAACCTTCTTCTCTCCTTCCTAAGTCTTCTCTCCTCCCTTCCTTCCTTCCTTCCTTTAACCTTCTTCTCTCCTTCCTAAGTCTTCTCTCCTCCCTCCCTTCCTTCCTTTTCTTAACCTTCTTCTCTCCTTCCTAAGCCTTCTCTCCTCCCTTCCTTCCTTCCTTCCTTTAGCCTTCTTCTCTCCTTCCTAAGTCTTGTCTCCTCCCTCCCTTCCTTCCTTTTCTTTAACGTTTTTCTCTCCTTCCTAAGTCTTCTCTCCTCCCTTCCTTTTCTTTAACCTTCTTCTCTCCTTCCTAAGACTTATCTACCCCATCCTTCCTTCCTTCCTTTTCTTTAACGTTCTTCTCTCCTCCCTCCCTTCCTTCCTTCCTTCCTTTTCTTAACCTTCTTCTTTCCTTCCTAAGTCTTCTCTCCTCCCTTCCTTCCTTCCTTTTCTTTAACCTTCTTCTCTCCTTCCTAAGTCTTCTCTCCTCCCTTCCTTCCTTCCTTCCTTTTCTTTAACCTTCTTCTCTCCTTCCTAAGTCTTCTCTCCTCCCTTCCTTCCTTCCTTCCTTAACCTTCTTCTCTCCTTCCTAAGTCTTCTCTCTTCCCTTCCTTCCTTCCTTTTCTTTAACTTTCTTCTCTCCTTCCCAAGTCTTCTCTCCTCCCTTCCTTCCTTCCTTTTCTTTAACGTTCTTCTCTCCTTCCTAAATCTTCTCTCCTCCCTTCCTTCCTTCCTTCC
>NC_066532.1:5721658-5779158 GCF_024679095.1 Eriocheir sinensis | reverse complement strand
TGTGCACCTGTTTGTTTTTATTTCGTTTTATTGTTATTGCTTGATTTTCTTTCTGTGTTTTTTTATTAGTGTTGTGAATAATTATGTTTTGGTGTTGATGTTTAACGGATGTTCTCTCTGTCTCTCTCTCTCTCTCTCTCTCTCTCTCTCTCTCTCTCTCTCTCTCTCTCTCTCTCTCTCTCTCTCTCTCTCTCTCTCTCTCTCTCTCTCTCTCTCTCTCTCTCTCTCTCTCTCTCTCTCTCTCTCTCTCTCTCTCTCTCTCTCCTATTCCTCCTCCTCCTCCTCCTCCTCCTCCTCCTCCTCCTCCTTTTCCTTGGCACAACTTTGGAACGCCTTGGCCTCTTTCCTCCTCTCTCCCTACCTCCCTCCTTCCCTCCCTTCCTCTCCTTCCTTCCTCTATTCCTTCCTTCTTTTCTTATTCCTCCCTTAGAGCCAATACATCATTTTTTTCTTATTTTCCTTCCTTACTTTCTCCTTCTATTTCTTCCTTCTTTCCTTAGAGCTAATATGTCTTAATCCTTTACCTTCTTTTTTTCCTTCCTTTCCTTTCTTTTCGTTCTTCTTCTTCTTCTTCTTCTTCTTCTTCTTCTTCTTTCCTTCCTTCCTTCTTTCCTCTAAGTCTGACGGTCTTTCTTTTTTATTATATTATTTGCTTTTTATCTTTCCGTCCTTCCCTTCTTTCTTCTAACCCTTTCTTCTCTTCTTTCCTTCCTTTTCATTCCCTTTTTTTATTTACCTTCCTTCCTTTATTCATTCATTTCTTCCTTCCTTCTTTCGTTCCCCCTTTTCCTTTCCCTCCCTCCCTCTCCTTCCTTCCTTCCCTCTCTTCCTCCTAATCTTTTTCTCTTTTCCTTCTGTTTCTCTCTCTACCTCTCTCCTTCCTTCCTTCCTTCCTTCCTTCCTTCCTTCCTTCCTTCCTTCCTTCCTTCGTTCCTCCCTTTCCTTTCCCTCTCTCCCTCTCCTTCCTTCCTTCCCTCTCTTCCTCCTAACCTTTTCCTCCTTTCCTTCTGTTTCTCTCTCTACCTCTCTCCATCCTTCCTCCTTTCCTTCCTTCCTTCTTTCCTTCCTTCGTTCCTCCTTTTCCTTTCCCTCCCTCCCTCTCCTTCCTTCCTTCCCTCTCTTCCTCCTAACCTTTTCCTCTTTACCTTCTGTTTCTCTCTCTACCTCTCTCCTTCCTTCCTTCCTTCCTTCCTTCCTTCCTTCCTTCCCTCCCTCCCTCTCCTTCCGTCCCTCTCTCCCTTTTAACCTTTTCCTCTTTTCCTTCTGTTTCTCTCTCTAACTCTTTCCTTCCTTCCTTCCTTCCTTCGTTCCTCCCTTTCCTTTCCCTCCCTCCCTCTCCTTTCTTCCTTCCCTCTCTTCCTCCTAACCTTTTCCTCTTATCCTTCTGTTTTTATCTCTACCTCTCTCCTTCCTTCCTTCCTTCCTTCCCTCTCTTCCTCCTAACCTTTTCCTCTTTTCCCTCCGTTTCTTTCTCTACCTCTCTCCTTCCTTCTTTCCTTCCTTCCTCCCTTCCTTCCCTCCTTCCTTCCTTCCTTCCTTCCCTCCTTCCTTCCTTCCCTTTCGTTACATGCGCGGCCACGATCGATGACCGCCAAGGGTTCAATGGCCGACTCCCCTTCGAAGCCTTCCCCTTTCCAGCCCTCTTCTTTCCGCCCCCTTCCGGTCCTCCTCCTCTTCCTCTTCCTCTCCTGTTCACCCTTTTTCCTCTCTCTCTCTCTCTCTCTCTCTCTCTCTCTCTCTCTCTCTCTCTCTCTCTCTCTCTCTCTCTCTCTCTCTCTCTCTCTCTCTCTCTCTCTCTCTCTCTCTCTCTCTCTCTCTCTCTCTCTCTCTCTCTCTCTCTCTCTCTCTCTCAATTCGTGTTTCTCCCTTCCTCCAGACTTACCTTTTTCTCTTCCTTTTCTTTTCTTCCCTTTTCCTCTTTCTCCTTCTTTTCTTCCTCTCCATCTTCCTCTTTCTTCTCCCTCTCACTCTATTCTTCCTTCTCTCTTCTTTAAAACTTTCCATCTTTTTCCTCCCCTTCTCCTCCTTCTCCTCCTCTTCCCATTTCCTTCCGACCCTCTCTTCTCTCCCTCTTCATGTCTACTTTACTTTCTCTATTTTATTTTCCTCTCCCCTTTTCGCCTCCTCCTCCTCCTCTCCTCTTCATCATCATCTCATTTTTCTACCCTTTCAATCTACTCTTCTTGCCCCTACTTTCTTTTACCTTATCTTCCTCCCCTCCTCTTCGCCGTCCTTTTCATCTCCTCCTCCCCCTCCTCCTCCTTCTCCTCCTCCTCCCGCCGCAGCCTACGGTAGCCCATTAGTCTCCCCTACGATCGATGCCTCGTCCTCCAAGACCTCATCATGGCGGGCCTCAAAAGACTCACCGTCACCAACGCCAGCGCATTCAGGTCATCCAGCGCTCTTTCATCGGCCTGCCCTCAATACACACCGTCGTCCTTGGCTCGTGTTTCCTTCTTGTTATTCTTAAGCAAGGGTCGCCTCTTCGTTTTCCTCGTTTTCTTTTGCTTCTTCTTCTTCTTTTCTTCTTCTCTACCGTAATCTGATAGCCCTGAATTGATTCTCCTTATGTTTCTTCTTCTTCTTCTTCTTACTGTTCTTGTTCCTTTTCTTTTTCTTTTACTCTTTCTTTTTCTTTTTCTTCGTCTTCTTGTTCTTGTTCTTGTTCTTCTTCTTCTTCTTCTTCGTTTATCCTCTTCTTTTTCTTAGTTTTCTTTCTCATCCATATAATTTAAGTATTAGGACCAAAGGATACTACTACTACTACTACTACTACTACTACTACTACTACTACTAATAATAATAATAATAATAATAATAATAATAATAATAATAATAATAATAATAATAATAATAATAATAATAATAATAATAATAATAATAATAATAATATTAATAATAATAATAATAATAATAATAATAATAATAATAATAATAATAATAATAATAATAATAATAATAATAATAATAATAATAATAATAATAATAATAATAATAATAATAATAATAATAATAATAACAATAATAATAATCTATCAACTCGTTTAAAAAAGTGTCACCAGAGTCACTTCAGTTCATTACGAGGAAAAGACTTCGCATAACCAGAAAAATAAGGTCCGTTTGCAGAATTGCGTTTCATTTCCTTGTATAATGGCGTTCTCAGGGGCGGGTACGCACGTGTGGGCAGGCAAGGTGCGCAGCGGCCAGATACGTAAGCCATTAGATAGACCATACAGCCTGCGTAGGAAGGGAGATTTTGGGTACAAGTGACTGATCTTGTGATCTTGTGTGTGTGTGTGTGTGTGGGGGGGGGGGGGGGGGGGGGGAATTGGTGGGTGGGGCAGGGGGTGTTAGAGCCATGACGAAGGGAAAGGGAGGGCAGGGCAGGAAGGAAGGAAGGAAGGAAGGAAGAAAGGAAGGAAGAAGAAGGAAGGAAGGAAGGAAAGGGAAAGGAAGAGAAGGAAAGGGCGGAGCAGGGAAGGAAAAGGAAGGGAAGCGAAGGGTAAGGAATTAAAAGAAACGTAGGGGAGGGGAAAAAACGAGAGGTAAGGGAGTGAAAAAGAGAGAAGAAGGGAAGGAGAAGGAATGGAAAGAAAGGGAAAGGCTAGTTGGGAGTGATGAGAGGGAATGGAAGGAAGGGCAAAAGAAAAAATGAAAAAGAGATGTCGACGGAAGGAATTGAGAAATGAATAAATGAAAGGAAAGAAATGAGTGTGTGTGTGTGTGTGTGTGTGTGTGTGTGTGTGTGTGTGTGTGTGTGTGTGTGTGTGTGTGTGGGGGGGTGTTTTTGTGTGTGTGTCTGGGGGGGTTGTGTGGGTGTGTGTGTGTGTGTGTGTGTGTGTGTGTGTGTGTGTGTGTGTGTGTGTGTGTGTGTGTGTGTGTGTGTGTGTGTGTGTGTGTGTGGAGTGGGGTGTTAGTGTGTGTGTGTGTGTGGGGGGGGTGTTAGTGTGTGTGTGTGGGGGGGGGGTGTTAGTGTGTGTGGGGGGTGTTAGTGTGTGTGGGGGGTGTTAGTGTGTGTGGGGGGTGTTAGTGTGTGTGGGGGGGTGTTAGTGTGTGTGTGTGGGGGGTGTGTGTGTGTGTGTGGGGGGGTGGTGGTGTGGGGGTGTTGGTGTGTGTGGGTGTGGGTGTGTGTGTGTGTGTGGGGGTGCTAGTGTGTGTGTGTGGGGGGTGTTAGTGTGTGTGTGGGGGGGGGGGGTGTTAGTGTGTGTGTGTGGGGGGGGGGGTTAGTGGAGGGTTCACGTATACTACAGGAATGGACACGAGGAGTTAAAAATTATAAGAAAATAAAAACTGGAAATGTTTTTTTGTTTTTTTGTATAGAGGAAATGTTGAATAAGGTAATGCTTGGTGTGGATATAAGACCTTTTTTCTCTCATTTCCTTACCCGTTCTAAATTTTCTTTCTTATTTTTTTCTTTTCATTTTCCTTCTATTCTTCTCCGTCATTTTTCTTTTTTTTTTCCTCTTCCTCCTTCTTTCATTTTTCTTTCTCTTCTTCGTTCGTTCTCTTCCTATTCCATTACGTGTGTGTGTGTGTGTGTGTGTGTGTGTGTGTGTGTGTGTGTGTGTGTGTGTGTGTGTACGTGAGATGTGACGCAGACGACACGCACCACACCACCACCACGACCACCATCACCACCACCACCATCACAACCACAACCACCACCACCACTAGTGACATTAAGAAACAGAAGCGTTCTTATTCTCTCCTGCAGACACGAAACACACACACACACACACACACACACACACACACACACACACACACACACACACACACACACACACACACACACACACACACACACACACTTACATCAGTCGTACCCAAAACTCGTTACGTGACACTTATTCCCTTCCTTCTCTTCCTTATTCCCTTCCCTTCTCTTCTCTTCTCTTCTCTTCTCTTCTCTTCTCTTCTCTTCTCTTCTCTTCCCTTCCCTTCCCTTCCCTTCCTTTCCCTTCCCTCCCTTTCCCTTCCTTCTCTTCCTTATTCCCTTCCCTTCCCTTCCCTTCCCTTCCGTTCCCTTCCCTTCCCTTCCCTTCATTGATTCCCATTTTTCTTTACATCTCTTTTTTTCTTTCCTTTCCTTTCCTTTTCTTTTTAATCTTTGCTTTTGTTTAATTTTCCTTCCTTTCTCTTCCCTTCGTTCATTCCCATATTTCTTCACAGCCCATTTTTTTTCTTTTTTGCCCTTCCCTCTCCTTTCCTTTCCCTTCCTTCTGTTTCATCTTTCGTGTTTCCTTCCTTTATCTTCCCTTCCGTTCATTCATTTTCATTTCTTTCATCCATTTCTCTTTTTTTTGTTTCCTTTTCTTTCCCTTCATTCTTTTTTCTCTCTCTACTTTCCTTTTCTTCTCTTCCCATTCATTCTTTCACATATTTCTCCCTTTCATTTCACTTTTCTTTTTCTTCCATTTCCTTTTCATCCATTCACTTTCATCTCTCCTAACTTCCCTTCCCTTCCTTTTCTTTCCTTTCCCTTTTCTTCCTTATCTGTTCTTCCCTTCCCTTTAAACCTTCTTTTCTTTTACTTCCTTTCACTGAGTTTCTTTTATTTCCCTTCCTTCCTTTCACTTTCACTTTTACTTCACTTTCAAATATTTCCTCAATTCATTTTTTCTGCTTGTATTTGTGTTCCCTTCGCTTTTCATCTTACACCTTCAAACAATTCCTCTTTTCCCTTCCCTTCTCATCTGTTTCCTTTCTTCTTTTCCCTTCCCTTCTCTTGTTTCCTTTCTTTCATCTTTTTTTCCCTTCATCTTCTTTTCCCTATATCTTCTTTTCCTTTCATCTTCTTTTCCCTTCACTTCTTCTTCATCTTTTCCCTTCATCTTATTTTCCCTTCCCTTCATCTTCATCTTCTTTTCCCTTCATCTTCTTTTCCCTTCCCTTCATCTTCTTTTCCCTTCCCTTCATCTTCCCTTCCCTTCATCTTCATCTTTTCCCTTCATCTTCATCTTCTTTTCCCTTCCCTTCATCTTCTTTTCCCTTCATCTTCTTTTCCCTTCCCTTCTCTTCTGTTTACTTTCTTTCATCTATCCTCCTCGCCTTCAATACCCTTTCCTTCCCTTCCATTCCCTTCCCTTACCATTGCGTGTTCCCCATAACCTTCACAAGTTCAGGAGCCAGTAGGTAACACGCAGAGCAGATTATTTAAGACCTCGAGGCAGAGAAGGTCCATTAGCAACTTACTCGGCAACTCAGATTAAAATATTGGAGTGATAAAATTAGATAGAGAAGAGGAAGAATATGTTAAAAGGGGAAAAGTGTGTGTGTGTGTGTGTGTGTGTGTGTGTGTGTGTGTGTGAGAGAGATACATACACACACACACACACACACACACACACAGAGGGAGAAGGGAGAACGTGGTGTCATCTCATTCAGGTCACTCCAACTACTACTACTACTACCACTACTACTACTACTACTACTACTACTACTACTACTACTACTACTACCACTACTACTACTACTACAACCCAAACCACTACCACCACCACCAACAACAACTCCCCCAACAACTACAACCTTAACAAAGTACAATATCAAAAAAGTCAAAACGGTATGTGTGTGTGTGTGTGTGTGTGTCTGTGTCTGTGCTCGGGTTCAGTGCCAGAAGAAGAAGAATGGCCGGCGGAGGGTTACAAAAGAACACGCAAGTCAGGAAGGTGAGGAGACGTTACACACACTCCCGGTAAGCTGAGTCTGAATGGGACAGTCAGGTAAGGTGCGAGAGAAAGGAGGTGTCACAGTCCTGCCCCGAGGAGAGAAGAAGGGAGAAGGAAAGGGCACTGGCACCGTATTCTTTCTGTCTGGGGGTGACGGGGATAGGTGGGTAGGTGGGTAGGGGGTTGAAGGGGTGGCTCCCTTACATTTTCTCCCCTTTGCTTGCCCTTCAACTTTCTATTTTCTCCCGGCAACAGAAGGAAGCCCCGCCAAGGTCAAAGTCGAAAGAGGAGGTGTAAGAAGAAGTGTCCTCTGTCCGTTGTTACCAAGTGGGGCTCAGATTTATATAGATGCTAACATAGACTGTCGTATCTGCTGCCTATATTCTTATACACTTCAACACCCAAACACACACATATGACAAGGCTTTCATAGGAGTAAAGGGCACTTCCAGGGGTAGTTTTATGGCCCTGGTGGTAGTTTGACCCTTCTTTTGTACCGTGAACCGAAGAAGCGCATATTTGACAAGGCTTTCGTATTGGTTTGGGGCATTTTCAGGGGTAGTTTTATGACCCTGGTGCTAGTTTGACCCTTCTTCTGTACCGTGAACCGAAGAAGCGCATATTTGACAAGGCTTTCGTATTAGTTTGGGGCATTTCCAGAGGTAGTTTTATGACCCTGGTGGTATTTTGACCCTTCTTCTGTACCGTGAACCTAAAAAAACACATTTTATTTGACAAGGCTTTCGTACTAGTTTGGGGCATTTCCAGGGGTATTTTTATGACTCTGGTGGTAGTTTGACTCTTCTTTTGTACCGTGAACCTAAGAAGCACATATCTGACATGGCTTTCATAGGAGTTAAATGCATTTCCAGGGGTAGTTTTATGACCATGGTGGTAGTTTGATCCTTCTTAATTCTGTACCGTGAACCTAAGAAGCACATATTTGACAAAGCTTTCGTATTAGTTTGGGGCATTTCCAGGGGTAGTTTTATGACCCTGGTGGTAGTCTGACCCTTCTTTTGTACCGTGAACCTAAAAAGCACATATTTGACAAAGCTTTCGTGTTAGTTTGGGGCATATCCAGGGGTAGTTTTATGACCCTGGTGGTATTTTGACCCTTCTTCTGTACCATGAACCGAAGAAACACATTTTATTTGACAAGGCTTTCGCATTAGTTTTGGGCATTTTCAGGGGTAGCTTTATGACCCTGGTGGTAGTCTGACCCTTCTTCTGTACCGTGAACCTAAGAAGCACATATTTGACAAGGCTTTCGTATTAGCTTGGGGCATTTCCAGGGGTAGTTTTATGACCCTGGTGGTAGTTTAACCCTTCTTCTGTACCGTGAACCAAAGAAACACATATCAGTCAAGGCTTTCGTATTAGCTTGGGGCATTTCCAGGGGTACTTTTATCACTTTTATGACCCTCGTAGTAGTTTGGTCCTTCTTCTGTACCGTGAACCTAAGAAGTACGTATCTGACAAAGTCTCTACACCTTAAACGTAAAGAAACACTCATGGGGACGCGGTTAACCTTATTTTCGGCCTTTGGAAATAGCTGATGAGAGGCGGAAGCGTCTATGAATGCCGACATAAAAATACGGGAGGTGACTCTAGTAACTTCCCTACCCAGTCAGTCACCAGCCACTCAGCCTTTGACCAGCTCCTCTCTCGTCCCCTCCGTGACCTAACATTGTTTCTTCACGCTGAGCAGTTGCCATCCAGGTCTTTTTTTGGAAGTGACCCCGAGCTGCCAGGTGGAGGTCATCTTTATGTGTCACTCCGAAGAGGTCAAGTGTGGTAGGAGGAAAGATAAGGAGGGTGGGAAGGGTGGAGGAAAGACAGGAGGGAAGATATGGAGGGAGGAGGGAGGGAAGAGAGGGGAAGAAGGAAGGAAGGAAATATGTTAAAGGGAAAGTTAGAGGAGGAGGAGAAAGGGAATGGAGGGAAATGTTGAGAAATGGAGGAAAGGAGAGAAAGTAAAAGGAGGGAAAAAAGAGATGAAGGAAAGATTGTATAGAAAAACGAAGGGAAAGGAGAAGGAAAGGAGGGAAACGGAAGGAAGGAAGGAAAAAAAAAGAGATGAAGGAAAGATTGTATAGAAAAACGAAGGGAAAGAAGGAAAGGAGGGAAACGGGAGGAAGGTGAGAAGGAGTAGGAGGAAGGAGAGGTAGACAGAAGGAGAAAGGGAAGAAAGTAAAAGGAGGGAGAGAAAAAGAGAGAGAGATGGAGGAATGCAAGTATGGAGAAAAGAAGAGGGAGAGAAAAGTAGATAAGATGAAAGGGAAGGAAGGAGGGAAGGAAGGAGGGAAGGAGGAAACGAATGATAAAGATGAACTAGTATTATTTCTCTCTCTCTCTCTCTCTCTCTCTCTCTCTCTCTCTCTCTCTCTCTCTCTCTCTCTCTCTCTCTCTCTCTCTCTCTCTCTCTCTCTCTCTCTCTCTCTCTCTCTCTCTCTCTCTCTCTCTCTCAAAATAAAGAAAAATAAGGAGAAAACGATGAAAACCAATGAAGAATAAGAAATGAAATAAATAAAATAAAACAGAGGAAGAAGGAAAAAAAGAAAAGGAAGATAAAGGAAATATGAAAAAAGAAAAAAACGTGAGAAGAGGAGAAGAGATGAAAAAGATGATGAAAGGGGACAAGACGAGACGAGATGAGAGAGATGAGATTAAAAAAGATATGACAAAACAAACATGAAACAGTAGTAGTAGTAGTAGTAGTAGTAGTAGTAGTAGTAGTAGTAGTAGTAGCAATTGTAGTAGTAGTAGTAGTAGTAGTAGTAGAAGTAGTAGTAGTAGTTGTAGTAGTAGTAGTAGTAGTAGTTGTAGTAGTAGTAGTAGTAGAAGCAATTGTAGTAGTAGTAGTAGTAGTAGTAATAATAGTAGTAGTAGTAGTAGTAGAAGTAGTAGTAGTAGTAGTAGTAATAGTAGTAGTAGTAGTAGTAGTAATAATAGTAGTAGTAGTAGTAGAAGTAGTAGTAGTAGTAGTAGTAATAGTAGGAGTAGTAGCATAAACACAAGAAGCACCAGGGCCATTATAATCTAAGGGTCCCGCAGCGCCTTAACGCTCGTACCTCCTCTCTCTCTCTCTCTCTCTCTCTCTCGCGTGACCGGCGGCCCCTAACGCGTCCTCTGATTTACGTGGCGTCATTAAAAGCGTCACAACACTCTACAAACGGCGCCATAACGGAGGGAAGACGTTCAAGTGACGCAAAAAACGATTACCAGGGTGGTGGTGGTGGTGGTAGTGATGGTGGTGGTGGTGGCGGTGAGCTATGGTCTTGGTGGTGGTGCTGGTGGTGGTGAGCTATGGTCTTGGTGGTGGTGGTGGTGGTGGTAGTGGTGGTGGTGACACTTCTGCTTCTATACTACTATTACTACTTCTACTACTACTACTACTACTACTACTACTACTTTTAACTACTACGTAATGGGCAAAATGACATGAGAAAATGAAACCTAATAACTGACATCCCCGTGTGTGTGTGTGTGTGTGTGTGTGTGTTTTCGGTGAGGTTTGGCCCCCCCCCCCCCCCCCAGATTATCCCATGACGCACATTCACACATTCACACACACACACACACACACACACACACACACACAACCCTCAGTACGAAAAAAAAGAATAGAAGATATGCCTTTGATTATCTCCGTTTTTCGTCCTTGACCGCCAATAAGAATCAGTAGGCTAGCGACTGCACACACACACACACACACACACACACACACACACACACGCGGCGCCGCACACTCCCAGCCTATGCATCTCCCTCGCCTCCTCCCCGCCTTGCGCTGCCTATCTACGCAAAGGACCAGATAGCACTATTTTTTTTTTTTTTTTTTTTTACATCAGAGGACACGGCTATAAAAAGTGTACAAAAAAAGCCCGCTACTCGCCGCTCCTATAAAAGATAAAAGTAAAGAGTATCGGTTGGGCACCTCGTTCTTGTCTCACTCAGTTCGCCCGTTTGAAAATCCTCTCGTAGAAGTTGCTGGGATCTCCGTGGACTGTTCCGTGATGTTTGTGATAGTTTTAGACGACTTCTGCGTCTTGAACGGGAAAAAAAACACCCATGAAAACCCAGTGTATTTCTCTTTTTCTTTTTTTTCCTTCTCTTCTTTCTCATTGTCCCTTTTCTCCTCCTCGTCATTCCTTTTTTTCTTCTCCTTAATCTTCTCCGTGGCCTTGGGAAATAGTCGTAATGGAAGGAAGATACGTTTAAGAATATGGACTCCTCTTGTTGAAGTTGCCGGGAATTTTATGGGCTGTTTTGTGATGCTTGCGATAGTTTTAGACGGCTTCTGCATCTTGAACGGGAAAAAAACACCAATGAAAACCCGGTGTATTTCCCTTTTTCCTTCTTTTCCTTCTCTTCTTTCTCATTGTCCTTTTTCTCCTCCTCCTCTTTCTCCTTTTCCTTCCTTTTTTTCTTCTCCTTTAATCTCCTCCGTGGCCTTGGGAAATAGTTGTTAAGGAAGTACGATACGTTTAAGAATATGGACTCCTCTTGTAGAAGTTGCTGGGATTTTTATGGATTGTTTTGTGAGTCTTGTGATGGTTTGACACGACTTCTGCGTCCTGAACGGGAATACAAGCCATGAAAACCCGGTTAATCCTTTCCGTGGCCTTGGCAAATGATCGCAATGGGAGTCCGATACGTTTGAGAACATGAACATTGATATCAGACCAAATGTAAGGTATAGCAGGAACGATGCGGCGAAACTGATGCAAGCTACACTTATGGTTTTCTCTCTCAGGCAAAAAATGGAATTAACGTTGTATTTCTTTTTTCTCTCGAGACAACTAACCTCATTATCTACTTTTGCTGCAACATTCACAAATATAACCTCGACTACTTTGCCACTACGAGGAAACACGAAAAAAATCCCCACATAAATGATAAAAAGAGGTAATGGAGGTGCCAGGCAGGGTGTGAAAACTCCCCTAGACGTGTTCAAGCAACGCAAAAGTAGAGGCGAAAAAGTACTAAACAAGATGTTGGGATAATGGAGTTTGTAGCGGAGTATGAAAACTTCTCTGCTAATGGCGTCCGAGTCACACACCGAAAGAAATAAAGGGAGGCTCCGGATCGGATTTAAAATTAGCAAAGCGCGTACCCAGGTCTTTATAGTGCGGAGGCAGGTCCATGTTATAGTTGGTGTAAGGCGGAGGCTGCGTGAATAGCATGCCAGCACCGCGTCCAGGACGACCCGGGTTCGCGCCCCGCCCGGTGCCACAAGCTGGGATTTTTCAGTCACCGCCGAGTGGCCCAAGACTACCCACATCTTGTCCTGAAGTCCACCTATCATCCCGGACTCTAAATTCTCTCTCTAAAAGAGAGGGTTATTGATGAACTCCGGGGTGCAGCATGAGCCAAGCAGGATGGCGCCACTATAAACACTTGCCTACACCACAATAGGCTGGGGCTGGCCATCATGCCCCACCAAGAAATCCTATCGGCGCAATATGCGTAAAAAGAAGGACAACAATGTATAATTCACAACTTTCCTGTTTCATAATGTTCATACCCTCACTCTAAGCTCCACTCGCCTCAAAGAGCACATGATATACGCGTGACTCCTCCGGCTGACACTCAGTAACAATATATCAAGGAATATTAACGAAGAGATACAAAGCATTCACGTCTCAGTCATTCAGACGAGTCACACACTGGGTCGTGCTGTCCTGCGTCTAGGCACGAGGGAGCATGACGAGTAAGCATTATGAATGTGTATGACCCGACAGGTGCTAGTCACGTCTGAGAGTCCACCTTCCCTCTTGCACTAGGCGTAGGGACATGACCGTGCAAGGCTGTGGTGCATTAGACGGCTCTGTGTGACCGCCAAAAAGTACCCACCCCCAAAAAACGGATCACGAAGAGAGTTACGAGTTTGAGAAGCGATAGAAAGGAAGGTTGTCAGAGTTCGTAGTCCGTCAGTCATTCAGTCAATCAGTCAGTCAGTCAGTTATTATTTGGTCAGTTAGGTGATCGGTCAATTAGTAAGTCGGTTAGTTAGTCCTTAAGTCAGTAAGTCAATAGTTAGTTTTGATGGTCAGTCAGTCAGTCATTTAGTCAGTCAGTCAGTTAGGGCAGTTACGCAATTATTATTTGGGCAGTTAGTCAGTCAGTCAGAAATCATTTGATCAGTTAGTCAGTCAGTTAGTCATTAAGTCAGTTAGTAAATAGTTAGGTCCTTTTTTTGGTCAGTTTGCAGGTCAGTCAAACAGTCAGTCAGTCAGTCAGCCAGTCAGTCAGTCAGTCAGTCAATCAGCCAGTCAGTCAGCCAGTCAGTCAGTCAGTCAGCCAGTCAGTCAGTCAGTCAGCCAGTCAGTCAGTCAGTCAGTCAGTCAGTCAGTCAGTCAGTCAGTCAGTCAGTCAGTCAGTCAGCCAGTCAGCCAGTCAGTCAGTCAGTCAGTCAGTCAGTCAGTCAGTCAGTCAGTCAGTCAGTCAGTCAGTCAGTCAGTCAGTCAGTCAGTCAGTCAGTCAGTCAGCCAGTCAGCCAGTCAGTCAGTCAGCCAGTCAGCCAGCCAGTCAGTCAGTCAGTCAGTCCCGTGTTTAATCGTCTCATTCAAAGAAGATTAACAAGGAAAAAACTAATGACTGTCCTTTTCCTTATTTCTTTATTTTTTGTTGTTGTTGTTGTTTTAGCTCATTTTGTTTAATGTCGATTTATTATTTTTTTTTATTTTTTGCTCTAAGTTATTTTTTGCTCCCTTTCTCTTTCGCCTTTCTTTCCCTTATAGTCCATTCCAGGTACTTACTGATCACGCAGGCTTTACTCTGATGAAAGAAACTACACACTCATCTCTCTCTCTCTCTCTCTCTCTCTCTCTCTCTCTCTCTCTCTCTCTCTCTCTCTCTCTCTCTCTCTCTCTCTCTCTCTCTCTCTCTCTCTCTCTCTCTCTCTCTCTCTCTCTCTGACGGTTTTTATGTTCAGCGTTGAAGAACATTAATATAGCAAAATAAAAGTATGATCCCTCAATTTCTCTGATGTTTGTTTTTCTCATTGTTCAAAGTTTTATTCATATAGCCAAAAAAGTGGTATCTAAGTTTCTCAGATGTGTATTTTTTCTTTGTTTTCCGCGTCCTTGCTTGTGTTTTATTTTTATTTATATTTATTGCATGAAAGTGTTCAGGTGAATGACTGCAAACACCCCAATCTGTTTGCTTTCGTAGGAGTTTGGGGCATCTCTAGGGGTAGTTTAATGACCTTGGTGGTAGTTTGACCCTGGCTATCATGTGTTTGAAGATACCTTAATTAACCTAATCATGCCTAACAAAACCACTAACAGTTACTATAGGTCTTGACTCCGAAAATTCATATATACTTCCTTACTAATGAGACTTTCTATACAACAAAGTGAGGCCATTCTTTGTTGATTTACTACATAACGTGAATATTACTTTTACTACCCTTTTCCATCTCTCCTGAAGCCCTTCCAGCACCCTGCCTCACCCCCCCTCTCGCTATGCAAACCTTTAGGGGATGAAAAACGTAATACTTTCCCTTACGAAGCCTCGCCCTATGCAGAAAATTCGTTGTACGCGGCGATGTGGTGCGGAGAGCAGACGTTTCGATGGGGATATGATTTTTCTATTTTTGTTTTGTTTTGATTGTGCTCGGTTCAGACTCGCGGGTTAGAAGTACTTTTAAACGCTTTGCTCGCTTGGTATTGATGGGTAGAATTATGTTGTTGTTTTATTTATTATTTTTTTTTGTGTATGCGTCTCTCTCTCTCTCTCTCTCTCTCTCTCTCTCTCTCTCTCTCTCTCTCATACTCAACTTATCTCTATTCTCTTTTTTTTCCCTTAGGTTTAAAAATATAATATTGTTTTAATCGATCACAACACACACACACACACACACACACACACACACACACACACACACACACACACACACACACACACACACACACACACCTACAAATCCGTGCTTGTATATAAATCTGTCTGTCTTTGTCTGTCTACCCTCACATCCATCCCTAAACCTTTTGTGTGTGGCCCCCTCCTCCTCCTCCGCCCCCCCTTCTCGGCACCTCTTTCCGCGGGGGAGGACGAGAAGGGAACAAAACAACACCCTCTTCTACCCCGGTGACAGATTCTACACACTTTCTTTGATGTGTCTATCTCGTTCTCTCATCCGTATAGAGGTGGTGATGGTGGTGGTGATGATGGTGGTGGTGGTAGTGGTGGTGGTGGCAAGGGTGTGGGTTCGAAAGGCTGGGAAATAAAAGTGTATGTGCGCGGGGTCACACCTTTGGCCCTGTGTGTGCGTGTGTCTATATGTCTGTCTGAATGTTTGTATCTCAGGTTGTATGTCTGGTTGGATGGCTGGTTTTTGTCTATGTCTGTCTGTCTCTTTGGCTGTCTAGTTGGTTGGCTGACTGGTTTTGTGTCTGTGTGTCTACCTGGCTGGCTGTCTATCCGTCTGTTTTCCTCTCTGTCTGTCTGTCTATCTATTCCAATTTATTTGTCTCGCTATCTGTGTACACGAGGATACATCATTCAATCACTCGCTCAACCACTCAGTCACACACACACACACACACACACACACACACACACACACACACACACACACACACACACACACACACAAGAAAGGAGAGGTGAATGACTATCTGAAAGCAAACAGATCGAGGTGTTTGCAGTCAGTCACCTGAACACTTACAAAAAATAAATATAAATGAAAATAAAACACAAGTAAGGCCGCGGAAAACAGAAAAAAAACACATCTGAGAAATTCAAACACCATATTATTTTTTGTGCTATATGAATAAAACTTAGAACAATGAGAAAAAAAAAACATCAGAGTAACTGAGAGATCATCCTTTTATTTTGGTATATTAATGTTTTCAACGCTGAACATAGAAACCGTCAAATCAACAACAAAAAAAATGGTCCAGTAATAAATCCAAACACGCTCATTTTCATACGCTTGATATCAACTGTCAAAGTGTACTGAGAAACGTGAAAAAGACATCTGAGGTCATACCAAACAGAACAACAACAAAAACAAACAACAACAACAAAAAATGGTCCAGTAATAAATTCAACCACGCTCATTTTCATACGCTTGATATCAATCGTCAAAGCTGTGGGGAGGAAAAAGGAAGGGGAGAAAGGTTAGGAAAGTTATAGGAAGTGGGGAGGGAGGTTGAGAAGGTTGAGGAGGTGGGGAGGGCGGTTGGGGAGGTGAAGGGGAGGTGGGGAGGTAAAGGGGAGGTGGGGAGGTAAAGGGGAGGTAGGGAGGTAAAGGGGAGGTGGGGAGGTGAAGGGGAGGTGGGGAGGTAAAGGGGAGGTGGGGAGGTGAAGGGGAGGTGGGGAGGTAAAGGGGAGGTGGGGAGGTAAAGGGGAGGTGGGGAGGGCGGTTGGGGAGGTGAAGAGAGTTAGGGAGGAAGGTTGGGGAAAGGTAAACAGAGCTGGTAATCTTGTGGGGAGGTAAAATGGAAGGGGGCGAAGGTTGGGGAGGTGGGGAGGAAAGCTGGGGAGGTGGAGAGGAAAGCTGGGGAGGTGGGGAGGAAAGCTGGGGAGGGGGGAGAAAGGAAAAGAGAGACGTGAAAAAGACATCTGAGGTCATACCAAACAGACCCGTCTAATACAGGATCACCATACACTCTCCCGCCCATACGCCTGACCCAGTGTGTGTCTCCTCTGACTGATCGAGATGTGAATGCAACGGAATATAAACCTTGCAACTGAAGGAAGGCCACGAGTGAGCCATTGTGCCCCTCGCTGTGACTGAGTAGTTTTGGGCGAGGTCTTACGTTCCACTTGTCAGTATATCTTGCGGGATCAACCTCACCTCCTTGCACCCAGCGACCACAGACAGCACAGACCAATCGTAGCCGCCGGGAGGAATGAGGGGGCGGGGCATGTAATGATTCAACCAATGAGACGAGGGGGTGGGAGAGACCTATCCGCCAAACTAACGTGAACGATGTAGGCACGCCGATTGCCGAGGCGCGGATTCGAACCCAGGGACGCCAACCACTGCACCACCAAGGGAAAATATCGTCACCTTCGTAAACAAACCGCTTAAGTCTTTATTTTCTACTTCCCAGGAAATCAGAAAAGAACTGCATCATTGTCTCATTTGGCTTAAGATTTGGGCAGAAATGAAAACGCCAATTCAAGAACACTCAAACCCTGAATGACGAAGGCAACTCTACAAAAATGGGCGTCACATGTTGAAAAACTGATGCATACAAAAACCTGGAAATCACTGAAAAATGACTTAGGCAATTATTTTATGAGGGTAACGATATATATATATGGTGTGTTATGGGTATTTTATTTTACTTTGGTCTGTTTTATCCTTGGCTTGTCTAATGCACCCACAAAGAGAAAAAAAAAGCAGGCTCCCGGACCCCCCTTGAGGCACGCCACCCAAACAGAGGCCGGGCCGCGGTGTGTCTAGACGAAGAGCAACATTGGCGGGTGAGTCAGGCCGGGTGCTGACCTTCACTGACGACCGCGCCCTCAACCTCCCTCTCCGCCTCCCCAGCTTTCCTCCCCGCCTCCCCAGCTTTCCTCCCCACCTCCCCAGCTTTCCTCCCCACCTCCCCAGCTTTCCTCCCCACCTCCCCAACCTTTGCCCCCTTCCATTTTACCTCCCCACAAGATTACCAGCTCTGTTTACCTTTCCCCAACCTCCCTCCCTATCTCTCTTCACCTCCCCAACCTACCTCCCCACCTCCTCAACCTTCTCAACCTACCTCCCCTTTACCTCCCCAACCTCCCCACCTCCTCAACCTTCTCAACCTCCCTCCCCACTTCCTATAACTTTCCTAACCTTTCTCCCCTTCTTTTTTCCTCCCCACAGCTGTTAACCTTTTCCCAGCCTCTCTCCCCACCTCCCTCTGCCTTTCTCAACCTTCCTCTCCACCTCCCTCACATCCCTAACCTCCCTCCCTTCCCTAATCTTCCCCTTCTATTTACCTCCCCACCTCTCTTTAACCTTTCTCACCTCCCCAAACTCCGCCCCCTTCTATTTACCTCCCCACAAGATAACCAGCTCTGTTTACCTTTCCCCAACCTCCCTCCCCACCTCCCTTCACCTCCCTAACTTTCCTCCCCTTCTCTTTCCCTCCCCACACCATTGCCTCTTACCTCCCTCCTCCAGTGTTTCTCTCCATCTCTCATCTCCCTTCTTCCATATTCTTTTATCTTCTCCTCCCCATATCCCTCTCATATCCTTTTACTCCCCTTTCCTTCCTCCCCACCTTCCCTTTCCTTTTCATAACTTCCAAACCCATTCCCATTTAGTTTTAAGCACCCTTTGCCTTACTCACTTAGCTCCCCTTTATTTTACCTTTATTTATTGCTTATACTCCCCCTTCCTATTCCTCCCCAAGCCTTTCCAGCACCCCATCTAACAACCCCTTCACACCATCAACATCCCACCATTATCATCACCATCCCACCATTCCCAACACCACTAACACCATCCTACCCAGTCCTTCAGTATCCTTCACCAGTGCATCCCATCCCCTCAAAAAGTCCTTCACCTTACCTTCACTCCTTCCTCCCCCCTTCCCCCCCTTCTTCCTTCACTTCTTCCCCTCCCCACCCCTTTTTTTTTTTTTTTTCTCCCCCTTCAATCCCCCCTTCTCCCCTCCACCTCTCCCTCTCTCCTCTCTTCTTTCTTCCCCTTCTCTCTTCTTCCTTCTCTCCTCTTCTCCTCCTCTCTCTCTCTCCATCCATTTACCTGCCCTATACTCCCACCTGCCCCTGCCCCTCTGCACCTCCTCCTGTGGATTTCTCCCTCCTCCCTCTCCCTCCTCCTCCTCCTTCTCCCCTCCTCTCCTCCCTCTTTCTCTCCCTGCCGCCAGAAGTAAGTTGATACCCAGGGAGGAGGAGGACGAGGAGGAGCTTGACAACAACGACGACGACGGAGGCAAAAAATAAAGAGGAGACGGAGGAGGAGGAGGAGGAGGAGGAGGACAACGACAACAAAGAAAGCATATGACCAGAAGGATATGGAGAAAAAGAAGCTAAGACAGTAGGAGGAGGAGGAGGAGGAGGAGGAAACATGGAAACATGGACTAGCGGGCAGCAGAAAGCCTGCTGGCTCATTACTAGGCTGCCTGCTTTCAGCGATTTAATCAATCCGTTTGCCATAGGAGTGGCTTGCAGGGAAGGATTAAAGCACTTGTGTACCTACTCTTGGGAACGTTCAGTTCACTCCCGATGCAGCAAAGTGGCGATCAATGCGTTTCTTGAAGGAGTTGATGGTCTCTGCGCTAACCACTTCTGCAGGAAGGCTGTTCCAGTGGCGAGCAACTCAATTCGAGAAACAACTCCTGCCGATGTCGATATTGCATCGCTTTGCATGAATTGTTTTTCCGTTGTTTCTTGTTCTCAGGTTAGTTTGTAGCGTGAAGAGTTTGGAGTTATCAACGTTGCTGAGCTTGTTCAGGTACTTAAAGACTTGTATCATGTCTCCCCGCAGGCGTCTCTTTTCCAACGTGAAGAGGTTGAGTCGCTCGAGTCGCTCTTCATAGGGCTTCGTCCTCAGTGATGGTATCAACTTCGTGGCGCGGCGCTGTACTCTCTCAAGTAATTCAATGTCTTTCCTGTAATTAGGAGACCAGAATTGCACGGCGTATTCCAGGTGGGGCCTTATCAGCGAATTATACAAGGATAACATAACTCTCGGCGTTTTGTATTCGAAGTTCCTCGCTATGAACCCAAGCATTGTATTGGCTTTCTTACAGGCGGACTTGCAGTGTTTTATTTGGGAGGAGGAGAAGGAGGAGGAGGAAGAGGAACAGGCAAGAACATGTAAGAGAGAGGTGAGGGGCCAGACCCAAGTATTGTGGGCTAAGGAACGCGCTGGGAACAATGGTGAAGGAAGGGAGGGAGAAGGGAAGAAAGGGGAAAGGGAGGGGGGAAGAAGGGGGGGAAGGGAAGAAGAGGGACAGGAAGGGAAAGGAGGGAGCAGGGAGGTAGGGACTGAAGGGAAGGGGAAGAAAGGGGACATGGAGGGAAGGGAATGAAGAAGGGATAAAGGAGAGGGGAATGGAACAAAGGGAACATGGAGGGAAGAAGGGGAACTGAAGGGAGGTTGAGGACTGAGGGGAAGGAAAGGAAAGGGGTAGGGAGGAAAAGACTGAAGGGAGAGAGTAGAGAGAAATGATGTTAGCAAGCAGGAAGGTAGAAAAGGATAAAAGAAATATATAGAGAAAAGTAAAACAAGGAGGAAAAGAATTAAGCCAGTGGTGGTAACGGTGGTGGTGATGGTGATGGTGGTGGTGGTGACAGTGATGGTGATGGTGATGGTGGTGGTGGTGAGGGTAGTGGTGGTGGTGGTGGTGGTAGTGATGGTGGTGGCTACTTAAGATGCTGGTGACAGAAGCCTCGGCGTCTCAACCTTTTGACAGCAAGGAACAAACCTGGACGTGCAGACATCGTGCCGTGTATACATAACGGTTACATTTGCCCAAATTTACTTCATTCAGGGGACAGATCATGTTTGGCATACTTAATCTTTCTTCCTTCCAAAATCAAACTATCATTGTTCAGAAATTAGCGGAACGGTGTCTCAAACAGTCAAACATTCTTTTTTCTCACTGAGGAGGCGGTGGCTGAGTGGTCAGCGTACCGCCGCGTCGTCCAGGAGGACGCAGGTTCACGTCCTGCACGCCGCTACAAACAAGCTGGCCTAAGACTACCCACAGTAGTCCTGAAGACCACCTGGCAACCTGGACTCTAGATTCTAAGACTTCTAGATTAAAAGAGGATCAGAGATGAGCTCCGGGGGGGGCAGCATGACCCAAGCAAGATGGCCCCACTATAAACACTTGCCTGTGCCACAACGGGCTGGGGCCGACCAACAGAACCCACCAAGAAAGCCTATCGGCGCCACAGGCCAAAACGCAAAAAAAAAAAAAAAAAAAAAAATTAAACAAAGTGCCCAGATTTAATGTGTTCAGAAACAGAAATTCATGTATAGTGTATCTTTATCTTGCTCGATACCAAAAGTCAACTTTCAGTGGCCAGGTCGTGATAAATCGTGTTTTGAATGTTTACCTTCTTTCGTTGCTTTACTCTGACTCTCAGTGCCACGAGTCTCTTCATTCACGGGTAAAAGAAGATATGTTTCTCGCTTCCTCCCCTACATTTCTTAACTCTGACCCTACAGCACTAAAATTTACCTCAAATAGACAAAACCATTTCTCCATCTGCCTTTCCCTCTCTTCCTCTCCCTGTCTCCCCTCTTTCCCCTCTTTCCCCTCTCCTTTCCTCATCTCCTTTTATCTCACTTCTTTCCTCTTCCTCTCTTCTGTCTCCTTCTGTCTTCCTCAAAATCACAGCTTAGGTAACAGCAAAGCCCACAACAAGCACAGAAAATTTCACCTATTTTTCAAACCCAATTAACCGCTGCCAGCTATTATGGAGATGAGCAGCAGAACACGCAGCACCTGAGGGTCAGCAGGTGGGTGGGTGGGGGAGCCTCGCAGACTGTAAACAAACCTTCCCGGGCGAGTGAGGGAGCGAGTTCGTGGCCACGTCGGAAATTTCTTGTGCTGGAGGCGACCCGGAGCGGAGTTCATCAGAGGTCACGCCCGCCGGCCACGCCATGCCACGCCACGCCAAAACACGACAGCAAGAAAGAGAAGAGAGAGGAGTGGGCAGATAGATGGGAGGTAAGAGGGAGAAAAAGAGGGAAAGACAGATGGAGGGATAGTGATGATGGCTGACGATGCTGAGACGATGGGAAAAGAAAATTAAGTAATGTAAGGATAAGAAAATGAAGAGAAAAAAAAAGGGAGAGAGAGAGGGAGAGAGATAATAAGATAAATAGATAGATAAATAGAGCGAGAGAGCGAGATACAAAGAAATTAAAGAAGAAAATATCACAACCATAAGCCTATAATTGTAAAACTGCTTGTGGGTTAAGGGAAATGGGAGGGGAAGGGATGGAATAAGGGAAACGGGATGGGAAGGAGGAAGGAAAGGGAGGGGAAGGGATGGAATAAGGGAAATGGGATCTGAAGGAGGAAGGAAAGGGAGGGGAAGGAATGGGATAAGGGAAATGGGATCTGAAGGAGGAAGGAAAGGGAGGGGAAGGAATGGCATAAGGGAAATGGGAGGGGAAGGAGGAAGGAAAGGGAGGGGAAGGAATGGCATAAGGGAAATGGGATCTGAAGGAGGAAGGAAAGGGAGGGGAAGGAATGGCATAAGGGAAATGGGATCTGAAGGAGGAAGGAAAGGGAGGGGAAGGGATGGAATAAGGGAAATGGGATCTGAGGGAGGAAGGAAAGGGAGGGGAAGGAATGGCATAAGGGAAATGGGATCTGAAGGAGGAAGGAAAGGGAGGGGAAGGAATGGCTCAAGGGAAATGGGATGGAAGAGATGGGTGAGGAGGAACGAAAAGGAGCTGGGTGAAAGGAAATGGTAATGTGCCTGGAAAACGCCGAAACACAAAGAAAAAATAAATAAAAATATCCGAAAAAGAATCTTACGGTGCATCTTACGGTCAAATCCTAATAAACAAGAACAGATATCAAAGACTCAAAGCTTCAAACTCTCTTATGCGCAATTCCACTGACGACCAGAGGCAAGGGGCAGAAAGGCGCCACTCTACAACCTCGCCCTCTCCGCCTCCAGGTCTTAGGTTTGTTAATCACGAGGTAAGAGCCAAGACTTTCAGCCCTGGGAAGGAGGGCGTGGGGCCGAGAGTGTGGCCGCGGCGCTAACACGGAACTCCCCATTGTTACCGCCATGACGCACCTCAACACGCGGGATGATTGTATGTGTGGGTAAACGCCCTTGACAGCCATGCCTAAGGACTGGAAATCGACACTGCAGCCATAAAGATACAGGCAAGACATAGTGGTCGGTATCATAAGACACTTTCGCCTCTCACATCAGCTATTTCTAAAGGTCAGAGAGGGGGTCAATCGAGTTCTAATGAGTGTTTCTTTAGGTTCATGGTACAGAAGGGTCAAACTACCGCCATGGTCATAAAACTACTCCTGAAAATGCCCAAAACTCATACGAAAACGATGTCAAATAGGTGAACTTGGGCGACGATATGTTTAGTAATACGGGCTACATATATAGAAAACTATCTGCCCTAGACAGGAACGGAAATCGACACTGCAGCCATAGACTGAAAGGTCAGACATGTGAAATAGCTCAGGAACCAAACATAGCCATACCTACGAAAGGAAACCGATATTGCAGCCATACAAACGTGGGGAAGGCGGTGGCCGAGTGGTCAGCGTGCGGGCGTGGTGAGCCCGTGGACCTAAGTTCGAGTGCCACCGAGAAACGCTGATTTTTCGAGTTATTGCCGTGTCGGAAGGTTACCCACACGCTGCCCAAATCTTCAGTCAATCCTAACTTCAGCGACTTACGTATGTCAAGAGCAGCACCGGGGGGCAGCATGGGACAAGTAAGAGTCATACATCACGGCAGCCACTATAAATAAATTTCGACTGCGTCACTAACGGGCTGGGGTCGTCGAAGAGACCCCTCAAGAAAGCCTA
The DNA here is from genome assembly GCF_024679095.1 of Eriocheir sinensis. Lineage (NCBI taxonomy): Eukaryota > Metazoa > Arthropoda > Malacostraca > Decapoda > Varunidae > Eriocheir > Eriocheir sinensis. Next base: position 5,755,982 of record NC_066532.1, on the reverse strand, counting down.
CCGGCGCTATAGGCACCACCTAAAAAAAAAAAAAAAGTACACACACACACACACACACACACACACACACACACACACACACACACACACAAACACACACACACACACAGGCAAAACAGGTACACTACATGTCATACACCCATACACAAAGGTAACCCACCTATTCAAACTCACACAGGTAAAGTTCATATACCGGACAGGTGGGGCAGGTGAGAGCCTTTATCAGCCTAATGACCCCAAAATACCTATTATCACTATCGGAATGTATTAATGGCGAGGGGAGACGAGGAGGCGAAGAGGAGAAACAGCCTATACAAACGTTGATTCTAAAAGGCAAAAAACGAATCACACTTAAACACACACACACACACACACACACACACACACACACACACACACACACACACACACACACACACACACACACACACACACACACACACACACACACACACACACACACTCACACACACACACACACACACACACACACACACACACACACACACACACACACACACACACACACACACACACACACACACACACACACACACACACACACACACACACACACACACACACACACACACACACACACACACACACACACACACACACACACACACACACACACACACACACACACACACACACACACACACACACACACACACACACACACACACACACACACACACACACACACACCCTCCCCACATTTCTAGGAACCCAACTCTCCCTGTCTTTTTTTTTGGTGTCTTTTTTGGGTTCGTAACAAGAGGTGTGTGACCGAGAGGCACAAACGGGAGGTTCCTGAAGCTGACGTAAGGTGATGAAGAGGAGGAGGAGGAGGAGGAGGAGGAGGAGGAAGAGGAGGAGGGCAAGAAGCTAAAAATACAGAAAATGTTTAAGATTTTGAGAATGAGAAACTCGAGAAGGAGGAGAAAAATAAGGAAGAAGAAGAAGAAAAATAAGAAAAAGAAGTGGGACAAAAAGCTGAAAATACAAGCAAATAAAGAGGGACAGAAGATGCTTGAGGAGACGTTGGGAGAGAGAGGCTGGAGGGACAAAGGAGGCAGGAGATGAAGGGATGCTGTGACGTGGAGGGGAAGGGAAGGACAGAAAGAGCTTGAGTAGTGTTAGGGAAAGATGTGTTGGGTAGAGAGGAGTGTTGGAAGAAGGTTGAGAAGTAGAGAAGTGAGACATAGAGGGAAGATAAACAACGGTAAATGAGGGGTTAGCTAGAGAGGATGGTATGCTGTGAAGTGGAGGAGAAGGGAAGGACAGAAAGGGCTTGAATAGTGTTAGGAAGAGAAGTGTCGGGTAGAGAAGTGTTGGAAGAAGGTTGAGAAGAAGAGAAATGAGACATAGCAGGAAGTTAAACAACGGTAAATGAGGGGTTAGCTAGAGAGGATGGTATGCTGTGAAGTGGAGGAGAAGGGAAGGACAGAAAGGGCTTGAATAGTGTTAGGAAGAGAAGTGTCGGGTAGAGAAGTGTTGGAAGAAGGTTGAGAAGAAGAGAAATGAGACATAGCAGGAAGTTAAACAACGGTAAATGAGGGGTTAGCTAGAGAGGATGGTATGCTGTGAAGTGGAGGAGAAGGGAAGGACAGAAAGGGCTTGAATAGTGTTAGGGAGAGAAGTGTCGGGTAGAGAAGTGTTGGAAGAAGGTTAAGAAGTAGAGAAGTGAGACATAGCAGGAAGTTAAACAACGGTAAATGAGGGGTTAGCTAGAGATGAAGGGATGCTGTGAAGTGGAGGGGAAGGGAAGGACAGAAAGGGCTTAAGTAGTGTTAGGGAGAGAAGTGTTGGGTAGAGAAGTGTTGGAAGAAGGTTGAGGAGTAGAGAAGTGAGACATAGAGGGAAGATAAACAACAAGCTAGGGAGAATAGGATGCTGTGAAGTGTCTTTTTTTTTGGGGGGAGGGGGGAGGGTTGAGGTGAGAAATGGCTTCGGAAGTGTTAGGAAGATAAGCGTTAGAAGATTTTGGGTTTGAGGGTAAGTAACGAGGGATAGAGATTTTAAGGTAAGGTAAATAAATGTAAATGGAGGGATGATATGAGGAGATAACTCACGGAAGGAGAGCTAGAAAGATAAAGGATGGAATTCACTCACTTACTCACTATTCGTCCTTCAATTCATTCATCTCTTTATCACGTACTAACTAATTCACTCACACACTCACTTTTCCCGTTCCTTCATCTCTTTATCGCTCACTTTATAACCCCTTCCCTCCGTTCCCTCCTTTCTTCCCACCTTCCTTCCTTAGTCCTTCTCTTCCTCCCTACCTCCCTCCCTCACTCATTCACTCACTCACTCACTTTTCCCGTTCCTTCATCTCTTTATCACTCAGTTTATAACCCCTTCCCTCCGTTCCCTCCTTCCTTCCCACCTTCCTTCCTTTCCTCCCTGAGTCCTTCTCTTCCTCCCTACCTCCCTCCCTCCCTCACTCACTCATTCACTCACTCAAAATGTGACGAAAATAAGTGAGTAAAATATTGATGATTGAAACCCAGAATGAAAAGATAAAGTTGAATCATCAGAATGAAAAGTCACACGAAAGAAAACAAAATACTGAGGCAAAAGAACGAAACACTGGAAAAAAAAACATTGAAAAAAATAAACGAAACTAACGCCAAAAAAAAAAAAAACTTAAAACGAACATATACAAAAATGTGACAAAAATTTACAAGTAGATGGAGAAAAAGTAGTATTCAACAACAACAACAAAAATCGGTTACTAACGGGGCTTTTTTCTCTCATTACTGTTTCCTTTCTTTTTGCCCCTGAACTGTTTCCTCTACTGTAAAAAAAAAAAAAAAATACGCTATCGAACTGAAATATTGGATAGGTACTTACTGACTGTTGACATCAAGGACTTGGAGGAAGGACAGGACGAGGCTGCAAGGGGAGAGGGAAGGGGAGAGGAGAGGAAGGAGGGGGACGTTCAAGGCAAGGAAGGGAAGGGAATGGAGGGGAGGGAAGGGGAATCTTAAGGCAAGGGAAGGAAGACGATGGGAGGGTAATCTAAGACAGGGGAGGAAGGGAATGGAAGGGGAAATCAAGGGAGAGGAGGAAGGGTGTGAGAGGGTAAGGGAGGGGAAGATCGAGGCAGGGGAAGGGAGAGGATGTTAGGGATGAAAGAGGATAGGAGGGGAAGTTAGGGCAAGGGAGGGAAGGGAAGGGGATGGGGAGGAAGGGGAGAGAGGGATTTTAGAGCATGGGAAGGGAGAGGATGGGAGGTTAGTTAAGGGAGACGTCAAAGCAGGAGAGAGGGAAGGGTAGGGGATATTAAGGCAAGGGAGGGAAGGGGAGGAAGGGGAGGGGAAGGGAAGTTCAAGGCAGGACATTTGTTAAAGTGGCGGATTCCAAGACGAGATCGCGGCCTTGAACGCGTGAGGGACCTGTAGGGAGAGGAGAGAAGGTGAGTGAGAGGGAGGAAGGAAGGGAGAGAGGAAGACAAGAGAGAGGAAAAGAGGGATAAAAGGAGGAAGGAAGGGAGGAAAGAATGAAAGACGGGAGAGAGAGAGGAAGAGTGGAAGAAGGCAGGGAGGAAAGGAGGGAGGGAGGGAGGAAGCGAAGAAGGACGAGGCGGAAGAACGGAAAAAACGAAGGAAAAGAAAAACAAAAAGGAAGAGGGAAAGAAAAGAATGAAGACAGGAATGGGACAAGAAAAAAAGGAAGAAAGGAAGGGAAAAAGAAAGATGGGAAAAAAGAAAGGAAGGAAAAAAGAAAGGAAGGAAAAAAGAAAGATAGGAAAAAAGAAAGGAAGGAAAAAAGAAAGATAGGAAAAAAGAAAGGAAGGAAAAAAGAAAGATAGGAAAAAAGAAAGGAAGGAAAAAAGAAAGAAAGAAAGGAAAGAAGGATAAATTGATGGATAAAGGGAAAGAAAAGGAAAACAGAATAAATGAATGAAGGAAGGAAGGGCAGAGGGCAACAAAAATGATCAAAGTGTACAAACTGCTCCTCTTACACACACACACACACACACACACACACACACACACACACACACACACACACACACACACACACACTCTTCATACGCTTTTTTGTGTCTGTCTTCTCACCAACACGTTTCATCTATTAAGCAGGACCGATTTTAGCTTTGGTTTTCCTCCTCCTCCTCCTGTTATGTTTTTTCTTGTTGTTGCTTTTTTTTTCCTCCTCCTCTTCCTCCTCCTCCTCCTCTTATGGCTCTTCTCGTTGTTGCTGTTCTTCATTTTCCTCCTTCTTTTCCTCCTCCTCCTCCTCTACAGTGATTGTTGTTACTGTTGATTATGTTATTCTCCTCCTCCTCTTTTTTCCTCCTGTTCTTGTTGTTCTTCTTGTTCTTTTTATTCCTGTTTTCCTCCTCCTCCTTTTCTCCTCTTCTTTTTTTACCTCTTCTTCTAACCTATTCTAGCTTTTATTTTTTGTTTCGTCTAAGGCGCCGGTGGGCTTTCTTGGTGGGCCCTGATGGTCGGCTCCAGCCCGTTATGGCGCAGGCAAGTGTTTATAGTGGCGCCATCTTGCTTGGCTCACGCTGCCTCCCAGAGCCCATCTTTGATCATCTTTTAGATAGAGTCCGGGTTGATAGGTGGTCTTCAGGACAGCGTGTGGGTAGTCTTAGGCCACTCGGCGGTGACTGTAAAATTTACCACTCGCTCGATCACCGCCTCCTCAAACTTAAAATGTAGAGTAAGCTAACCAAGTAAAGCAAATTCAATCTACTTACCCTAGCCAATCCTGCGTATTCGAACTTAACCAAACCTAATCACTAATAATGGAGCTGATATCCTCCTCGCCTCGGTAATAGTCTCAATTCCTTCCTCTTCCCCTAACCACAGTCCTTCTTCTTCTTTTTCTTCTTCTTCTATTTCCCCTTCCTCCTCCTCCTCCCCAATCAAAACCTAACTTAACCTAACCTAACCAACCCCAATCATCCATAACCAAACCTAACCTAACCTAACCTAACCTAACCTAACCAACCCCAATCAACTATAACCAAACCTAACCTAACCTAACCTAACCAACCCCAATCACCCATAACCAAACTAACCATCAGTAAGTGAACCAATACTCTCGTAGCTTTAGGAATGGATTCAAAACCCTTCCCCTCTCCTTAACGCCATTCCTCTTCTTCTTCTTCTTCTTCTTCTTCTTCTTTGCCTGGAGGAGGAAGCGGTCGAGCAGGGAAGCCACAGGGAGCAGCAGACTCGCCCTCGCCAGCAGGAAGCAGCAGGCGAGCTTCTTAAGGCGAAAAGTACGAAAAATAGAAACCGCACTGAGGAGGAGGAGGAGGAGGAGGAACGAGGGGAGGAGGAATGGGAAGAGAAGAGGCAGGGAGGGGAAGAGGGGAGGGAAGGAGGCAGGGAGGGAAAAAGGAGGAGGCAGGGAGGAAGGAAGGGAAGAGAAGAGGAGAGAAAGGGAGCAAAGAGATAGGGAAGGGGAAAGGGAAGGAGAGAGAGGAGGGAGGGAGGAGGGGCGAAGGGAAGCGAAGAGAGAAGGGAAGCATGGAGGGATGGGGAGAGAGGGGTGGGGGGGAGGCAGCAACGAGAAGCAAGGAGGAAAGGGGAGAGAAGGGGGAGGAAGGGAGCAAAGGGGAGCAAAGACGGAGAGAGAAGGAGGGAATGGGGGGAGAGAGAGGGAGGAGGGGGTCGTAATGGGGAGAGAGGGAGAAGACGGGCGGGAGAGAGAGAGAGAGAGAGAGAGAGAGAGAGAGAGAGAGAGAGAGAGAGAGAGAGAGAGAGAGAGAGAGAGAGAGAGAGAGAGAGAGAGAGAGAGAGAGAGAGAGAGAGAGAGAGAGAGAGAGAGAGAGAGAGAGAGAGAGAGAGAGAGAGAGAGAGAGAGAGAGAGAGAGAGAGAGAGAGAGAGAGAGAGAGAGAGAGAGAGAGAGAGAGAGAGAGAGAGAGAGAGAGAGAGAGAGAGAGAGAGAGAGAGAGAGGAGAGAGAGAGAGAGAGAGAGAGAGAGAGAGGGGTTGGGGTAGGAAGGTACGGCAAAGGAACTGCGTCATGGGATGGCCGTGAACCCCGTGGGGTGGGGAAAGGGGCGGGGAGAGGGGCAAGGGGAGAAGAGGGGAAGACTGGGGAAGGAAGGACGAGGTGAGAGAGCTAGGGCGAGAAAGGGATTGGATGACGGACAGGGAATGGGAAGGAAGGGAACCAGGGCAGGGGAGTAATGGAGGGACGAAATCAGGGGGAGAGAAAGTGAAGGGAGATATGAAGGGAGGATAGAAGGAAGGAAGGGGAATGAGATGAGGGAGATAAGGAGGAAAGAGGATGAAAGGGAAGGAAAATGTAACAGGAAAGAATAAAGGTGAAGGGAAAGAGGAGGAGGAGGAGGAGGAGGAGGAGGAGGAGGAGGAGGAGGAGGTTCGACAACTACGCTACATCTTTAGAAGGCAATGCACTCGTCAGTTACCAAGAGGAGGAGGAGGAGGAGGAGGAGGAGGAGGAGAGAAGCAGCTGCACAGATAGAGGAGGAGGGGAAAAGAGGAGGAGAATCATGTGGCGGAAGAGGAAGAAGAGGAGGAGGAGGAGGAGGAGGAAGAGGAGGATGAATGGTGATAGTAGTAGTAGTAGTAGTAGTAGTAGTAGTAGTAGTAGTAGTAGTAATAGTAGTAGTAGTAGTGGGAGTATAATGTTGAATGATAAAGAGGAGGAGGAGGAGGAGGAGGAGGAAGGAACTTTGAACCTTTACTGCCGGATACAGGTGATGGCTGAGTCCCGCACACACACACACACACACACACACACACACACACACACACACACACACACACACGTTCATGACAACAAGGGAACCAGCAGGTGGGACACACACACACACACACACACACACACACACACACACACACACACACACACACACACACACACATACATACATACATACAAACATACAGATAAACAATTTTTTCGCTTAGTGGAAACAAAATCAATATGGAACGAAAAATGAAAAAAAAAAAGCAATCATGTCTAACTCTATCCCAATTTAACAACTTCCCCCCTACTCTGTTTTCCCTATTACCAGACACCCCAGCATTCCAGTCACTCGAAACACTACCAGTCAGTCAGTCATCCAGTCAGTCAACCAAACAACCTTCCAGTCACTCGAAACACTACCAGTCAGTCAGTCATCCAGTCAGTCAACCAAACAACCTTCCAGTCACTCGAAACACTACCAGTCAGTCAGTCATCCAGTCAGTCAACCAAACAACCTTCCAGTCACTCGAAACACTACCAGTCAGTCAGTCATCCAGTCAGTCAACCAAACAACCTTCCAGTCACTCGAAACACTACCAGTCAGTCAGTCATCCAGTCAGTCAACCAAACAACCTTCCAGTCACTCGAAACACTATCAGTCAGTCAGTCATCCAGTCAGTCAACCAAACAACCTTCCAGTCACTCGAAACACTACCAGTCAGTCAGTCATCCAGTCAGTCAACTAAACAATCATCCAGTCACTCGAAACACTACCAGTCAGTCAGTCAACCAGTCAGTCCACTAAACAATCTTCCAGTCACTCGAAACACTACCAGTCAGTCAGTCATCCAGTCAGTCAACTAAACAATCTTCCAGTCACTCGAAATACTACCAGTCAGTCAGTCATCCAGTCAGTCAACCAAACAACCTTCCAGTCACTCGAAACACTACCAGTCAGTCAGTCATCCAGTCAGTCAACCAAACAACCTTCCAGTCACTCGAAACACTACCAGTCAGTCAGTCATCCAGTCAGTCAACCAAACAACCTTCCAGTCAATCGAAACACTACCAGTCAGTCAGTCATGCTGTCAACCAACTAAACAGCCTTCTAGTCACTCGAAACACTACCAGTCAGTCAGTCATGCAGTCAACCAACTAAACAACCTTTCAGCCAGTCATCCAGTCAGTAATTAAATCAGGTCTTCATCCATCTCACCAGTCAACCAGTCAGCCAGTCAATTAACCACTCAACGTTCCAGTCTGTCAGTCATCCATCAACCCATCCAGCAAGACAGTCAATTAACTTTCCATCCATTCATCCATCCGGTTAAAAACACCAACCAGTCAGTCAACCAGTCAACCAGCCACTCATTCATCAACCCATCCAGCAAGACAGTCAATTAACTCTCCATCCATTCAGCCATCCGGTCAAAACACCAACCAGTCAGCCAGCCACTCAATCTTCTAGTCAGCCAGTCAGCCATCAACCCATCCAGCAAGACAGTCAATTAACTCTCCATCCATTCAGCCATCCGGTCAAAACACCAACCAGTCAGTCAACCAGTCAACCAGTCAGCCAGTCAGTGAATAAGTCAAGTCTCCAACCCGCCAGTCCGCCAGTCACTCCGACGTAGCCAGCTGGGAATGCGTGGCGGTCATTCACCCCATCTTCTCTTAGGTGGTCCGGATACTAAGACGCCGCTGCTCCCAAAACACGGCCACGCCTCAACGACTCCACGAGACTCAGGTGGTGGTGGTGGTGGGGGTGGTGGGGGGACCTGGCGAGGGTGGCTGAGTGGGGCTGTACCGCTGTATTACGTCGTTAAGATATACGGTAATTGTCCAAAAGCCAAAAGAGGGATATGAGAACGGTCTTAAAGGTAGAGGAGGAGGAACCTGTATAAACGTGTCTGCGTGAGGCTTTACCTGTTTAGTGCCTTAAGGGATGTATGGGACTAGTCTGAAGCAAAGTTGCCAGATTGTCGTACTCAGCCTCTTCTATTTACCGACTTCCGACCCGAAAACTGTCTCGTGGACCCCAATAAGAAGATTCACTTCAAATTATCGTTAAAATAGTTAATTCCTGATGTTTCTTGGCAATAGTTAGGCGTCAGAAACCGGTAAATACTATGGTCTGAGTACGACAATCTGGCAACGGTGGTCTGAAGGCAAAACCAGAGACGAGGAAAAGTATGAGAACAATCCAAAGTCCAACGTGGAGGTGAGACAACGTGAACCTGTCCCTTCCATTCATCTTCTCATTATGTTTCTTTCTGCTTGCTTGTCTTTCTACTAGTCTGAAGGCAAAACCAAAGACGAGGAAAAGAAAGAGAACAATCTAAAGTCCAACGTGGAGGTGAGACAACGTGAGCCTGTCCCTTCCATTCATCTTCTCATTATGTTACTTTCTGCTTGTTGCATTGCCCCCCCCCCAACACACACACAACATCCCCCTCACGAAAAAGTAAAATAATGTCCGTAATGTGATACTCAAACATAAAGGAAAGAAGAGAAATAATCCGTTTTTTGCCGATTTATTTCTACTATTTTATTTTTGCTATGTTCAAGGAGACTTACATTCAGGGTAAAAAAGATGAAAATGTTGAAAAATATATAAAACTGTCCATAAAAAAAAGGAAATGTAATAGATATGATTTTACCTTCGGATTCTTATACATACGAGTTCTTTTTACGGTATAAAGAAACATATGAAGGACATAAACGATAATAAAAGAAAAAAAAAACACCAGGAAATAACTTCTTCCCAAAAACATCAGAAAGACAGAAGCCATTTGTTACCTCAGTGTTGCTACCTACATGTTTTTGCCTTGTATTCATTTATTTATTTTTTGGCAGAATTCAGTCAAGATCGTAGTGTCTCGTGTTTTAACCAATTATTTTTTTATTACTTAAACGTGTAGATAATTTGAGGTGTGTGTGTGCGCGTGCGTGTTAAGAACAAGGAAAATCAAGAGGAAATTCATCCCTGTGCAGAAATCAGGAAGGAAGTGAAAATAACGGGAAAGAAAGCAGGAAAAAAAAGGAAAAAAAAGAGGAGGTGAGTTGCAAGAAAGCGAATAATAATAATAATAATAAAATATTAATGATAATAAGAATAAAAATATGATGATGATGATTAGTATTATTACCTTACTACTACTACTACTGCTACTACTACTACTACTACTACTACTACTACTACTACTTCTACTACTATTGCTACTACTACTACTACTACTACTACTACTACTACGATGCTTCCCATATACCGCTCGTCCATCCAGTTTCGGTAGAAGGAGGAGGAGGAGGAGGAGGAGGAGGAGGAATAAGAATGAAAAGAGGAGGAGAAAGTAGAAAAGGAGAAAAACGAGGAGAAAAAATAAGGAGAACAAGAATAAGAATAAGATTAAAACGAAGAAAAGGAAGAAGAAGAAAAAGAAGAAGAAAAAGAGGAGGAGGAGGAGGAGGAGGAGGAGGAGGAGGAGGAGGAGGCTGCATCCCTGTGTCGCCTCCACCTGCCCCAGATCAAACAGCCATTGGGATCATTAAGGCCAATCAACGCTACAGGTGCCGCGGGAGACGATGGGATCAGGGCGAAGGACGGAGAGGCGGAGGAAGGGACGGCTGGCGGACTGACTGTTGGGTGAACTGCATGGCTGACTGACTGGAAGGGGGGAGACAAGAGGAGAGGAGAGGAGAGGAGAGGAGACGAGAGGAGAGGAGAGGAGAGGAGGAGAGAAGAGGAGAAAAATGGAAAGGGAAGGAAAGGAATGGAAAGGAACGCTCAGTTAACCGAGAGTGTAAGAATAGAAGAAGAAGAAGAAGAAGAAGAAGAAGAAGAAGAAGAAGAAGAAGAAGAAGAAGAAGAAGAAGAAGAAGAAGAAGAAGAAGAAGAAGAAGAAGAAGAAGAAGAAGAAGAAGAAGAAGAAGAAGAAGAAGAAGAAGAAGAAGAAGAAGAAGAAGAAGAAGAAGAAGAAGAAGAAGAAGAAGAAGAAGAAGAAGAGTGATATAGCTGACTGACTAGTTGACTAAAAGGTTGAATGGTTGACGGACTGATTGACTGACCCACTCACTCACTCAACGGCAGAAGAGCTGAATGAATGGGTGTACAACTGAATGATCTATAGCACGGATGAGAAACGGAAAACAGAGAGCAGGGAGACTCGACGCTTCCAAAACACACATACACACACGCACACACACACATCTGGGAACTTCCTGAGCCTGGCGTTCCCAAGGATGGGTGTTAAGGGCGCCGCTGTTTCCCTCGGTGGCTGCCTGGTTGACTGTTCCGGGTTCAGGCAGTCACACACTTCGCCAGCCACACGCGTTCCTTCTCGTCCCTCGAACCCATAAACTATTACCCTCGCCCTCTGCCTACACATTGTCGCCGGATTCCTACACACTGCTTTGGTAATTGGTCTTTTCCGTCTGTATCTTGTTTTTGGAAAGGAAAGGAGAGGAGAGGAGAGGAGAGGAGAGGTAAGGAAGGGAAGGGAAGGGAAAGGAAAGGAGAGGAAAGGAAAGGAGAGGAGAGGAGAGGAAGGGAATGGAAAGGAAAGGAAAGGAGAGGAGAGGTAAGGAAGGGAATGGAAAGGAGAGAGGAAGGGAATGGAAAGGATAGGAAAGGGATAGAAAGGAAAGAACTGGAAAGGAAAGGGAAGGAGAGGAAAGGAAAGCCCAGTTAACAGAGTGTGTAAGAATAGAAAAAGAAGACGAAAAAAAGGAGAAGAAGAAGAAGAAAAAGAAGAAGAAAAAGAAAAAGAAAAAGAAGAAAAAGAAAGAAAAAGAAGAAGAAGAAAAAGAAGAAGAAAAAGAAGAAAAAGAAAAAGAAAAAGAAGAAAAAGAAAGAAAAAGAAGAGAAAGAGAAGAAGAAAAGAAGAAGAAGAGAAAAAGAAGAAGAAAAGAAGAAGAAGAAGAAAAGAAGAAGAAAAGAAGAAGAAGAAAAGAAGAAGAAAAGAAGAAAAGAAGAAGAAGGAAAAGAAAAAGAAGAAGAAAAAGAAGAAAAAGAAGAAGAAAAAGAAAAAGAAGAAAAAGAAGAAGAAGAAGAAGAAGAAGAAAAAGAAGAACAAGTCCGCGCCTAGGAACTGTCGAGGGAAAGAATGTCGGACACGCAAGGAAGGTGAGCGAACGGATATAAAAGGCAAAAGAAAACAATGTTCGCCGCAAGAAGATGAACTAACGCCACGCCTCCCGCTCCGAACAGTACTTTGTGATGCAAATGAACCTCGGGACGGCCGCGCGGCTCTCCCCCTCAAGGTCGACGCCCAGCCGCGGGTGCCACTAACCGTTCACACACACGGGTTTCTGACGGACGGCAAAGTGACGCGCGGCGGTTTCCAGGCCCCATTAAGACTATTTCCCAAGGCCGTAGAGAAAATTAACCAGGTTTTCATGGGTGTTTTTCCCGTTCACATCGTAGTTTGAGGTTTCTGATCCATTACAATAGCAAAAAACATCCATCATTAACGGTTCTAACACTAACTTCAATGGAATATCGGTATTTGTGTAGATACGACGATTTTGGGGTCTGGAACCGATATGTGCAGTGTTCTAAATACGAGAATCTGGGATGATATTCTCAGCCCCTTCCGCCTCCCACATCAACTACTTCTAAAGGTCAAACAGATCAGTCGGGCTCTAATGCCTGTTTTCTTTGGTTCTCGGTACAGAAGAATGGTCTAACTACCACCTTGGTCATTGAACTACCCTTAGAAATGCCCAAAACACTTCCGGCTCTTATATCAACTGTTTCCAAAGGCCAAAAAAGAGATCAATCGGATTCTAATGCGTGTTTTTTCGGCTCTCAGCTCAGAAGAAGGGTCAGTCTACCACCAGGGTCATTGAACTATACCTAGAAATGCTCAAAACTACTACGAAACTCTTGTCTTAGGTTCACGGTGCATAAGAAGGGTCAAACTAACACCAGGGTCACAAAACTACCCCTGGAAATGCCCACAGCTCCTACGAAAGCCTTGTCAAAATGTCTCTTTAGGTTTTCGGTACGGATGAAAGGTCAGACTACCACCAGGGTTATTAAACTACCCCTGAAAATGCTCACAACTCCTACGACAGCCTTGTCAAAATATGTGTTTCGTAGGTTCATGGTACAGAATAAGGGTCAAACTATCACCAGGGTCATAAGACTACCTCTGAAAATCCCCACAACACCTACGACAGCCTTGTCAAAATATGTGTGCTTGGGCGCCGAAATGTTCAAGAATAGGGACCAAAGAGTGTTCTATGAAGTCGAGAGGAAGAACAAGAGGTTACAAATGTTAGCAAGGGAATAAACAGTTAGAGGGAGAGAGAGAGTGAAGGGAGAAAGGGAGGGCTTCAGGGTCGTATTTTAAAACATTTCGTCGCCCAAGTTCACAAATTTGACAAGGCTTTCCTATGAGTTTTGGGCATTTCCAGAGGTAGTTTAATGTCTCTGGTGGTAGTTTGACCCTTCTTCTGTAGCATGAATCTAAAGAAATACTCATTAGAACCCTATTGATCCCCTTTTTGACCTTTAGAAATAGCTGATGTGAGAAACGAAGGCGTCGAAGAATACCAACATCAAACCTTTCCTACTTCAGATGGCTGTATCCTCGGGCGCCGCAAGAATACCGCCCTTGGTAACACTCATGAGAAGACAAGCCACGACGTGTGTGAGGGGTGGAGGCTGATGCAACAAGCGCGCAGAGAAGGACATGACAGGAGGAGGCGGCCAGCAAAGTGAGGACCTAAGAATGATGCAGCCGCGGGACAATGCAGCCGACGGGAACAACAAGAGATCCGCGTGTGTGTAATGGTGGCGGTGCAGGTAACCGAAGGAAGGGACAAGGAAGGGAGTGTGACGGGGGATGGATGATGCAAAGGATATAAATAAGTTTGACCATTGACTTCGGGTTCTTATGCATTGCGATTGTTACTTGTTGAGGTGTCATTTTGAACCTTCTGAACTCTAGTAGTGGTTTTCTGCAATATGTAAGATCTCTGCTGCCTCCTCCTCCTCCCCCTCCTCCTCCTCCATACCATAAGATTTCTATTTCCTCTTTTCTTCTTCCATACCTCCCTCTCTCCCTCCCTTTCCCATTCCTTATTTCTCTACCCTCCTCCTCCTTCTCCTCCTCTTCCTTCTCTTTTCCTTCGTATTTTTTTCTTCCTCTTTCCTTTTCCTTCCCTTCATCCCTCTTCCTTTTCTTTCCCTTCACCTTCCTTCTTTCCCCTCCCTTACCTTCCCTTCATCCATCTCTCTCTCATCTCTTTCCTTCACCTTCCTTCTTTCCTCTCTTTTACCTTCCCTTCATACCTCTCCCTTTCTTCCCCTCATCTTCCTTCTTCCCTCTCCCTTTCCTGACCCTCATCCATCTTTCTCTCATCTCTCTCCCTTCCTTCCTCTTCTTTTTCTAATCACAAACACAACATCGAAAGGAAACAAAACAGACAGGAAGGCCAAAATCTCTACTCCCTTCTTTCCCTCCTCCATATCTTCCTCTCCTCCTCCTCCTATCAATACACAACAAACTCAAACACAACCAAACACGCGGGAAGACGAAATACCACGTGGGGGAAGCGAAAATTCAGGTTGTGACGCGTCGGCAGTCGAGACACCACCTGGCTGAGCCCCACCAGGACGTTAACCTGAAGACACCTGGCGGGGATGGGCGAGGGGGAAGGAGGGAGACGGGAGGCAGGCAAGGGCGAGGGAGTGGCGGGGGGCGCTCCGGTACATGGTGTGCTCCTCCGCCTGGCGACAAGACTAAGCTCTCCCTTCGTCAGGATTTGGGTATTGGAAGTGAGGTATAGGGTTGGATTCTTTGATATGGGTTTGGGTATTGATGATAAGGGATCCAATGTTATTTTAGGGGATTACGAAGAAGACAGTAACAGAAACGACAAAACAAGCACATTACGTCAGGATAAGACTATTGGAAGTGAGATAGTGGGTTGGAGAGGTTGATATGGGTTTGGGTATTGATGGTAAGGGATCCAATGTTGTTTTAGGGGATTACGAAGGAGAGACAGTAACAGCATCGACAAATCAACCACATTACGTCAGGATAAGATAATTGGAAGTGAGGTATAGGGTTGGATTCTTTGATATGGGTTTGGGTACTGATGGTAAGGGATTCACTACTGTCATAGGTGCTTACGAAGGAGGTGCTGACTGACAATAACAAAAGAAAACACACACAAAAAAACTGTTACGTAAAGAGTTTTCATAAGTGTTAAAGAGGATTGAAGAGAATGAAAGGTTTTTGGGTATAGATGATAAGGGATCCAATGGTGTCATAGGTGTTAACGAAGAAGAGAGTTTTGCCTTACAAGAAAAAAAGATTAATTACGTTAACAGATTTGGTTTTATAGAGGAGGAATAGAGTTGGATACTATGAAAGGTCTTTGGGTTTAGATTATAAGGGATGCAATGTTGTCTTAGGTGTTTACGAAAAAGAAATAACAACGGCAAATAGTAATGACAACAACAACAACAGCAGCCGAATGAACGTAAACACAAAGACCACTTCGAATATAAAATAAAAACAGAAAATAACAACAAAAACAACAAAAATAATAAACTGCATGATAGCAAAGAGGAAAGACCGTGACAAAACATAACTTAATAAAACAACAACAACAACAACAACAATAAAAGCATGAACATAAACAAGAGAAACCAACAACAACAAAAAAAAACAATAACAACAACAACAGCAAAAACAAAGGTCACACACACACACACACACACACACACACACACACACACACACACACACACACACACACAGATTCCTAAGTTTACCACGTGACCGCCCGTCCCCCCCCCCCCTTCTCTCTCTCTCTCTCTCTCTCTCTCTGTGTGATTACTACTACTACTACTACTACTACTACTACTACTTCTACTACTACTACTACTTCCAATACTACTACTACTACTACTACTACTACTTCCAATACTAGTATTACTACTACTACTACTACTACTACACATAGAAGGATAGATAGATAGATAGACAGAAAGAGTGTCTGTCTGTGTGTTTGTCTGTCTTTCTTGTGTCTGTCTAACTCTCTCTCTCACACACACACACACACACACACACACACACACACACACACACACACACACACACACACACACACACACACACACACCAAAAAAAAGAAAATAATAATAATGAGGGGTAAAATTCCGTATGCGAGTCTTAATAAAAACATCAAAACAACAACAACAACAACAACAACTATAAAAATAAAAAGAACAAGAAGAAGAACAACAAGAACAGCAGCCCTCAAACACACAAACGCACGAACAAACACCAATAACAAGTAAGGACAACACCACCAACAACACCAACAACTACAAGAGTAAAAAAAAACCACGCCACAACAAAGTAATACACACACACACACACACACACACACACACACACACACACACACACACCGTCAGGAGGTCATCGGCCTTTCAGGAGGCGGCGGGAACGCTTCCTGCGCCCACGAGGAGGAGGAGAAGGAGGAGGAGTTAGAAGAGGAGGAATAGGCGGCGGCGGTGGAGGATGAGGATGTTAGGAAGAGGTGGAGGAGGTAAAGGAAGACCTGTTGGAGTTGGAGGAGGAGGAGGAGGGAGGAGGAACACAAAGGACACAAAGGAAGAACGAACAACAGCAAACCTGTCAGTCCTTACGAGGCTGTTTGTGACAAGCTACACTAACTATCTAATCAAAGGCGGAAGATGAAGGACAGCAAAGACGAAGGCTCCTCCTACACCCACCCATCCCTCCAGCCAAAGCTGGCAGGAAAGGAAAAAGAACCATGCAGCATGGAAAAACTACATGGAAATTATGTAGGAAAGAGGAAAGAACTACCATTACTGCTACCACTAACCGGGCGATAAAAACGGACAAGGACACCAGTATTCGAAAGAACTTAACGTTATTACGACAATGAGTAATATCTTAGTTGCTGGTTGGATTCAAAATACTTGTCTAATCTATTCTTGAAGGCCGTAACTGTTGTACTATCAACGACATCACAGGGTAGGGAGTTCCAAACATTAACAACTCGATTGAAGAAGAAGTGTTTAGCTTCGTACGACGAGAATCTTTAACCACTTATCTTCAAATTGTGATTTCTTCTTGTTCTATTTGATCGATCAATTGTAAAGTAATCTTCCGCATTAATATCACTGAATCCTTTAAACATTTTAAACACTTCTATTAGATCGCCTCGCATTCTTCGTTTTGATAGGCTGAATAAATTTACTTCTCTAAGCCTTTGTTCATATGATAAATTTCTAAACCTAGGAATCATCTTTGTTACTCTTCGTTGAACCCGTTCCAACTTTTCTATGTCTTTTCTGTAGTAGGGAGACCAAAACTGTACACAGTACTCTAGACGGGGTCGAACCAATGAATTATACAGTTTTAATATTACTTTTTCCGATTTATTATTAAAGACTCGTCCGATGAAGCCAACCAATTTGTTTTCAGTTTTAACTACCTCTGAACAATGCTGACCGGGCTTTAAATCGCTTGATATAGTGATTCCAAGATCCTTTTCTTTACTTACTGCAGAAAGTTGTTGGCCATTCATTACGTACCGAACGCGATTGTTATTTTTTCCGATGTGCAACACTTTACATTTGTCAACGTTAAATTTCATTTGCCAATGATTGGCCCAACGTGCAAGTCGATCTAGATCTGATTGTAAAGCTTCTTCGTCGAGTGTCGCAGTTACTTTACTAGCAATTTTTGTGTCATCAGCAAATTTTGATACTTTGCAAGTGAGCCCATCATCGATATCATTAACATAAATTAAGAAGAGCATGGGGCCAAGCACTGATCCTTGAGGTACGCCGCTTCTGACGTCGAGCCAGTTAGATGTAACACCGTTTAAAACTACCCTCTGTTTCCGCTCAGAGAGCCAGTCCACAAGCCAATTGTGAATGTTACCCGAGATACCGTGCGCCAATAGTTTGCTGAGCAAGAGGAGGAGGAGGCATGTTTTGGGTTGTGAAAGAGAGAGAGGCCGTGAAGGGAAGAAGTATCATGGAGGAAAAAAGAAAGAGGAGAGAAGGAAGGAAGGAAGGAAGGAAGGAAGGAAGGAAGGAAAGAATGAAAGGAAGGATGGAAGGAAGGAAGGAAATATAAAAAAAAGAAGATGAAAGAATAAATAGTAGGGAAGGGACGAGGATAAAAGAAAGAAGGACATGAGGGAGAAAAGAACCATTAAATAAAAGGGAAGGACAAGAGAGGAGGGAAGAAACGAAAGAAGGAAATCGGTAAGGAAGTTAAAAAGGAAAATATAGGAAGAGGAAAAGAAGGGAAGAGAGAGAAAAAAAAATAAAGCAGAGAGAGAAAGAGAGAAAGAAGGGAGACATGGAGAGGTATGGGAGAGAAGAAGAGGAGGAAAAGGAAGTGAGGGAAAGAAGGTGAAGGAGGAGGAGGAAGTGCAAAGAGGGAGGGAAGGGAAAGGAGGGAGGGAAGGAGGGAGGAAAGAAGGGAGTTAAAGAGACAATTAAGAAAAAATGTGTGTGTGTGTGTGTGTGTGTGTGTGTGTGTGTGTGTGTGTGTGTGTGTGTGTGAGGAGGAGTTTGATTCTCTCTCTCTCTCTCTCTCCTTTCCATTCGTTCCATCCTTTCAATATACTCAGTCCCTTTCCTCCCATTCCCTTTCCCTCTTTTTCTCTTCCTCCCTCCTTTTCTCCCTTCCATTCCTTTCACCATAGTCCCTTTTCTCCCTCACCTTTCTCAACTCCCCGCCTTTCCCTTCGTCTCCTCCCTCCTCTCCCTTCCATTCCCTTAAAAAACTCAGTCCCATTTCCCTTTCCCTTCCTCTCTCCCTCTCCCTCCTTCCCTCAGCTTCCCCTCCAGGCAGGTGAAGGCCACATCACAGGTTGTCATCGCCAGCCGGGAGTCAATACCCCTTGCTATATAACTTCACAGCCAGAAAAAAACGACACATTCCTACACGCCGAGATGCAATAGGCGAAGAAACTATTACGCCTCCTCGTCTTCTTCCTCCTTCTACTTCTTCCTATTCCTTCTCCTCCTATTCCTCCACTTTTTTTTACCATTTTTGTTTACTGGGTATGATTAAAACGTTCTCTGTAATACACACAAAAAGATGCAACACCTCGGAAAATCAACACCAAAACAACAGCAACAACCGGGTCGAGTGGCCGAGTGCTCAGCGTGAGGGCGTAGTGAATCCGAGGGCCTATATACAGGTTCGAGTTCCACCGATGCGCGCTGACATTGTTGAACCATCGCCGAGTGTCAGATTACCCACATGCTACCCAGATCTTCAGTCAACCCTAACTTCAGCGACTTCGGTCAAGAGGAGCACCGGGGGGCAGCATGGACCAAGCAAGAGTCATATAGCACGGCAGCCAATATAATTCGCCTGCGCCACAAGAAGAACATTAAAACTATCTATTGCTAATAATATAAATCATCACCACACACACACACACACACACACACACACACACACACACACACACAATAAAAGAGCAAGAAATCAAAACCTACTTATCCTCACACATAAACAAGGCCCAACACGACTCTTCTCTCAGGGCGGAACACAGGGAGCGCCAGGCCAGTAACAGCACCAACAACAGCACTAACGACAGCAACAGCAAATAATTCAAGCCAGACAGCGATGATCAGTCACCCGGAGAGCCAGACGATGGGGAGGGGAGGGGAGGAGGAGGAGGGAGGAAAGAGGGAAGGGAGGGGAAGGGAGGGGAGAGAGACAGAGTGGAGAAGGGCTCAGGTAGTGTCTGTGTGTGTGTGTGTGTGTGTGTGTGTGTGTGTGTGTGTGTGTGTGTGTGTGTAAACAGGACGGCAGCGGTAGAGATGAGATAAAGAAGAAGGGAAAAGTTAAAGAAGAGAAGAACTAAAGAAGAAAAGAGCCAAAGAAGAGAGGAGAAAGAAGAGAAAGAAGAGAGATAAGAGCTGCACTATATAGATGATGCCGCAGGGAAACAAGGCGACAACAGTGAGTCGATACCAATACGGTGAGGCTGGTTGGCAAGGCTGGCTGGCCGGCGGGTCGGGAAGTAGGGCTGTAGGGGAGAATAGGGGCCAGGTAACCTATATCCTGATCGATGGAGGGCCGGGTTAAAGGTGCAAGATGATGCTGGGGGTCTTGGCGGCAACATAAGGTAAGGTCTGCGCCGATTTCAACGCGACACTCCATGCTTTTGTCTCTCACGCTCTCTTTTTTTCTCTTTTTGTATGTGGTGCCGATAGCGCCGGTACGTTCTCTACAGGGGCCTTATGGACGACCCCAGCCTGTTAGTGGCGCAAGTGAATTTTATTTATAGTGAGCCACGAATTCTGCGCGGACCCCCTTGACCTCCTCCACTCAAAGTTGTCTCTTACAGAAAAAGAACGATGAGCAGGGTTGGTTTCCGGGTAGCGTGCCACGTGCCCGTATAGCCGGAGTTGGCGTTGACGGACTAAGCAGGTAATATAATATATCGAATCAGTCTCACGGAGTAGTCGTACGTTTGACACAAGGTCGTTTCAGCGATATCCCAAGATTCCCTATCACAAACTGTCTTCATGTCTTGTTTCCCTCTGGATCGCTAACTGACGTGTATACTTTATTTTGTACAGTAAAGGAAGCAACTCAAGGGCAAGAACAAACAAACAAACAAACAAACAAAAAACCGAACGAGAGGCCAGAGAGGGTTAATGGATGGGCGCGTACAGACTGGCTCCCCTCCTCTGCACCTAGACAGAGCGGGGCGGGGGTGGGGATGATTCGTGATGGCGCGGGTGTCATTCTCCTGGGCGGGTTCAGGGACGCGGCGCCAAGTTCACGGGAGCTCACGGGAGGCGCCGTGCAGGGGAGGCCGGGGTCAGGGGGGACGGTGTGTGTGTGTGTGTGTGTGTGTGTGTGTGTGTGTGTGTGTGTACCTGTCCTTCTCTCTGTCTTTATTCTCTCTCTCTCGCTTTTCCTGTCTATCTTAATCTGTCTCTATCTCTTTTTCTTCTATTTTTATCTCGATATATTCCCGTCTATATATTTCAGACTCTACTTCCTTTAAATTTTCATCTATCAATTCGTATCTCTCTCTCTCTCTCTCTCTCTCTCCTTTTTATCTTTCTCACTTCACATCTGTAATTATCTCTTCATCTCTCCGTCTCTGTCTCGCCCTACCCGTCTTTTATCTCTCTCTCTCTCTCTCTCTCTCTCTCTCTCTCTCTTAAACAGACAAACAAACAAACAAAAAACCAAACGAGAGGCCAGAGAGGGTTAATGGATGGCCGCGTACAGATTGGCTCCCCTCCTCTGCACCTAGACAGAGCGGGGCGGGGGTGGGGATGATTCGTGATGGTGCGGGTGTCACTCTCCTGGGCGAGAATGGAATAAGCTCCCACCATCAGTGATCCAGTGTAACACGATTGACTCCTTTAAAAACAAGCTCGACCGTCACTTCCTTGAACTTAATATTAACTAGAGTAGAAAAGCAACGTTTTGGAGCCATCTGATTAATGTAAAATCACTTAGGTTTAAGGACAGACCACCTAGTCTGGACCATGGGGTATGTGTGGTCTGATTTTCTATGTAAATCTCTCTCTCTCTCTCTCTCTCGAAAACAATCGTAAACATACAAAAAATATTTCCACACGCTATGCAAAAAAAAAAAAAAAAAAAAAGAAGAAACACTTTAGATGACTCTAGAGTAATAACTTGTGTAGAATTTGATTCACACACACACACACACACACACACACACACAAACACACACACACACACACACACACACACACACACACACACACACACACACACACACACACTTTCTTGCATTCTTTTATAATACACTTCTATTAATATTTTTTTTCTTATCGTGTATGTTACTGTTATCCACTTCTTTGTGTGTGTGTGTGTGTGTGTGTGTGTGTGTGTGTGTGCTTGCTTGCGAACAACCGACCAAAACCACAACCACCACCACCACAATCAACACCACCACCACCACCACCACCCGCAAGAACAAAAATAATACCAACAAAGCAATTCTACAAGACAAATATAGCGACACTATTATTATGGGCCTTGATGGGGGAGACGAGATGGGGATAGAAGGCAGGGGAGAAGAGAAGAGCGGCGCGCGGTGAGTCTTCATGCGAGAGGCGAAAGAACGAAAGCAGGCAG
Organism: Eriocheir sinensis; assembly: GCF_024679095.1. Taxonomy (NCBI): domain Eukaryota; kingdom Metazoa; phylum Arthropoda; class Malacostraca; order Decapoda; family Varunidae; genus Eriocheir; species Eriocheir sinensis. The sequence continues at coordinate 5,734,137 of NC_066532.1, read as the reverse complement.
GGAGAGAGAAGAGTGGAGGCGAGTGCGCAGAAGGGGTGTGAGAGTCCAAGCGAGTTCAGGGAAGAGAGAGAGAGAGGTCAAGAGGAGCGCAGTCAACCAACCCGACCGGCCGTCCACCTTTCCAAGTAACTGACCACCCGAGGAAACACAGAGTAGGGACTGAGGGAAGCGAGCACGTTATAATATTGTAATAAAAATATGAGTGTTGCGTGATGAGTAGAAACAGGCTGAATTACAATTATTAGTGTGTGTGGTGGCAGGGAGAGATGGGGACCTGGAGGTTATATATTTTTTTTAGTTCAGTATTATGTGAGTTCCCTTGTATCATGCCTCCCCTCCTGCCTGCTTAAGTTAGTCATTCAGTTAATTAAAAGACAGTCAATTTAGAGTCAATCAGTCAATTTCTCAGTCAGTCACTTAGTTAGTCTGTCAATTACTCAACGACAAAGGTAATTATTCTAGTGGTGAGTAAGTCAGCCAACATTTCAGTCGGTCGGTTACTCAGTCAGTCAGTCAGTCAGTCATCAAATTGGTCAGTCAGGTAAGCTATCAATCAGTCAATAGGTCGATCAGTCGGTCAGTCAGTCAGGTAATCTATCAGTCAGTCAGCCCATAGGTCGTTCAGTCAGTCATCCAGTCAGTCAGTCAGTCAGTCAGTCAGTCAGTCAGTCTATCAACCAATCAGTTGACTAAACAGCCACTCAGCCAGTCAACCAGTTCATTATCTAGCCAGCGAACCATTCAGTCAGTCAACCAGTCAATCAATCAGTCAACCCATCACCCAACCAGCTAACCAACCAGCCAACCAATCAGTCACTCATCCAGTCCGCCAGTCAGCCAATCAGTCATCCAGTCAGTCAATCATCCAGTCCGTCAACCAACCAGCAAGCAATTCAGTCCATCAACAACTCAGTCAGTCCATCAAACAACCAGTCTCTCAGCCAGCCAGTCAGTCCACCAACCCACCAGCCTCTCATCCAGTCCATGCAATCAGTCTGGACACGAAGCATAAACACGGGCCCGGACAGCACCGGCGTCCAAGCGAGAGCAAAGGACGTTGGGCCGCTCACCTTACGCCCTGAACCCACGTGAACCCTGAACGTGGCGGGGAGCTGCAGGAGGCTGTGAGGGAATTACAGGCAGGAGGAACAGCGATAAGTCGAGACGGACATCAGGATAAGGGAAGGGTTGAGACTGGCAGAGGGGGGGAGGATGTAGGTAAGGGGTTAGAGGGTACAGATAAATGGATTGATAGGTAGGTAGGTAGGTAGGTAGGTAGGTAGGTAGATACGTAGAAAGCTAGAGAGAATAAAGAAAAGTATAGAAATCAAAACATATATCCCTCCTTCCCTCCACTCATTCCTTTACACACACACAAAAAAAAAATAAACATAAATAAACAGAAGTGAAAAAAAATGTAAATAAAAAGATAGATAAATAAAAAAATAAAAAATAAAATGAAAATGAATAAAATAGAATAAAATGAAATAATAAAATAAATAAATAAAAATAAAGTTCGCTATGTACTGGTTTTCATACTTTCTACTACAAGTCCTTACTGAAGACGTGCTCGAGGAGGAGGAGGAGGAGGAGGAGGAGGAGGAGGAGGATGTAGACTCATTGTAGAGCAACGAACATCTTACCAAAACAAAGAGAGGAACGTGTGTGTGTGTGTGTGTGTGTGTGTGTGTGTGTGTGTGTGTGTGTGTGTGTGTGTGTGTGTGTGTGTGTGTGTGTGCGTGTGTGTGTGTGTGTGTGTGTGTGCAGAAGAAGAACAAGAAGACTAAGAACAAGAACAAGAAGCAAAACGAGAAAAAAAAAGAAATATAAGAAGAAGAAGAAGAAGAGAGAGAGAGAGAGAGAGAGAGAGAGAGAGAGAGAGAGAGAGAGAGAGAGAGAGAGAGAGAGAGAGAGAGAGAGAGAGAGAGAGAGAGAGAGAGAGAGAGAGAGAGAGAGAGAGAGAGAGAGAGAGAGAACATAAAAAATAACTTCTATAGGATAGCTTTCAACTTTCAGAGGAGGAGGAGGAGGAGGAGGGACCTGCGTACCGTTACAGAGGACGACGCAGGAAGGAAGAGGAGCGGTGAACGGACTGAAGGAGGAGGAGGAGACGGCAGCGGAAAGGGACAGGAAGGGCGTGACAGAGAGAGAGAGAGAGAGAGAGAGAGAGAGAGAGAGAGAGAGAGAGAGAGAGAGAGAGAGAGAGAGAGAGAGAGAGAGAGAAAGAACGAGAGAGAATGAAAGAACGAGAGAATGAAAGAACGAGAATGAGAGAGAGAAAGAATGAGAAGAGAAAGAAAGAGATAGAATGAAAGAATGAGAAAGAATGAAAGAACGAGAAAGAAAAAGAATGAGAAAGAATGAAAGAACGAGAAAGAATGAAAGAATGAGAAAGAATGAAAGAATGAGAAAGAATGAAAGAACGAGAAAGAATGAAAGAATGAGAAAGAATGAAAGAACGAGAAAGAATGAAAGAATGAGAAAGAATGAAAGAACGAGAAAGAAAAAGAATGAGAAAGAATGAAAGAATGAGAAAGAATGAAAGAACGAGAAAGAATGAAAGAATGAGAAAGAATGAAAGAACGAGAAAGAAAAAGAATGAGAAAGAATGAAAGAACGAGAAAGAATGAAAGAACGAGAAAGAATGAAAGAACGAGAAAGAATGAAAGAACGAGAAAGAATGAAAGAACGAGAAAGAATGAAAGAACGAGAAAGAATGAAAGAACGAGAAAGAATGAATGAATGAGAAAGAATGAAAGAACGAGAAAGAATGAAAGAACGAGAAAGAATGAAAGAACGAGAAAGAATGAAAGAATGAGAAAGAATGAAAGAACGAAAAAGAATGAAAGAACGAGAAAGAAAGAAAGAATGAGAAAGAATGAAAAAACGAGAAAGAATGAAAGAACGAGAAAGAATGAAAGAACGAGAAAGAATGAAAGAACGAGAAAGAATGAAAGAACGAGAAAGAATGAAAAAACGAAAGAATGAAAGAACGAGATAGAATGAAAGAACGAGAAAGAATGAAAGAACGAGAAAGAAAGACAGAATGAGAAAGAATGAAAGAACGAGAAAGAATGAAAGAACGAGAAAGAATGAAAGAACGAGAAAGAATGAAAGAATGAGAAAGAATGAAAGAACGAGAAAGAATGAAAGAACGAGAAAGAATGAAAGAACGAGAAAGAATGAAAGAATGAGAAAGAATGAAAGAACGAGAAAGAATGAAAGAACGAGAAAGAATGAAAGAATGAGAAAGAATGAAAGAACGAGAAAGAATGAAAGAACGAGAAAGAATGAAAGAATGAGAAAGAATGAGAAAGAATGAAAGAACGAGAAAGAATGAAAGAACGAGAAAGAATGAAAGAACGAGAAAGAATGAAAGAACGAGAAAGAATGAATGAATGAAAAAGAAAGACAGAATGAAAGAAAATAGAATAAGAAGAAGGGAAAGAAAAAAGCGAAAATGAAAGAAAAACAATATAAAAAAAGGAAATACGAAAAATAAGTGGAGAAAAGAAAAAAAAGAAAGAAAAAGAAAGATATTAAGATAGAAAGAAAAAAAACTCGAGAGAGAGAGAGAGAGAGAGAGAGAGAGAGAGAGAGAGAGAGAGAGAGAGAGAGAGAGAGAGAGAGCGGAAGGGAGAGGAAGGAAGGCAGGTTGCTATCTTATCAGGGCAGGAGATACGGAGACTCACCGCTCAATGGGACGCGAGGAGGAGGAAGCGGCAGGTGCGGGGACGGGAGAGTGTTAATTACCCCGCAACCAGGTGTGACAGCCGCCCCCGCACTGGCACACACACACACACACACACACACACACACACACACACACACACGTCTACCTCCCCCCTTTCACACAGACAAGCACACACATACAGATACACACAGGCAGAGAAAGACAGACAGACACAGATACAAACATTGATACTGAAGGGAGGATACACAGATAGACAGACGCCCCAACCCCCTCTCTCTCACACACACACACACACACACACACACACACACACACACACACACACACACACACACACGTCCCTCCCCCCACTCCCCCACCCCCAGGAAACACATCAAGCACCTGTGCCTTGAATATTACCTTCGTTTAATGTCTAAAACTATATCTAACTTTAGTCTCCTCATAATAAAATGTGGTAAACAAACATCTATCCTCTCCAAGTGTTTATATTTTTTTTATTCACATCAACAAGATCATGTGACTGTACTTATCCCAGTCTACGCATAATCCTTCCTTCATTAGACAAATCATTTCATTTATACATATCAACACATGTCAGGGTGGTAAAGGCAGGGTCACGTGTCCCTCGCAAGTAATTAAAAGTGCGTTCGTTTTTTTATGTTCCCACGTGACTGCCCTAATGAAGCCAAGGGTGTAAGCATGAGATACCACCACACACCTGTTATCAAGGCTGCAAGGTGTGATTCGTGCCCTTCATCTTTCAATATACACGTCTAAACATAATAAGGTGAAACAAATGACAGGTAACAATACACCTATACTTCGAGGCCACAGGTATATGCATCAGACGCCCCCACACACCTGTTATCAAGGGTGCAAGGTGTGATTCCTGCCCTTCATCTTTCAATATACACGTCTATACATAATAAGGTGAAACAAATGACTGGTCACAATACACCTATACTTTGAGGCCACAGGTATATGCATCAGACCCCCACACACCTGTTATCAAGGGTGCAAGGTGTGATTCCTGCCCTTCTTTCTATATACACGTCTAAACATTGGTGCATTGATATCTACTCCAGTCCAGGGTGAAACAAATGATAGGTTACAGGACACCTCTACACCTCTACATCTATACACCCATACAACCGTCTAAATTTACAAAGAAAGGTACCTCGACATCCGTGGCAGAAGATGAGGTGTCTGATGAGGAGGGAAGAGAAGGGATAGAATGATTACTGGAAGGAAGAGGAAGGAAAATGAAGAGGAGGAAGAGGAAGACAGAAGAGGATAAGAAAGAGGAGGAAGAGGAGGGCAAGAAAAAAAAATAAAGAAACATAGAAGAGATATTAAAGAACGTAAATGCAGAAGAAAAGCAACATAAGGGTAAAAAAAAAAACAATTATAGAAGAGATAGAAGAGTGAAGAAAGCAAATTCCAGAAAACAACAACAGGATAATAAAAAAAATAAATAAATAAACGAACATAGAAGAGATATTGAAGAACGTAAATGCAGAGGAAGAAAAAAAACCATAAGGGACAAAACGAAAAAAACTAAACAATTATAGACGAAATAGAAAAGAGGCAGTGAAGAAAGCAAATTAATGAGAAAAAAAAATAATGAAAAAAAAAATGAGATAGCAGAGACATTTAAGAAAGCAAACTGCAGAAAACAAAAACAAAGAGACAAGAAAAAACTACAAAAACAAAAGAAATAAAGAAGAGATAAAGGAGATAATGAATAAAGGAAATGGCAGAAGAAACTTACGGTACAAAGATAAACAATAGGACAAGAAAAACCTACAAAAATAGACAAATGAAGAAAAGATAAAGGAGATAATGAATAAAGAAAATGGCAGAAGAAATATACGGTACAAAAAAAAAACTTACACGCCTAAACTTTCTTCTTTTTTCTTTCTATCTATCCATCTATATCTACCTATCTAACTATCTATCTATCTATTTATCTATCTTTTTTTCTATCGTATCTATCTATCTATCTTTCTACAAGGGAGCAGGAGTGGTGACTTGAGCAGCAGGAGTTGACAAATGAAAATATAAACAGACGTGGACGTAAAATTTGTAGCTGCCTGGCGTAAATTGAGGCTCACGTACGCCGCTTACCTTGATGTGACGTAATGATAGGTGCGCGCGCGTGTGTGTGTGTGTGTGTGTGTGTGTGTGTGTGTGTGCGCGTGTGTTCTTCCGACGTCATTCACTTTTAATTAACTTTCAACAATATACTGGACTTCTCTCTCTCTTTCCTTCCTTCCCTCATTCATTCATTCTTTCTCTTTTTCTTTCTATCTATCTATCTAGTGCCTATCTATCTATCTATCTATCTATTTACTATTCATCTTTTTCTCTATCGTATCTTAAATGCGTTACGCTTTACCGAACTCTAACTTTCCTTTAAGCAATAGTGTCATTTTTGTGGTTCCTATCAATGTATTTCAATGTGATCTGTAGTATTCTCCTCCGACACCTTTGTGAACCCTAACTGGTAACTTTTATTAATGAAGGAAAACAAATAGAAGAAAAAATGAATATATATTAAAGGTCTGAGCTTCGATTCTTCTCTCTTTTATTAAACTTTTATTAAACTTTGCACTTCATTTAGATATATATGCTCTTTTTCCTCCTACTTTTTACTTATTTTTCGTATATTATTATTGGTAGTAGTAGTAGTAGTAGTAGTAGTAGTTGTATCATCATTATTATTATTATTATTATTATTATTATTATTATTATTATTATTATTATTATTATTATTATTATTATTATTATTATTACCATTCTTTTCCCGGTCTTTCACATCGCCTTCCTCCTCCACCTCCTCTTCTTCTTCTTCTTCTTCTTCTTCTTCTTCTTCTTCTTCTTCTTCTTCTTCTTCTTCTTCTTCCTTCTCGTCCTCTTCCTCTTTATGCTACTTCCTGTTTGAGGTCAGCGGTGATCCTCGGTCAGTAAAGAGGAGGAGAAGGAGGAGGAGGAAGAGGAGGAGGAGGAGGAGAAGAGTTCAGTGACACTTTCAAACCTATCACAATATATTTTTCTTCCATATCTTCGCCGTACATCCGTCTGTGAGTGTGTGTGTGTGTGTGTGTGTGTGTGTGTGTGTGTGTGTGTGTGTGTGTGTGTGGGGGGGGGGGGGTGCTAAAAACAACACACACACACACACACACATAAATAGGCAGATCGATATAGTTCTTTAATAAGTAAACTAACAACTAGATGAGAGAGATATAGATGGAAAGATAGATAGACAGACAGATAGACAGACAGACAGACCATATCTCACAGGTATTAAGACTCATCGAAGTAGGTCAAGGTACATATTAAAAGGACTAACAGGTGAAGGTACGAATGACACCTGTCGATAATGATGATGATGATAATAATAATGATGATGATGATGATGATAATGATGATGATAATAATAATAATGATGATGATGATGAGGAGGAGGAGGAGGAAGATGAGGATTAGTAGAAGAAGGATAGTTATGAAAATGGTTGTAGAAATAGTAACAGTAAAAGTAGTAGTAGTAGTAGTAGTAGTAGTAGTAGTAGTAGTAAAAATAATTATAGTTTGTGACATCCTATTTTTCTAAATGACAAAAATATAACCAATGAAAGAAAGGAAGAAAGAGAATGAGGTAAAAAGAAAATAAGGAAAGGAAAAGAGGAAAGAAAAGAAAGAAAGGAAAAGAGGAGGAAAGAAAAGGAAGAAAGACTAAATAGAAGAAAGAAAGAAAAAGAGAATAAGCAAATAAGAAAATATACTGACAAAACAGGCAAAAGAAACACACACACACACACACACACACACACACACACACACACACACACACACACACACACACACACACACACACACAGTTATTCAGCTTTTCTTCCATGACTTTAACCGTCTGTTCAGCTTTCTTTCTCTTTCCTAATGAAGCTGTTTTTCGAGTTTTTCAATATTTTATCCAATTCGCTTTCAGATCACGTCGTTTACTTTCTTAAAACATCGCTGGAGCAAAAACAAAAAACCGAGCGATCTTTTAAACACATATCAAGGGAAACGTTTGTCCAAGTAACGTTTGCGGGGCACCTTTAAACGCTTCCTTGGGTCTAGACGTTTTGGGGTGCACCTTAAAAAAAATGTTTCCTGGGCTCTAGATTTTTAGGTACTATTTGAAACGTCTCCTTGAGCCTATACACTTTTTGGGCACCTTTAAACGCTTCCTTGGGTCTAGACGTTTTGGGGTGCACCTCAAAAAACGTTTCCTGGGCTCTAGATCTTTAGGTACTATTTGAAACGTCTCCTTGAGCCTATACACTTTTTGGGCACCTTTCAACGCTTGCTTAGGTCTAGACGTTTTGGGGCACCTTGAGAAAAGTTTCCTTGAACCTATACGTTTTTTGAGGCACATTTAGAAAGTTTTAGACGTTTTGTTAGGCACATTTAGACACGTTTTTGAGGCACCTTTTGAAACACTAGACGTTTTTTAGGCACACAGGAAACGTTTTTGGGGGACCTTCAGAAACGCTTTGGGGCACCTTTAGAAACGTTTTTGGGGCACCTTAAGAAACGTTTGGGGGCACCTTAAGAGACGTTTTGGGGCACTTTTAAACGTTTCCTCGACTCTAAGCGTTTTGGGACCCCTTGAGGTACATTCTCCTCCACTCTAAACGTTTTGGGGCACCTTAAAACGTTTCCTCGACTCTAAGCGTTTTGGGGCACCTTAAAACGTTTCCTCCACTCTAAACGTTTTGGGGTACCTTAAAACGTTTCCTCGACTCTAAACGTTTTGGGGCACCTTAAAACGTTTCCTCCACTCTAAACGTTTTGGGGCACCTTAAAACGTTTCCTCGACTCTAAGCGTTTTGGGCCCCTTGAGGTACATTCTCCTCGACTCTAAACGTTTTGGGGCACCTTAAAACGTTTCCTCGACTCTAAACGTTTTGGGGCACCTTAAAACGTTTCCTCGACTCTAAACGTTTTGGGGCACCTTAAAACGTTTCCTCGACTCTAAGCGTTTTGGGACCCCTTGAGGTACATTCTCCTTGACTCTAAACGTTTTGGGGCACCTTAAAACGTTTCCTCGACTCTAAACGTTTTGGGGCACCTTAAAACGTTTCCTCGACTCTAAGCGTTTTGGGACCCCTTGAGGTACATTCTCCTCGACTCTAAACGTTTTGGGGCACCTTAAAACGTTTCCTTGACTCTAAACGTTTTGGGGCACCTTGAGACGCATTTTCCTTGGGTCCAACGCCACATTATCATTCCAGGGATTCACCTTCACGAGGGGAACGACCTGCACCAAGGCGGGTTTGTTACGCATGACCACACCTTCTCTCCCCCTCCTCCTCCTCCTCCTCCTTCTCCTCCTCCTGTCCTCCTCCTTGTCCTTCCCTTCCTAAGCACCTCCTTCCCATCTTACCTCTTTCTCCCCTTCTACTCTCCTCCCTTCCCCTTCTACTTTCCTTCCCTTTCCTCTCCCTATCCTTCCTACCCCTTTTTGTTCTGTCATCTCTCACTCCTCTTTCTCCTTCCTTTCCCATGTACCTCCCTTCAACATTCCCTTCCTACTCTTATACTCCACTTTGTAGTCTTTCAACACTCCCCTTGTCTCCCTTTCCTTCCCTTCTCTCTTTCCTGCCTATAATTTCTTCCCTTCCCCTCCCGTGCCCTTTCAACTCACTTCCTACCCATCTTCTTCCCTCTTTCTCCTCTTCCTCTCTCTCCTTTCTTTTCTTTCTCCTTTTCCTTCTTTTCCTTACCTTCTCTCTCTTATCCCCTTCCTCTCTCTCCTTTCTCTTCTTTCTCCTCTTCCTTCTTTTCCTTCTTTCCTTACCTTCTCTCTCTTATCCCATTCCTCTCTCTCCTTTCTCTTCTTTCTCCTCTTCCTTCTTTTCCTTCTTTCCTTACCTACTCTCTCTTATCCCTTAGCTTTTCATCACTCCCCTACATTCTATCCATTCCTCTCTCACTTCCCTCCCATACCGTCCTCCCTTCTTCCCTTCCCTACCTAACCCTGATCAATTCCCTCAACCACATCCCTTCCTTGCCCCCCATCCTCTTCCCCCCACCCCCCTTCCTTGACCACACCCCAAATTCACCCTTCATTCCCCCTCACACCCTTCCGTCTCCCCCCGTCTCACGAAGCCCTTAAAGTTGAGGTTTAAGTAGCTGGAGCCTTGACCGGAGAAATGCAGCGACGGAAGGGTTGAGGAAGGCGTTGGTGAGGAGACAGAAGGTTCAATGCCCGCAGTCTAAAGCGTATTGGCGCCTCAGTTCGCCTGGTTGAAAAGCCTCTCGTGCTGGAAGTTACTGGGATTTTCATGGACTATTTTGTATGGACTATTTTGCATCTGAGTTGGAGGTGAGTTGGAAGGACATGGGAGGGGCAGGCAAGAAAGTATAGGCTGGGAAGGGAGAAGGGAAGGAAGGGGAGACAAGGGGAGTGTTGAGAGACTATACAAAGTGGAGTAAGGGTAGGAAGGGAATAGTGAAGGGAGATACATAGGAAAGGAAGGAGAAAGAGGTGTGAGTAATGCCAGGAGAAAAACACCCAAGAAATTCCGGCTCTCGTAGAAGTTGCTGGGGTTTTCATGGATTGCCTTGTGGTGCCAGAGAGAGTTTGACACGACTTTTGCATCTTGAACGGGAAAAACACCCACGAAAACCGAGCTCTCGTAGAAGTAGATGGGCTTTTCATGGCCTGTTTTGTGGTGCCAGGGATAGATTTATATGATTTCTACACCTTGAACGGGAAAAAAACACCCAAGAAATCACGGCTCTCGTAGAAGTTGCTGGGGTTTTCATGGTCTGTTTTGTGGTGCCAGGAATAGTTTTATATGATTTCTACACCTTGAACGGGAAAAAACACCCATGAAAACCGAGCTCTCGTAGAAGTAGATGGGCTTTTCATGGCCTGTTTTGTGGTGCCAGGGATAGTTTTATATGATTTCTACACCTTGAACGGGAAAAAACACCCAAGAAATCACGGCTCTCGTAGAAGTTTCTGGGGTTTTCATGGACTGTTCTGTGGTGCCAGGGAGAGTTTGACACGGCCTCTGCAACACGAACGAGAAAACCACCCATGAAAATCCGGCTTTCGTAGAAGTTGTTGGGGTTTTCATGGACTGTTTTGTGGTGCCAGGAATAGTTATACACGACTTTTGTATCTTGAACGAGAAAGCCAACAATGAAAATCCGGCTCTCGTAGAAGTTGCTGAGATTTTCATGGTCTGTTTTGTGGTGGCTAATCTTTTGTATCTTGAACGAGAAAACCAACAATGAAAATCCGGCTTTCGTAGAAGTTGCTGAGATTTTCATGGACTGTTTCGTGGTGCAAGGGATAGTTTGACACTCCTTCTGCACCTCGAACGGGCAAACTACTTCATGAAACCCCGGCTAATCTTCTCCGTGGCCTTGGGAAATGGTCCTACACTTAGTTCGCCTGTTTGAAAGCCTCTCGTAGAAGTAGATGGGTTTTCATGGCCTGTTTAGTGATGCCGGGGATAGTTTTACACGGCCTCTGAATCTTGAACGGGAAAAAAAACACCCAAGAAATCCTGGCTATCGTAGAAGTTGTTGGGGTTTCCATGGCCTGTTTTGTGGTGCCAGGGATAGTTTTACACGGCCTCTGAATCTTGAACGGGCAAACTACTTCATTAAAACCCGGCTAATCTTCTCTGTGGCCTTGGGAAATAATCGTAGTGGGAGCCCGATACGCTTAAGAATATGGACCTGAGTATTACCGGAGTTATATTTATTAGTAAAAGCAGATGTGAATAGACTTGAAGATTGAATAATTGTTTTTTAGTTAGTTATATTTGAAGGATTAACAGAAGTAGAAGCAAGTAGAGGAGGAGGAGGAGGAGGAGGAGGAGGAGGAGGAGGAGTTAGCGAAGAAGAAAATTTGATAGTGAAGAAAAGGAAGAGCAGGAGTTTGAAGCAGAGAAAAGACGAAGGAAGAAAATGAAAATAGGACAAAAAGGAGAACGTGCAGGAAGAAGAGAAAGAAGGAGAAAGGAGAAAAACAAAATGAAGAACAAGAACAATAACAACAAAAACAAAACAAAAAAACTAAAAGAACCACGAAAATAAATACGGGAAAAAAAAAATAAGAACCATGTATAGAGATCACAAAAAGCGAACAAGAACAAAAACAACAACAAAAGGAACAAGAAGAAAATGCACAAAAACAACAACAACAACGAGAGCAGGAACACGAGTGAGAAAATGATAAAAAGAAAAATAGACCACAAAAAAGAAGAACAAGAAGAACAAAAAGAAGAGGAGGAAGAATTTGGTGTTTTGTTTATCAGTGAGAGGCCGAGGCGGAGGTGAATGACCGCGGAGGAGGAGGAGGAGGAGGAGGAGGAGAAGAAGGGCAGGAGGAGTAGGAGGAGGAGGAAGAAGGGCAGGAGGAGGAGGAGGCACTCGGCTGACCACCTACACACACACACACACACACACACACACACACACACACACACACACACACACACACACACACACACACACACGTGGTTTCTGATGGAGCCACGGAGGTAGAGGCCGTCCACACTTCCCTCCTCCTCCTCCTCCTCCTTCTCCTCCTCCTCCTCCTCCTCCTCCTCTTCCTCTTCCTCCTCCTCCCCTTACCTTATGCTCCCTTATTCTTCTTCATCCTCCCTTCCTTCAACTTCCACTCCCTTCCCCTGCCTTCCCTTCCCTTGCCTTTCCCTTCCTTTGCATGCCTTCCTATGCTTTTCTCCCCTTCCCTTGCCTCCCTTTGCCTTCCTTT
>NC_066532.1:5619158-5714158 GCF_024679095.1 Eriocheir sinensis | reverse complement strand
GTACAGAGGAAGGGTCAAACTACCACCAGGGTTATAAAACTACCCCTAGAAATGCTCAACACTCCTACGAAAGCCTTATCAAAAATGTGTCAGAAAATTCCGCCTCTCGCGTCACGTACTTTAAAAGGCCGAAAAGGGAATCAGTCGGGTTCTAATGAGTGTTTCTAAGGGTTCATTGTACAGAAGAAGGGTCAAACTACCATCAGGGTCATAAAACTACCCCTGGAAATGCTCAACACTCCTACGAAAGCCTTATCAAAAATGTGTCTATGATCATTTCTGTTCACGGTCTCTTTCCGTTTCTTTCCCTATTCCTGTTTTAACCCGGTAGCAGTGACGGGCCAAATTTGTGGCTTTACCGTGTACCAGCGACGGGCCAAATTTGCGTTAAGATATAAACCCCCAAAAATAGATGATACATAAACTGATCACAAACGCGTTGATATATATTATGAAATGGTTTGTGTGAGTGATGATTTTTTCTCATATTTCTCGCTTAGAGGAACAATTAAGAAACATGATCCCCGCTGCTACAGGTCAATTCCTTGCAGCCTAAGTCTTATGTCTTAAAACCATAAGTTATAATGTCAATAGAATCTGAAATGATAAATGAAAACTAAGATAACATCACCTTTTATTGAATACATCTGGTTAATTCTCAAATATAATGGATAAAGCACAAACAATCGTACACAAACCTACACATTCACGGGACAAATTTCCGCTTACGAGAGCGCCTGGAGTGTTTCATGTTTACAGTCTCTCTGAATACTCCAACAGTAGTCTGCCATCATGTGTGTGTCCCATCTGCCTTGATATCTCTCCTCCATAACCTTAATATCTTGATGAAGGCGTTCGCCATGCTCATCGCTCACGTCTCCAAGAGTAGCAGGAAATTCATTGAGGTGTCTCTTGAGGAAATGAACCTTTATGCTCATGCTGCAGCCTAAAAGATGACAACTATTAAGCAATGTCTCCACCAATCCTTGTAGTTTGCTGCCTTTTTGCTCCCCAAAAATCCTTTCACAACAGCCACAAAGGAATCCCATGTTCTTTTTCCTACGTCAGTCATCGAGCTCGAGAAGTTTTGGCATTTCATTAACTTTCTGATTTGTGTCCCATCAAATACATCAGCCTCTATTTTATCATAACTTTGGCCAGGAAATGTTGTACATATGAATTTGAAACAGTCACGCTCCTCATTAAGAGCTCTGACAAACTGCTTCATTAGTCCTAGTTTAATATAAAGGGCTTGGAAGATGATTTTCTCTCTCTCAACAAGGGGTTGGTACATGATATTCTTCTTCCCAACAGTCAAACTTTTTTTAACTGGCCAGAGTTTCTGTTTCCGATGTTTGTCTTTCGCTCGGCTGTCCCATAAACGCAGGAAACACGGATATTTTGTATACCCTCCTTGTTGGCCAAGTAAAAAGTTGACCATTTTTAGATCCACACATATAATCCATTTGTGTTCCTCATGCTTGAGTAAATATAATACAGTTTTATTGGGTTCATGATTCTCTTTTAAATGCACAGAGTGACCAGTAGGAGTAATACACATTTTAAACTCTTCTTTGAACTATCTATAAAGAGTCTCCATCCATGAGGATCATACTGTAGAGCAAACATCGCTTTTAACAGATACAATATATTTATATATCTACGTGTGTCTAGACAGACAAATAACTGTCTAAATACATAGATAAAATAAATATCAACATATATATGATTACCTACGATATCTTTTATAGCTATGGGTGGGGCCAATATGGACCAGCCCATAGATAAAAAAAAAAACTTGACGTGGTAGAAAAAACTATTGTCATTTTTAAACTCAGTGACCCCAAATTACCCAAGAACAGGTTTCAAACTTAGGTCATCAGATAGAAAGTAAAAAATTGTAGGCCAGTGAATTATTAGACAGGCATCGCAAACACACACACACACACACACACACACACACACACACACACACACACACACACACACACACACACACACACACACACACACACACATCAATCACAATTCCTCATACCTTTAAATGCATCCTCACTCTACTCCTTCCCGCCTTCCCTTCCACTTCGTATTTCTTCCCATTTCTTCTTCCCTTTTCTTTGTTTCTCATTCACCTTACTCCCCATCCTCCCTCTCACATTATCCACCTCCCGTTCATCTCCATTATTCCTTTCCTTCCTCGTTTCCTCCAAAGTTCCCTCCTGTTTCTACTTCTCGTTCTTCCTTCTCCTGTTCATTCCCTTTTCTATCTTCCCACTCCTTCCCCTTCCTCCTTCTTCTTCGTTTCTCAATCAACTTACTCTTTTTCCCTCCCTCTCACATTTTCTACCTCCCGTTCATCTCCATTATTCTTTCCCATTCTCGTTTTTTAATGTCCTTCTCTCCTAAAGTCCCTCCGTTTTCTACTGTTTGTTCTTCCTCCTTCCCTTCTTCAGTCCCCTTTCGACCTTCCTCTCCTTCCTTTTCTCCCTCCCAGTTCCTCCTTCCTCTCCTCTTCTCCCATTCTTCCTGCCTTCATCCCAGACACTCTTTCAGCCTAATGATAACTCAGCTTTCCCTTCCCTGTTCCAACTTTGCAGCCCAGTAATTACTCTTAGGCTCCGTCCTTTGCCCTCTTATGATTCTATGTCCGCTGGGCCGTGGTCATGCGTATAGTTAAGGCATATCAAGACCTGACAGACACGAAACAATACTCAGATTTGGTCTAGCTACTACTACTACTACTACTACTACTACTACTACTATAATGTTTAAGAGAGAGAAAGAGGAAAATGCAAAAGAAGCAAAAAGAGAAGCAAGAAGGAAAGAGGAAAACGAATTCTGCCCCGAAAACCATCCCAAGGTCACTCCTTAGGATGATCTGTCACGCTCCTTCGGCCCTTCGTTCTGCCATCCCGGATCCGACAAACTGCGTGATCGGCGCCTTCACGGTATTTTCGATTAACTTAATATTCCCGTCTGGTGGTTAAGAGGCAAGTCTTGCTCCATCCCTCCTCGCCTCGGCGGGGCTGGGGAGCGTCAGGGGGTCCAAGGTCTTCCTGGTGAGCGTCGCAGGGCCCAGGAGTCCCGGCAGAGCGCCTCGGCTCCCCCGGGGCGTTCATGGCGGTGCTGGAGATCCCGAGGGTCCAGGGGCGGGGGGCGGGGTCAGCAAGACAATACTGACCATCTCAATAACCAGACGACCCAGGTAATGACACGTTCGTTACACGTTGTAGAAGGAAGGTACAAAAGCAACAGAAAAAATCAGAAAAGGCAAAAATCTAGCGTGTGGTGTTGTGTGTTGGTATGAGTGAGTCTTTTCTGGGGTGAAGGAGACTTACCCGTACCAGCACACAGCACCAAGAAAAGGCGATTGAAGAGAACACCAAGAAAAGAGGATAGAACAGGAACAACACCAGAAATAAGAATGATATAGAAAAGAACTAAAGAAGAAGGCGTTTGGTGTTGTATGCTGGGACGAGTTGGTCTTTTCTGGGGTGAAGGAGACTTACCCGTAACAACACACCGTACCAAGAAAAGGCGATACGAGAGAACACCGAGAAAAAGGATAGAACAGAAACAATACCAGAAAAAGAATCATATAGAAAGAGAATAAAAGAAGAAGGAAGATGTGTGTTAGAAAAGTGGGTTTCTGGGGTGAATGATAATCAGGATAACAGCACAACATCGATAAAAGGCTCTACCGTGTCATCTCATCAAGAGGATAGAAAAAACAACACCAGGAATAAAATGATATAGAAAAAATAAAAAGAAGAAGGCGTGTGGTGTTGTGTGTTGGTATGAGTGGGTCTTTTCTGGGGTGAAGGAGACTTACCCGTAACAGCACACAGCACCAAGAAAAGGCTCTACGAGAGAACACCAAGGAAAGAGGATAGAACAGAAACAACACCAGGAATAAGAATGATATAGAAAAGAATAAAAGAAGCAGGCGTTTGGTGTTGTATGCTGGAACAAGTGGGTCTTTTCTGGGGTGAAGGAGACTCAGGAGTACCAGCACACAGCACCAAGAAAAGGCGATACTAGAGAACACCAAGGAAAGAGAACAAAAACAACACCAGAATAAAGGCGAAATTTAGAAAAAGAATAAAAGAAGGAAAATATAGATTAGGAACACCAAAAAATGATAATATGGAATCACATCGATAAAAAGAAATATATAGAAAAATCGTCCACCTTTCGGCCCTGACTAACATCCAAAATCATGGGTGAGTCTTTTCTGGGGTGAAGGAGGCTCATCCAGACCAAGGAACATCAAAAAAGGATGATATTAAAAGAACACCAAGAAAATTAGATAAAACTGAAAATAATGAAAAGAAAAAGATAACACCAAGCAAAAGAAAAATTAGATTAAATAAAATAAAATAAATAAATAAATAAAAATATAATTATATAAAATTTAAAAAATACATTAAAAATCAAATATTATAAGAAAAGGACATCACTCACCTTTATGCCTGAACACCAACATCATCAAAAATATGGGTGAGTCTTTTCTGGGGGGGAGGGGGGGGAGGGGGGGGGGGAATGGATATAATCACAAAAAAACACTGGAAGAGGATGACTTGCTCGGCTCATGCTGCCTCCCGGAGTTCATTTGTGATGGTCTTTAGGACAGCCTTGGGCCACTCGCGATGACTCCCTTTATTCGAACAGGAAATCAATATAACCATTAAGCTGGAGGTTTTAAAACAAGGTAATATAACGAGAGGCTCCCTACCAATGTGCTTGAAGCAAAACATAATCAGCAGTGTGTTGTTCTTGTCACGACATATGGGCCTGAGACAGAGAGTATAGACTTTCACGGCTTTTGGAATGGAAACTACGAAGTGCCCAGAGAGGAATGGTGAGACTATTTCCAGGAGTCACTGTATCAGATCAAAAAAAGAACTGCAAATGGATGAGAGAAAAGAGATAATTAGATGACGTAATAAAGCCACTTAAAAATGCAATTATCAAGACATATATAGGCGAGAGGACTTCAGATTGATTAGAAGAGTGACAGAGAGAAATTAAGAGAAATTAATGATTATAAAAACACTGAAGAGAAGGGCTTTCAACAGATGGCGTGGTGATACAGAGAAGAATGAGGAACGTGTAGTAGACGCTGTGAATCAGAGGCACAAGACAAGAGCGAGTGGAAACGTTTGTGTGAGGCCGAGGACTTCTGCAGGGGAACGTTACAGGCTGATGGTGATGATGATTGAGAGAGAGAGAGATTTTTTAGCTAATTTTGAGGTGCTGATTTCAAATGTGGCATCCATTTTTTGCTAACACATCAGATTTTCATTCTATAGCACATCCCTATTTTATGATGTACACTATGAATAATTTCCTTGGTAGTAGTAGTAGTAGTAGTAGTAGTAGTAGTAGTAGTAGTAGTAGTAGTAGTAGAAGTAGTAGTAGTAGTAGTAGTAGAAGTAGTAGTAGTAGTAGTATATAGTAGTAGTAGTAGTAAAAGTAGTAGTAGTAATAGTAGTAGTAGTAATAGTAGTAGTAGTAATAGTAGTAGTAGTTGTAGTAGTAGTAGAAGTAGTCCGTCCGTCTCTCTACAACATACTCCTATATTTTCTCAACTCTTCTTCACTCTCTTTTTCTTTCTTTCGTTTTTTCATTCATTTTCTTTTCCTTTCTTTTTTCTCTCCCGTTTTCTCCTTCCTTAATTCTCTTCTATTCTTTTCTTCCCCTTTTCTTTTCCTCTTCCTTTCTCTCGATCATGTACCGTCAACAGGTCTACTTCAGGTTCTTTATACAGGCCCGTTATCTTATCATGCTTCTCACCGTCACCAAAACATCTTATCTCTGGTTTCTTTATCTCATTCGTAATACTTTCCACTCCTGCTCTTCTTATTTTCATTTTTTCACTTCTTATACATTTTCTTTTTACAACAAAGGAGACGACTCAGGGGCAACAAATAGAGAGAGAAAAAAACACCCGCTACTCGCCGCTCCCACGTGTTCTCTTAACCGGTTATTTTCATTGACAAAGTTAATATCCTCCTTTTCTTCGCTCTTTTCTGTTTTCTCGCTTCGCAATAACACATGTTCAGAAATGAAAATAAGTGAAAAAAAACTCAATAATCAGCAATAACAGAAAAAAAAACGACTTAAACTTACTCTACATTACTAATAAATAGAGAACGATACTCAAACAACGAAAATATATAACGATAACAAATAGAAAAAAGAAAAAAAAAGAAAAGAGAAAAAACCTCACTAATAAAACGCTATAAGACGTAAAGGAAAGCAATACCACGGAGTCAGTTCTTTTCCATGTCGCTGTGTCTCCCCTGCCCTTCCTCGGCCCTTCACTCTGCCCCCGTGACCCGCTGCAAGACCCTTCAGACGCTCTCCAGTAATGTGTGTCTGTAGGTGGTGGTGGTGGTGGTGGTGCTGGTGGTGAGGAGGGGTGTATGGAGGTGAGCTATTGTGTGTGTGTGTGGTGGGGGGAAGTATCTGTGTGTGTGTGTGTGTGTGTGTGTGTGTGTGTGTGTGTGTTGCGCAGTTCAGGTGACGTTAAAAAAATACCGTACATATACTTACGCACACACACACACACACACACACACACACACACACACACACTAATATAAAATAAAATACAGAGATCATTGATTTCGGTAGGAATGACAACAACAGTGACAGTAGTAGTAGTAGTAGTAGTAGTAGTAGTAGTAGTAGTAGTAGTAGTAGTAGTAGTAGTAGTAGTGGTAGAAGTAGTAGTACGAGCGAAACACTTTACTATTATATTAAACAAACTAGAGTAATTACAAATATTAAAATCCCTTGCGTAAGACTTTGAGAGGCAGAGAGAGAAAAAATAAATAGTTGATGAGAAGCGCTTGAAATTATATACGAGAGAAAGAAGTACAAAAAAAGGTTAAAGAGAAAAAAAAGAGAAAAAAAAGATTGAGGGTAATAAGGAAAAAAAAAAGTGAAGGTAAAAAGGAAAAATAAAAGAAAAAAAAGTATATGAAAGGCCTTTAAACACACACTCCACTAATTCATGAAAAAAAAGGAATGAACCCACATCATCTTTATATTCCTCTTAGGGCGCCCACACGAACACACACACGTACACACACACACACAAAAAAAAAAAAAAAATAAAGAAAAAAAAAATGAAAAAAAATTCCACTTACACACCTATGCATCCACACACACACACACACACACACACACACACACACACACACACACACACACACACACACACACACACACACACACACACACACACACCTGCCTTCTAATGAGATGCACCTATTCACCTTTCTCTCTCTCTCTCTCTCTCTCTCTCTCTCTCTCTCTCTCTCTCTCTCTCTCTCTCTCTCTCTCTCTCTCTCTCTCTCTCTCTCTCTCTCTCTCTCTCTCTCTCTCTCTTTATTGATTTATTGGTTTATTTTCTTATTATCTTTATTTTCTCTTTTTTTCTTTAGCTTCCTATATTTTTTTCTTTTTTTCTTTTTCTCTTGTATTTTGCTTTCTCTTATTTTCTCTTTCTCTCTTATCTTTCTCTCTTTCTTTCATTCTCTTTTTCTCATATATTTTCTCTCTTTTATTATTTTTCTTTCATTCTCTTTTTTCATATATTTTCTCTTTTATTATTTTTCTTTCATTCTCTTTTTCTCAACTATTTTCTCTTATTATTTTTCTTTCATTCTCTTTTTTCATAAATTTTCTCTTTTATTATTTTTCTTTCATTCTCTTTTCTCATATATTCTCTATTATTATTTTTCTTTCATTCTCTTTTTCTCATATTTTCTTTTATTATTTTCTCTTCTCTCTTTTCTCAAGTATTTTCTCTTTATTTTCTTTAAATCTTTTCTCTCTTTGATTCTCTCTCTCTCTCTCTCTCTCTCTCTCTCTCTCTCTCTCTCTCTCTCTCTCTCTCTCTCTCTCTCTCTCTCTCTCTCTCTCTCTCTCTCTCTCTCTCTCTCTCTACCCTCCCTCTCTCTCCCAGCCCCCCCTCTCTCCCCCTCTCTCTCCCTCTTCCCCCCTCTCTCTCTCCCCTCCCATTCTCTCTCTCTCTCCCTCTCTCAACCCTTTAGTCCATACTCTCCTCTCCTTTCTTTTGTTTCGCCCATATATAATCTCTCCCTTTCCTGGTGTGCTCTCAGCCTGAACTCTACAAAAGCCTTCCTGGTATTCCTCTCGTCTCGGGGTACACTTGTTTTTTGTAGACTTTATGGCTGTTTGATGAGTGAACCCTATACCCTCTTCCTCCTCCTCTTCTTCCTCCTCCTCCTCCTCCTCTTCTTCTTTTTCTTCTTTTTCTTCTTGTTCCTCCTCCTTCTTCTCTTAGACCTATATAATCTTCTTTCTTTTTTTCCTCTTCTTCTTCTTCTTCTTCTTGTTCTTCTTCTCCTTTTTCTTCTTATTTTCCTCTTCTTTTTGACCTATTCGTCTTCCTCATGCTTGCTTATTATCGTTGTTGTTGTTGTTGTTGTTGTTGTTTTCTTGTTTGTTGTTTCTGCTCTCAATACTTTCTTCCTCTTCCTCTTCTTCCTCTCCTCTTCTCTTTCTTTCTCCTCTTCTTCCTATTGGGCCTTTTCATCTTCCTCCTCTTCTTCTTCCTCCTCCTGCTTCCATTTATTTATCTTCTTTTTTCCTTTTCTTTTTCTTCTTCTTTCTATTACTTTTTTTCTTCTGCGTTTCCTTCTTCTTCCTCTTCGTCTCTTCCTCTTCCATCTTCTTGCTATTGTTCTCGTTCTTTTTTTTTTTCCTCCGGTTCCTCCTCCTCCTCCTCCTCCTCCTCCTCCTCCTCCTGTTCCTCCACCACCTGCACACCTTCCTCCTCCTCCTCCTCCTCCTCCTCCTCCTCCTCCTCCTCCTCCTCGGGTGCGCAGAAAAAAAAATACTCCTAAGTACACCTGTTCTCGTTGCTTAATTACTTACGTGTTTGTTTGTTGGTTACCAGTTCTCTCTCTCTCTCTCTCTCTCTCTCTCTCTCTCTCTCTCTCTCTCTCTCTCTCTCTCTCTCTCTCTCTCTCTCTCTCTCTCTCTCTCTCTCTCTCTCTCTCTCTCTCTCTCTCTCTCTCTCTCTCTCTCGGCACACACACACGCCTCACAAGGACACACATACAAGACCTCGGAGTGACGGGACGAAAATACTATAGGAAAAAATTGTGTAGAGTAAATAAATGCAGTACACCTAATGACCTTCAAGTAGTAGTAGCAGTAGTAGTAGTAGTAGTAGTAGTAGTAGTAGTAGTAGTAGTAGAGCTTTAAACTGGACCCAAAGGAAAGTAGGTCACCCTCTTAAGTAGGTCAGCGTGTCCTTACCTTACCTACCTACCTACCTTTGAGAGAGAGAGAGAGAGAGAGAGAGAGAGAGAGAGAGAGAGAGAGAGAGCAGTGATATGCAGGGACCCACTAATAAGCCGCCCTAACGAGCGTGTAACATGCGTGGGAAAAGATTTAATGAGGGAACTTGCAAGCTTAGTCTCTCTCTCTCTCTCTCTCTCTCTCTCTCTCTCTCTCTCTCTCTCTCTCTCTCTCTCTCTCTCTCTCTCTCTCTCTCTCTTTCGTTTATTATTTTTTTTCCTTTATTTCTCTATTTTTCTTCTTCATTCTCTTTCTGTCTTCTTTTCTCTTTCTCGTTTACTCTTTTTTCATTTCGTTCCTTCCTCATTTTTTTTACTTTCTTCACTTCTTATTACTTTATTTTCTATTCTTTTCTGCTTCTTTACCTATATTTTCTTTATCTCCTCTCTCTCTCTCTCTCTCTCTCTCTCTCTCTCTCTCTCTCTCTCTCTCTCTCTCTCTCTCTCTCTCTCTCTCTCTCTCTCTCTCTCTCTCTCTCTCTCTCTCTCTCTCTCTCTCTCTCTCTCTCTCTCTCTCTCTCTCTGGACACCCACGCACACACCTACGTCCTCCCTTCATTATGACGTCTTCGGAACACCTGTACGGCTCGCTAGCACACCTGTGGAGCTCATTAAGGGACAAGTGTGACGTCACTAGCCGAATCTTGCAACACAGTAACCTATATCCTCACCTTTCCCCTTAAACCCCTGGCGTTGGGAATGACATAAGTGCTGTCTACGTGTGTTTGTTTACCTGGCGATATGCTGAGTTATGAGAGCCTTGATTAGGGGACGTACAGGTGTGGAAGTCCAGGTATTTTCTTTTGAGTTGGTGATGTAAGTTTTTTTGAGGCATTAAGGTGGTTGAGCCTGGAGTTCGTTTGGTATTCTTAAACGGTTAAGCTTCTCGTATCATCTATTTCCAAAGTCCAAAAAGAGGATTAATCGGGTTCTCAGTGCATGTGTTTTTAGGTTCGTGGTACAGAAGCAGGGTCAAACTACCACCAGGGCATGAAACTACTCCTGGAAATGGTCACAACTCCCACGAAAGCCTTGTCAAATACGTGTTTCTTAGGTTCATGGCAAAGAAGAAGGGTCACTCTACCACCAGGGTCATTAAACTACCCTTGGAAATGCGCAAAACTCCTACGAAAGCCTTGTCAAATATGTGTTTCTTTGGTTCATGGTACAGAAGAAAGGTCACACTACCACCAGGGTCATTAAACTACCCCTGGAAAAGCGCAAAACTCCTACGAAAGCCTTGTCAAATATGTGTTTCTTTGGTTCATGGTACAGAAGAAAGGTCACACTACCACCAGGGTCATTAAACTACCCCTGGAAATGCCCCAAATCCCCTACGAAAGCCTTGTCAAGTATGCGTGTGTTTGGGCACCGAAATGTTAAAAGAATGTTGGCAACTTCCGTCGCCATTCCTGCACTCCAAGGAATGTTTCATGGGTTTATTTATGCAGCAGATGGGATGAAAGCTAATGAGGTGAAGAAGGGGGGGGGGGGGGGGATAACATACAATTTGTAATACTACAGGCACGTGTGTGTGTGTGTGTGTGTGAGAGAGAGAGAGAGAGAATCACGATAGTTTTTGCGGTGAAGAAAATTTTATTCGTGGTGGTGATAGTGCTGATTTCAGTGGTGTTGGTGTTGGTGGTGGTGGTGCAATTGATGTGGATGCTGGTGATACTCTCGACGGTGGTGGTGATGATGAAGATGATAGGTTTGTTTTCTTCATGTTGTCTATAGATTCTGTCAGGCTATCTTGAGGGGCCTCTTGGAACCCCAGTCCGTTAGTGGCGCAGACGATTTTTTTTTTATAGTGGCTGCCGTGATGTATGACTAACTTGGCCCGTGCTGCCCCCCGGTGCTCCTCTTGACCGAAGTCGCTGAAGTTAGGGTTGATTGAAGATCTGGACAGCATGTGGGTAACCTTCAGACACTCGCGAGGGTTGAAAATTTTCATCGTACATCGGTGGGACTCGAACCTAGATCCTTGGGCTCACCACGCCCGCACGCCGACCATTCAGCCACCGCCTCCCCTCCCCTGATATGGTTACTGTTTATGCAGTTACTCTTGACGGTGGTGGTGGTAATGTTGGTGATGATAGTGGTGGTGGTGGTGGTGGTGGTGGTGGCGGCGGCGGAGGTGCGGGCGGAAGGACATCATCAAACAGGGAGGCGAGGAGGCGGCCAAGTGTGCCGACGGAACAGGACAGGGCAAGGCGACACTAACGAGGCGGATGTCCTGCCCCGGCGCGACCCTCGCCCGGGGATGCCACGGGAGGCGCCGCTGGGCTGGGCTGGGCAGGGTTTGGTCATGGCAGGGTGGGGCTGGGCTGGGCTGGAGGCCACGAAAGCAACGTACCCACACCACGCCCAAGCTACAGGCGCCAGGCAAACCGCTTTAATATCTAACTTGCTAAATAATTAAAATAATCTAACGACTTGATTTGTTTTGATTTGGAAAGGTATTGATATGTCAAGTATGTTTATAAAACATGTATTTCCACTGTGGTTCCCTGGTACTAACGTGTAGTTAAGGGGGAAGGGGGGGAGAGCTGATGCGTCATATAATCCCGTTTTGTTCTTCCTTTGTAACCTTTGATCATCACAGGAGCAGCAGAAGCGCATGAAAACACTAGAGGCTTCTGTTGTAATCCCCTTTAATAACACGTGTATATCTAAGAGGAATCAAGTACAGTATATATAGCGTCTATGTCTCGCTCTATTTATCGTTAGCAACACGTGATAGCATGATACAGCACGAGAAGCTTCTGTTTTGATCTTACTTCTCTCAAAACTCACGCATTTTTAAGTAGCATCAAGTACAGCGTCTATATAGCCCAAGTTAATCACCGTTAGCAACACGTGGCCGCCACAAGGGCAGCATCAGGAGCGAAAATGATGGGAAGATGAATGTTTTCTCCCTTCAAACTCCTGCATGCGGCGACATAATCAACTGAGGCGTCAAAGCATTCCGTTCCTTTCACCGTTAGTAACAGCTGATCGCCATACAAGAGGCAACAGGGAAGGGAGGGGCAACAGGAGGGTGGTTAAGGGTGTGAAGATGCTTGTTATCTCCCTTCAAACTCCTGTAAATTACAAGTGGGATCCAGTAACGCGTCAAAACATTCCGTGTTCTCCATCGTTAGTAACAGCTGATGGCCATACAGGCGGCAGGAGGGACGGGAAGGGTTGCCGGGAGTGGTGAGAGAAGGGTCGGGGTGCGTGTGTCGGCAGGGGGGGGGGGTCGTTGGTCGCCCACGCAGGGCACGACTTGGGGCTGTGGTGTGGCTGGTGTGGTGGTGGCGCGCCGGGGGTTGCTGACGGGGCGGGGGTCTGACTGAAGGTGTTGGTTGCTATGCGGGGCGCAGCTACTCCCCCACCGCACGCCGCTCTCACCTGCTTAATTCCTCATACCTGTAACACCCCTTCCCTCCCTTCCCCAGTAACAGTTACGACCAGGCAATTAAACCGTCATGAGAGCTGCCAGGCCTGCCCCCCACCGGTTCCTCCCGCCACGGGGGCAGGAACAGGGGCGGTAGGGATGGAAAGACGCAAATGACACTCTTCTTATGTCTTCCTCCCTTTAAACTCCTGTACTCTGCCGTGGAACCAACTAACGCATCAAAACATTCCCTCTACACCGTTAGCACCACGTGACCGCCACAGGAGCAGCAGCAGGGGGTGGGTGGCAGAGATGGAACGAATGCAAGAGTTAAGTATTGGAATACGAATAGGAATACTTCGTATTGCAACGAATACGAATATAAATTCAAATACACTGGAATGGTTTTGATTCGAATACCAATGCGACACTTTTTGAAAGTATTAGTGAATACTTTCATGAATACTCTTCATTGAGAAATATCTTCCCGACACTGTAGTTATGGAACACATATATGATCTCATGAACCTGTGCTATACACGACCATTACACGTCCGCCCAAGAGGCTGGAGTTGTTAGGAACAACGGCTGTTATTTCTGATAATATATTTTGAAGTACTTGTCAGATTATTCGCAGAATACGAATACTTTTCCCTTGTATTCGAATAGAATAGAATTTCTATCAACAATCATTCGAATACGAACACACCCAAATACGGTATTACAAATACCGAATACGAATACTCCATCCTTGATGGACGGATGGGATGATGCGAACGACACTCCTCTTCTTATGTTTTTCTCCCTCCAATCTCCTCTACTCTGCCGTGGAGTACACTAACGCGCCAAAATGCTCCGTTCCCTTCATCCTCAGTAACACGTGACCGCCACAGGAGCAAAAAGAAGTACTGTAAGGACAGCAAGATGCACGTTTTCAGGCCCCGTGTAGAGAGTGGAGACCAGCGCCACCGGGAGGTCAGCTCAGCTGCCGCCCAGAGCCCAGACCCAGACAGGCGGCGCCACCCACATCACCCCTCCTGACGCCGTCAAGACTGCCGCCGCCGCACCTTGCTGGGGCGGCGGCGGCGGCGGTGGCGGCGCAGGGTGCGAGGCGTGTCTTGCCCTGGCCGCTTCAAGACCCTGATGGACGCGTCTGCTGCGCCGCCCTTGATCTCCCTGTATACGAGGAGGACACGTCCCTGCTTCCTGTCATGGCCGCCAAGACACACACACACACACACACACACACACACACACACATACATAGATAACTAATATATATATATATATATATATATATATATATAGAGAGAGAGAGAGAGAGAGAGAGAGAGATGTACAAACTAACTATCGGGGAGCTGAAGAGGTGGACGAAAGGAATTGAGGAAGGAAGTGAATGATAAGAAGAGGAAAGGAATGAGGGAACGGAGGAAGGAAATAGGAGGGAAGGAAGGAAGGTAAGGAAAAAAGAGGCAGGGAGGAAGGAAGTGAAGAAAAGAAAGAAGGAGGTTTTAGATACTGATAGATAGATAGATAGATGGATAAATATAGATATAAATAGATGCTTGCAACTATAAAGGTTACACAAGAGATTTATGATTAAGCTTATTCAGTGTCATACACACACACACACACACACACACACACACACAAGGACATCAGACATTTTTTTTCGGATGACAGAAACGAAGATAAAACCCACGAAATACGAGACTTGATATAAAGAAAAGAAAAAAAAAACAATAGGTAAGAAATAAAAAAAAACGAAAGGAAGGTCATTGCAAAGGTCATCTCCCTCCCTGAACCCTAAGTGAACCAAACCGAGTACCCTAAATATCTAAATAATTCAATATATATACCGTGTGTGTGTGTGTGTGTGTGTGTGTGTGTGTGTGTGTGTGTGTGTGTGTGTGTGTGTGTGCGTGCGCCACTATTACCAAGCGGGAAGGTCAAAATTGCCTCCGTCGTTAAAGTTTTATGAGCCGGTCTATTTCTTCCTCATTTGAACCAAGTGTGATTCGTCTTCATTCACATTTATCTTTTTCTTACACGTGCTGACACACACACACACACACACACACACACACACACACACACACACACACACACACACACACACACACACTCGGTCGCAGCTGTGCTCATTCTGGCGGCATGAATTAACCTCTGAGCAAGGCCAGGCAGGAACCACCTCATGTTCCCGTTTTTTTCAATATTTCTGGAGATGTTTTTCGGCGACTGGACTTGTTTTCGGCACTCGACATGGGGCGGTGAGGCTGATTTCTCGTACTACAGGAAGAGATTGCCGGATTGATACAGGTTATAGGCCAGGCAGGAGGCAGCTCGGGTTTTCGTCTGTTATTTCTGTGGATGTGTTGATGTGACTGGATTTCTTTTCAGCACTCGACATGGGGCGGTGAGGCTGATTGCTCGTGTTGAGGGAAGAGACGTCAGTAAAGGGGATGATGGATTGATGCAGGATAGAGGCAATGCAGGGAATTGTGAATGTGAATTGTGAATGGGTTGAGGCGACTGGATTTGTTTTCAGCACCCGACATGGGGCGTTGAGGCTGATTTATTGTGTTAAGGGAATGGAAGTACGTTGAGGGAATGTCGGATTAATACAGGTTACAGGCCACGCAGGAACCAACTCATTTTTTCGTCTGTTATTTCTGGAGATGTTTTGCGGCGACCGGATTTGTTTTCAGCACTCGACATAGGGTGCTGAGGCTGATTTCTAGTGTTAAAGGAATGGGAGTACGTTAAGGGGATGTCGGATTGATACAGGTTACAGGCCACGCAGGAACCAACTCGCGTTTTCGTCTGTTATTTCTGGGGGTGTTTTGCGGCGACCGGATTTGTTTTCGGCACCAGACATGGGGCGTTGAGGCTGATTTTCCGTGTTAAGGGAATGGGAGTACGTTAAGGGGATGTCGGATTGATACAGGTTATAGGCCACGCAGGAACCGTTACTGTTATAGGGAAGCTGTTATAGGAGTTATCATATTATAGAAATTATATATAGGAACTGTTTCGTTATAGAGGTAGAGATGACACTAACACATCTCACCACCAATAAAAAAAACAATAACAACAACGCCATCACCTCCACCACCACCACCACAATCACCAAACATTCTTCCACACAAACAAATCAACGAAATAAGCAGACACACACACACACACACACACACACACACACACACACACACACACACACACACACACGCCGCGAGGTAGAGATAAACATCACATTTGACAGCTCTTTCCGCCCATGCTTGCGTCACACACACACACACACACACACACACACACATACACATACACACACACACGCACACATGCCACGACACTAATAACACTCATTCCACCCGACGCAATGGAGGAGGAGGAAGAGGAAGACGAGGAGAAAGAGGAGGAAACATGGAAACATGGAAACATGGACTAGCAGGCAGCAGAAAGCCTGTTGGCTCCTTACTAGGCTGCCTGCGTTCAGTGATTCAATCAATCCGTTTGCCATAGGAGTGGCTTGCAGGGAAGGATTAAAGCACTTGTGTATCTACTCTTGGGAACGTTCAGTTCACTCCCGATGCAGCAAAGTGGCGATCAATGCGTTTCTTGAAGGAGTTGATGGTCTCTGCGCTAACCACTTCTGCAGGAAGGCTGTTCCAGTGGCGAACAACTCTATTCGAGAAATAACTCCTGCCGATGTCGGTATTGCATCGCTTTGCTTGAATTGTTTTTCCGTTGTTTCTTGTTCTCAGGTTGGTTTGTAGCGTGAAGAGTTTGGAGTGATCAACGTTGCTGAGCTTGTTCAGGTACTTGTATCATGTCTCCCCGCAGGCGTCTCTTTTCCAACGTGAAGAGGTTGAGTCGCTCGAGTCGCTCTTCATAGGGCTTCGTCCTCAGTGATGGTATCATCTTCGTGGCGCGGCGCTGTACTCTCTCAAGTAATTCAATGTCTTTCCTGTAATTAGGAGACCAGAATTGCACGGCGTTTTCCAGGTGGGGCCTTACCAGCGAATTATACAAGGATAACATAACTCCCGGCGTCTTGTATTCGAAGTTCCTCGCTATGAACCCAAGCATTGTATTGGCTTTCTTACAGGCGGACTTGCAGTGTTTTGTTTGTTTCAAGTCACTGCTGATGGTGACCCCGAGGAGGAGGGAAGATGGCAAACTACATGACTTGTTTTTCATGTTCCCAGAGTAAGGAGGGAAGAGGGGAGGAGGAGGAGGAGGAGGAGGAGGAGGAAGAGGAGGAGGAGGAGGGAGGAAGGTAAGAAGGATGACACCTGATGAGGGATGCTGATGATAGTGCTGATGATTTTTTTTACAGCAAGATGAATGAGATGAGATGAAGATGCTGCGACCGTCTCCTGCTATTCACATATTTCTGCTTCTTTTCATCAACTTCATCTTCCTTTCTCACTCTAAACGCCTGTATTTCGCATATTCTCAACAGCTCCGTTACTTCACTACCTCCTTATCTGTTTGTCTCTCTTCCAATACCTGCATCCGCCTTAACTTCACCTTCACACACACACACACACACACACACACACACACACACACACACACACACACACACACTACACAACGTTTAGTCAGCCACACCACGCCCTCACGCCCTGCCCGCACCCAACCCAACGCCACCAAGGCTACTCATGTCCTCCTTCCTGCCCGCCACCACTACAGGAATGCCACTCCTTCCGCCGCTACGAGGAGAGCGCGGGAAGGACACCTCTCCTCCCGAAATTGACCTCTCTTTCGGCCACCTCTTTTGATTCTTTTTTTTTTTGGAGCAGCGAGTAGCGGGCTTTTTTTTTATTATTGTTTCCATTTTTGTGTGTGCCCTTGAGCTGTCTCCTTTGTTGAAAAAAATAAAAATAAAAAGTCTGAGTTCTGTTCCTGTTAGCGGTGTCTTTTTTTTTTACTGTATGGTGAGTTCTGTTCTGTTAGTGATGGGTTCTCTCTATTCCTGTTTGTGATAAGGTGTACGTATTCATGTATGCTACGAGGCAGTTCTATCCATGTTGCTATGGACAGCTACTCTTATAGCAATCGAGTTCTAATCCTGTTTCTTGTGGGTTAGATTCATGTTACCAGGCAGTTCTCACCCTGTAGGACGCCTGTTGCTTTCTCAAAAGTTCTCAGTCAAGTTTTTTATCAGTGGCTCCTCGGCAATGTGATTCTGGGTAGTTAGTTCTCTTCTCTGCAGTTAATAAGTTCAGTTCCTAAAGTAATTCCGGGTAGGCAGTTCTCACCCTGTAGGACGCCTGTTGCTTCGCCATAAGTTCTCAGCCAACTCTATCTGTGGTTTCTCGGCAATGGGATTCTGGGTCGACAATTCTCGTCTTACCATTTAACAGGCACAGTTCCTATATTAATTCCGGGTAGGCAGTTCTCACCCTGTAGGACGCCTGTTGCTTCGCCATAAGTTCTCAGTCAACTCTAGCTGTGGCTTCTCCGCGATGTGATTCAGGGTCGGCCGTTCTCGTCTCTGCGGTCAATAAGTTCAGTTCCTATATTAATTCCGGGTAGGCAGTTCTCACCCTGTAGGACGCCTGTTGCTTCGCCATAAGTTCTCAGTCAACTCTATCAGTGGCTCCTCGGCAATGTGATTCAGGGTCGGCCGTTCTCGTCTCTGCGGTTAATAAGTTCAGTTCCTATAGTAATTCCGGGTAGGCAAGTCTCACCCTGTAGGACGCCTGTTGCTTCGCCATAAGTTCTCAGTCAACTCTATCTGTGGCTTCTCCGCGATGTGATTCAGGGTCGGCCGTTCTCGTCTCTGCGGTTAATGGGTCCAGTCTCTAAGGCGGAGGGTCGGGGCGGGCGCATCAAAGCAATCAGCCCAGCATGAGACCTAAAAATGCAACACCAGACCGAGGGTGCGGCGACGAGGTGACGCCACGAGACTGGGAGAGGCCGTGTGGTGTGAAGGGGGAAGGGGGGAAGAGGGGTGAGGAGAGGGGATGTATCTGGGGAGGGGGAAGGGGGAAGGGGGGTGAGGAGAGTGGATGTATCTGGGGGGAGGGGGGACGGGGAGAAGAGGGGTGAGTAGAGGGGATGTATCTGGGGGGAGGGTTAAATGGGGAAGGGAGGAGAGGGATGTATCTGGGGGGGGAGGGGGGGAAGGGGTGAGGAGAGGGGATGTATCTGGGGTGAGGGGGGAGGGGGGAAGAGGGGGGAGGAGAGGGGATGTATCTGGGGTGAGGGGGGAGGGGTGAGGAGAGGGGATGTATCTGGGGGGAGGGGGGAAGGGGGGAAGGGGGTGAGGAGAGGGGATGTATCTGGGGGGAGGGGGGAGGGGGGGAAGTGGGGGTTACGTATGTGTGGGGGGGGAGGTTTCTGTGACGTGATGTGTGTGTGTGTGTGTGTGTGTGTGTGTGTGTGTGTGTGTGTGTGTGACCCTGAGACACACACCACACACACGCGTCATTAGGCAGCGTCATGAAACTGCTGCAACACATTTGAACCAAAAAACAACAACAACAAACCAACAAAAACAACAACAACAACAACAGCAACAACAACAACAACAATATAAACGGAACTAGCAAGTGTCCAGATATTCTCGCTAAAATTTCACTAATACTTCTACCATCATCATTACTACTACTACTACTACTACTACTACTACTACTACTACTATATCACAAACAGTAGCAAAAACAAGAGCAATAATAATACTCTTGACCTTTCTTCGTAGCTTCCTTTCCTAAATAATAATAATAATAATAATAATAATAATAATAATAATAATAATAATAATAATAATAATAATAATAATAATACTCAAACCTATTTTTTACTTTCTTTTCCTTATATACCACCTCAACTAAGGCCCCTCCCCCTCCTCCTCTTCCTCCTCCTCTTCCTCCTCCTCCTCCTCCTCTTCCTCCTCCCCCTCCTCCCCCTCCTCCTCCTCCCCCCTCACCGCCCAGAGCATTCCACCGGTCACTGGCACCGCGGGGGAGGGGGGGTTAGAGAGAGAGAGAGAGAGAGAGAGAGAGAGAGAGAGAGAGAGAGAGAGAGAGAGAGAGAAAAGAAGGAAAGAAAAATGAAAAAAAGAAAAAGAAAAATAAAGAAAAATAAAAGAAAGAGAATGATAAAAGAACAAAAACAAAAAAGAAAAAGAAAAATAAAATAAAAAATGAAGAGAATAAAAAAAGTAGAAATCGAGAAAAAGGGAAAAAAAAAAAGAGAAAAGAGAGAGGGAGCAAGAGGTGGGTCGCCGCGGGCATGGTCAGGTGGCATTGCCCTTGAGTCTAAGGTAACAATTATCATACCGGGTAAGCCGCGGCCCCGCTCCCAAGGTTACACAAGGTCCTGACCCAATACGAGGAAGGGTACTGCGCCTCTCCCTGCCTTAGTCGTGTGGGTGGTGGTAAGGTCACGCTCCCTTACGTATAGTCTAAAGGTCGTGTTGTAAAAGTGAAATAAGACGTACTAAGGAGGAGAAGTTGTGAAAGTCGAGAGAAAAGACGGTATAAGGAGGAAAGGAAACGGAGAAGCGGACGAGAGAAGGAAGGAATGGGAAGAGAAGAAAAGAGGGAAATGGAAGTGAAAGGTAAGGAAATGAGAAATACTGAACAAGATCTGTGTTTGGAAAAGCTACGAAGGAGTTAAGAAAAAAAGCGAGGAAGGGAGGGAAAGAAGAGACGAGAGAAGACAAAGGAATGAAAAGGAAGGACTGAGAAGAGAAAAAAAAAGAGGGAAATGAAAGAGAAAGGTAAGGAAATGAGAAATACTGAACAAGATCTGTGTTTGGAAAAGCTACGAAGGAGTTGAGAAAAGAAGCGAGGGAGGGAGGGAAAGAAGAGACGAGAGAAGACAAAGGAATGAAAATGAAGGACTGAGAAGAGAAAAAAAAGAGGAAAATGAAAGAGAAAGGTAAGGAAATGAGAAATACTGAACAAGATCTGTGTTTGGAAAAGCTACGAAGGAGTTAAGAAAAAAAGCGAGGAAGGGAAGGAAAGAAGAGACGAGAGAAGACAAAGGAATGAAAAGGAAGGACTGAGAAGAGAAAAAAAAGAGGAAAATGAAAGTGAAAGTTAAGGAAATGAGATAAGAAGCGAGAGAGGGAAGGGAAGAAGAGACGAGAGAAGAGAAGGGAATGGAAGGGAAAAGATGAGAAGGGATGAACAGACTATTAAGGAAGGGATGGATTAGGGTGGATAGGAAGGAAGAGGGAAACAGGGAAGAATGTAAGGTGATAGGAGAGGAAAGGAAACGAGAAGAGAAGGGAAAGGGAGGGGAGAGAATAGAAGGGTAAAGAAGGGAAGTGCAAAAAGTGAAAGGAAGGAAAATAACGTGACAAATGAAGTGAAGGGAAGGAAAAGAAAAGGAGAGAGAGAGAGAGAGAGAGAGAAAACAAGAAAAAAGAAAACGAAAAAATAGAAGAGAAAGATAAAAAGAACAAAAAAAAAAAGAGAAAGAGAAAAGAAAAAAAATGAAGAGAAAATGAAATGAGAGAGAGAGAGAGAGAGAGCACCTCATTTGTCTTGTTCTTCCTTAAGTTAACCTGATTCGACCCCATGCGCTTAGGCCTACAAGACAGCCCTCCCCGGCCTACCTGACGCTGCCCTGAGATTAATAACACATAGCTCACCTTTACCTGCCTTACCTTACCTTCACCTTACCCTCCTACCTACCACCTAACCTAGCCTTCCCAAAAGTGACGTTACCCAATCTTACCTAACTTAATACAACTTCATCTATTGCTCTATTGTTCCTAACCTAACCTAACCTAACCTAACCTAACCTAACCTACCTATCTCTTACCTCCCCAAAAGTGACGTTACCCAACCTTACCTAACTTAATATAACTTCATATATTGCTCTATTGTTCCTAACCTAACATTACCTAACCTAACCTAACCTAACCTACCTATCTCTTACCTAACCTAACCTCCCCAAAAGTGACGTTACCCTGCCTTACCTAACTTAATGTAACCTAATCTACTGTTCTATTGCTCCTAACCTAACATTACCTAACCTAATTTGCCTAGCACACGAGTTTACCCTTACCTTACCTTACCTTCACCTTACCCTCTTACCGACCTATTTCTTACCTAACCTATCCTCCCCAAAAGTGACGTTACCCAACCTTACCTAGCCTAATATAACTTAATCTATTGCTCTATCGCTCCTAACCTAACATTACCTAACTTAACTTACCTAACACACGAGCTTAGCCTTACCTGCCCTTAACTTACTTTACCCTCTGCCTACCTCTTACCCATATATAACCTAACATACCTGACCTTTCCCCAATGTAATGTTTCCTAGCCTCACCTAACCTAACTGTACCTAATCTAAATTACCCTAATCTTACCTCTAATGCTCGTAAACTAACCTCCCCTAACTTAACCTTACCTAACCCTTACCTAACTTCACCTAATCTAACTTACCCAAAATTTACCTCTACTATTCGTAACTTAACCTCACCTAACTTAACCTCACCTAGCTTCACCTAATCTAACTTCACCTAATCTAACTTACCCTAATCTTACCTCTATTACTCGTAACCTTACCTCACCTAACTTAACCTTAACTAACCCTTACCTAACTTAACCTTATCAAACTTATCCTTACCTAACTTAACTTAATCTAACTTACCCTAATCTTACCTCCATTACTCGTAAGCTAACCTCACCTAACTTAACCTTACCTAACTTAAACCTAACTTCACCTAACCTAACTTACCCAAACTCTTCCTCTATTACTTCTAACATTACCTTACCTATTCTCATACCATCCAGACATAATCTTACCTTTCCCAGTCACTTGCCTTTCTCCCCTTACCTGAAGTTTTGACATCTATTCTTAGTGTAGACAACTCACCTAACATTACATACCTTGACCTGACCTGACCTAACAAACTCCTGACCCTTTACCTTGCAGCTTTACCCCTATGCACTTCTTAACTAACGCCTAACTACTACTACTACTACTACTACTACTACTACTACTACTACAATTAATACCAGTGCTACAGCTACTTCTACTACTCCAGGGTCACTACCAAACCCCTAATCCTTTACCTTGCAGCTTTACCCCAATGTACTATTAACTAACACCAAACTACTACTACTACTACTACTACTACTACTACTGCTGCTACTACTACTACTACTACTACTACTACTACTACTACTACTACTACTACTATTACTACTACTACTACTACTACTACTACTACTCGGGTCTTCTTACTCTTCTTATTGTTATTCCTTTTTTTCTCCTATTCTTTTTCCCTTCTCATTCTCATATTATTGTTCTTAGATTCGCCGCTAAATTTCTCTTTTTTTCTGTCCTTTCCTATACTATACTACGATTATAATCAACAGGAACTCGAACAAAAACCAGCAACAACAGAAAATCAACCCCACCGAGAGTCGAGGCATCTCTGGAGCAGCCACGGACAGCCACCCATCAAACAACTCATACACGAAATTAAAGAAAATAGATAAAATAAAGCCCACCTCCGCCGTCCACGCGTGAAACACCTGCACCGCCGCCCCGTCCCTCGCCTGACTGCCTCGCCGCCGCCAGCTGCCCGCACACCTGCACACATGTCATTGAAACTCCTCGCTTGGCGGCGTGGCGGGTCGAGGTCAATGATGGCAGACTTTTTCTTTATTTTTCTCTCTTTTTTTTTTGTTATGTGTGGGATTGTGTGCTTCTTTTTCTCTCTCTGTTTATGTCTCTGTTCCTGTCTCTTTTTTCTCTTTATATCTCCCTTTCTTCGTCTTCTTTCTTTCTTTATTTATTTCGTTTTTTTTTATTACTTATGAGATTATGTACTTCTTTATCTCTCCCTGTTTCTGTCAGTCTCTGTCTCTTTGTCTGTCTGTTTTCTCTTTTTATCTCCCTTTCTTCGTCTTTCCTTCTTTCTTTCTTTATTTTTTTCGTTTTTTTATTACTTATGAGATTATGTACTTCTTTTTCTCTCTCTGTTTCTGTCTATCTCTATCTCTTTGTCTCTGTTTCTGTCTCTTTCTCCCTTTTTATCTCCCTTTCTTTGTCTTTCTCTCTTTATTTCGTTTTTTTATTATTACTTACGGTATTGTGTGCTTCTTTTTCTCTCTCTGTTTCTGTCTGTCTCTGTCTCTTTGTCTCTGTTTCTGTCTCTTTTTCCCTTTTTATCTCCCTTTCTTTGTCTTTCTCTCTCTCTGTTTCTGTCTCTTTTTCCCTTTTTATCTCCCTTTCTTTGTCTTCCTTCTTTGTCTTTTTGTCTTAATTTCGTTTTTTTTAATACTTATGAGATTATGTAATTCTTTTTCTCTCTTTGTTTCTGTCTGTCTCTGTCTTTTTTTCACTTTTTATCTCCCTTTCTTTCTCTATTTATTTATTTATTTATTTATTACTTGTGGGATTATGTATTTCTTTTTCTCTCTCCTTATATTATATGTGAGAGATTACGTATTTTTTTTTTAGGTAAGGTTGGGTACCGTCACTTTTGGGGAGGTTAGGTTAGGTAAGAAATAGGTAGGTTAGGTTAGGTTAGGTTAGGTTAGGTTAGGCAAGAGATAGGTAGGTTAGGTGAGGTTAGGTTAGGTAAGAGATAGGTAGGTTAGGTGAGGTTAGGTTAGGTAAGTTAGGTTAGGTAAGAGATAGGTAGGTTAGGTTAGGTTAGGTTAGGTAAGTTAGGTTAGGTAAGAGATAGGTAGGTTAGGTGAGGTTAGGTTAGGTAAGTTAGGTTAGGTAAGAGATAGGTAGGTTAGGTGAGGTTAGGTTAGGTAAGTTAGGTTAGGTAAGAGATAGGTAGGTTAGGTTAGGTTAGGTTGTTAGGTTAGGTAAGAGCTAGGTAGGTAAGAGGGTAAGGTGAAGGTAAGGCAGGTGAAGGCAAGCTATGAGTTGAACGTAAAGAAATAAACACCGACAACTTTCCAAAAACTTTCTCAAAATATCTGTCCTTCCTTTATCACAGCCCAGGGTCACCATTTCCTCTCCTGCGACCATGGTCTAAAAACATATCGGCGCCCAAGGACACACATTTGACAAGGCTTTCATAGGAGTTTTGAGGCACTTGCAGATATATTTTCATGACCCTTCTGGTAGTCTGATCATTCTTATGTGACACGAACCAACGAAAACCCTCATTAGAACGCAGTTGAGCTCTTTTTTCGGCCTTTGGATTTCGGAGCCTCAGCACACACCTTTCGTAAGAGTTTGAAGCATTTGCAGAGGTAGTTTTATGACCCTTCTGGTATATCGATCAATCTTATGTGACACGAACCTACAAAAACATTCATTGGAACGCAACTGACCTCTTTTTCGAGCTCTGGATTTCGGAGCCCAAGCACACACACATTGACAAGGCTTTCATAGGAGTTTGGAGCATTGGCAGAGGTAGTTTTATGACCCTTCTGGTAGTCTTATCATTTTTCTGTGCCGTGAACCTACAGAGACACTCATTAGAACGCAACTGATATCCTTTTCGGCCTTTCGTGGTCAAGACGTGTGTACAGCAAAACAATTGTCGTGAACATTTGCGTCGGCTAATATGTTGCAGATCATTGGTATTCTATTTTTCTCATTGCAGTTATTTTTCGCTCTTCATTTTAGCTTCGGTTTCAATAATATCCATTCTCGGTTTACTTATCTATTAATTTACATATTCACTCATCTATTTCATGATTTATCTATTCAATGACCTGTTTATTTCACCATCTATTGGTCCGCTAAGTGTCCGTACTCGGTGCACACGCGATCCTGTCATTACGGAAAGAGCATTACAAGGCATCGACCTCTCGGCGAAATAAAAATCGTCCCACGCACTCACAGCGAGGGAAGGAACACTTGCTGACCTCTAATCTGATACGCAACGTGATATACGGAGGGACGAAGGAAGTTGAGTATACGCATCCATCCAGACACACACATTTGACAAGGCTTTCATAGGAGTTCTGGGCATTTGCAGAGGTAGTTTTATGATCCTGGTTGTAGTCGGGTCATTCTTCTGTGCCGTGAACCTACAAAAACACTCATGAGAACCAGATTAACCTCCTTTTCGACCTTTGGAAATAGCTGATGTAAGCGGCGGCGTTTCCAGAGGTACTTTTATGACCCTGGTTGTTGTCGGGTCATTCTTCTGTGCCGTGAACCTACAAAAACACTCATAAGAACCAGATTAACCTCCTTTTCGGTCTTTGGAAATAGCTGATGTAAGCGGCGGCGGCGTCTGAGCATACCAACTCTGGGACCATATTCTCGAACGCTTCACCGCCTTCACACACACGCACACACATTTGACGGGACTTTCCTAGGAGTTTCGGGCGCTTCCAGAGGTACTTTTATGACCCTGGTGATAGTTTAACCATTCTTCTGTACCATGAACGTGGAAAAACACCCATGAATACCCGCTTAACCTCCTTTTCGACCTTTGCAGATAGTTGATGTGAGCGGCGGAGGCGTCCGATAATGTCGACCCAGAGATCAACGGAGCGACCTTGCGTAAGTGTACTGTACCTGACTATATTTTTCAACCCTTCCTCACGTAACTATTGAAGGGGAGATACGGACATGGTGTGTGTGTGTGTGTGTGTGTGTGTGTGTGTGTGTGTGTGTGTGTGTGTGTGTGTGTGTGTGTGTGTGTTAATTGGGGAGAGGGAGACAGAGATAAAATATGGATGAGGAGCAAAAAGCTGGATGGTAGGAGGTAAGGGAGGAAAGGGAGAGATAAATGAGAGAGGATGAAAGGAGAGAGAGAGCATGAGGGAGGGAGGGACAATACGGTGAAGGGAGAAAGGGAGAATGAATGGAGGGAGAGAGAAAA
Source organism: Eriocheir sinensis (assembly GCF_024679095.1). Lineage (NCBI taxonomy): Eukaryota > Metazoa > Arthropoda > Malacostraca > Decapoda > Varunidae > Eriocheir > Eriocheir sinensis. Next base: position 5,687,652 of record NC_066532.1, on the reverse strand, counting down.
GGAAGGACAGAGGAATGAGAGAGGGTTAGGGATATGGAGGGAGAGAAAGAGAGAGACATAAATAAAGTGAGTAAAGGAGAGAAAACGAAGAGATAAATACAAGGATGAATGAAAATGAAGGAAGAAGAAAAGGAGAATAGGATATAGAGGAGGAGGAGGAGACTAATCATGGGAGTGAATAAAGAAGACGAAGGAATAGAAGGGAAAATAGAGAAAAGTAGAGAGAGAGGAAGGGAGAGCAAGTGTAAGGTAATGTAAAGTAAGGTAATTTAAGATAAGGTAAGGTAAGGTGAGGTAAGGTAAGGTGAGGTAAGGTAAGGTAAGGTGAGGTAAGGTAAGGTAAGGTAAGGTAAGGTAAGGTAAGGTAAGGTAAGGTAAGGTAAGGTAAGGTAAGGTAAGGTAAAGTAAAGTAAAGTAAGGTAAGATAAGGTAAAGTAAGGTAAGGTAAGGTAAGGTGAGGTGAGGTAATGTAAGGTAAAGTAAAGTAAGATAAGATAAGCTAAGGTGAAGTAAGGTAAAGTAAGGTAAGGAGAGGTAAAGTAAGGAAAGGTAGAGGCTACTGAAGCCGTGGGCGAGGGGTGAATACAAAAAGGAAAGAAAGAAGGAAAGAAAAGAACGTTAGAAGAGGAATAAAGTGTTACCAATATCAAGAGAGCGACAGCATATTGAGTTTGTATACATAATGAATGATCAAATTGGTACTGAGGGCGTGGGCGGAAGGGATGGAGGGTAATACATGGAGCCACTACGCACCTAATTTTTTAATGTATACCTATCTCTGACGTCACTACAAGACCCACGTCACTGAGGGCAAACAAGTGTGTGCGTGGGAGGGGGGGGGGGGGGTTGTGTGTGTGTGTGTGTGTGTGTGTGTATGTGTGTTTAGTGAGCGCGCCGCGTCACTAAATAATTCAAGGTCATTAGCCCGTATTCCTGGATTATAAGTGTGTCAGTGTTCTAATTTTCGGCTTGAATTTCCGTGAGTGTATAAGAATTCGTGGTCAAGACGTTCGTGGTTGAGACGCGTGTGCAGCAAAACAAGTTTCGTGAACATTTGCGTCGGGTAATATATATTGCAGATCATTGGTGTTTGTATTTCTTATTGCAGTTATTTTTTATATTTCATTTTAGCTTCGGTTTCAATAATATCCATTCGCGATTTACTTATCTATCAATTTACATATTCACTCATCTAGTTTATGATCAATCTGTTCAATTACCTGTTTATTACGCCATCTATTGGTTCGCTAAGTGTCCGTACTCGGTGCACACGCGATCCTGTCATTACGGAAAGAGCATTACAAGGCATCGACCTCTCGGCGAAATAAAAATCGTCCCACGCACTCACACCGAGGGAAGGAAAACTTGCTGACCTCTAATCTGATACGCAACGTGATATACGGAGGGACGAAGGAACTAAGTATATAAGAACATAAGAACATAGGGAGACTGCAAGAGGCCAAATGGCATACACAGGGCAGCTCCAGATTCCCCCCCCCCCCACTACCACCTGTCATCCTCGTCCATGTAGCTATCCAGCCTACTCTTAAAACAAGCTATCGTCCCTGCACTAACTATGTGATTGCTGAGTCTATTCCATTCCCCCACCACCCTATTACTAAACCAATGCTTGCCTATATCTCTCCTGAATCTATACTTTTCTAATTTAAATCCATTACTGTGTGTTCTATCCTGCTGGCTAATTCTCAGTACTTTACTTACATCGCCTTTGTTGTAACCCTTGACCCATTTGAATACTTCAATCAGATCTCCCCGCACTCTTCGTCTTTCTAGTGAATGTAAGTTGAGATGTTTCAACCTATCTTGATATGGGAGTTTGCTCAGCCCCTGAATCATCTTGGTCATCCTCCTCTGAACTGATTCTAGCAAGTTGATGTCCATTCTTTAGTGTGGGCACCAAAACTAGACAGCATAATCGAAGGGTGGCCTAACTAACGCTAAATAGAGTCTGAGGATGACCTCTGCACTTTTGTTGGTTACCGTCCTGTTAATAAAGCCTAATACCCTGTTAGCCCTATTCCTCGCACTAATACATTGCTTCCATAGTTTTTAGTTCACTAACACTCAAATCCCTTTCACACTCTGCTCTACCTATCGCTGTGGAGTCTAAACTATACCCGTGTAATGGGTTGATATATATATACATATATATATATATATATATATATATATATATATATATATATATATATATATATATATATATATATATATATATATATATATATATATATATATATATATATATATATATATATATATATATATATATATATATATATATATATATATATATATATATATATATATATATATATATATATATATATATATATATATATATATATATATATATATATATATATATATATATATATATATATATATATATATATATATATATATATATATATATATATATCTATATATATATATATATATATATATCTATATATATATATATATATATATAGGCTTCTTCCGGTGGATCCTGATGGTCGGTCCAAGGCTTCATTCCAGCGGGTCCTGATGGTCAGCCAGCCCGTTCTGGCGCAGGCGAGTGTTTATAGTGGCGCCATCTTGCATTGGCTCATGCTGCCCTCCCAGAGCTCATCTTTGATCCTAGAATCTAGAGTCCGGGTTGATAGGTGGTCTTCTGGACAGCATGTGGGTAGTTTTAAGCCACTCGGCAGCGGCTGAAAAATCCCAGCTTGGTGGCAGCAGGCAGAGGCGAGATTGAACTCGCGTCCTCCTGAACACAGGCCGTTGCTTTGACGACTCAGCCACCGTCTCCCCTATATACATATATATATATATATATATATATATATATATATATATATATATATGTATATATATATATATATATATATATATATATATATATATATATATATATATATATATATATATATATATATATATATATATATATATATATATATATATATATATATATATATATACTTTAATTTGTTTACCTTTCATAGCACAACAGACTCCGATGAAGCAACACTGTGAACGTGACATAATTAGTATGAGTGTCTGAGGTCATGGTTCTTGTTATCACCGCTGCTTACATAAGAAGAAGAACATAAGAACATAGGGAAACTGCAAGAGGCCGGGTGGCCTACACAGGGCAGCTCCAGAATCCCCCCACTACTCACGATGGGTGAGGTGTAGTTACAGGGGTTACAGGTAGAGGGTTGATCCTCGTTATACCGGCGGTACTAGGCACGCATCCAGTACCCCGTCACCTTACTGCACCCACACCTCACTGCCACCTGTCGTCCTCGTCCATGTAGCTATCCAGTCTACTCTTAAAACAAGCTATCGTCCCTGCACTAACTATGTGATTGCTGAGTCTATTCCATTCCCCCACCACCCTGTTACTAAACCAATGCTTGCCTATATCTCTCCTAAATCTATACTTTTCTAATTTAAATCCATTACTGCGAGTTCTATCCTGCTGGCTAATTCTCAGTACTTTACTTACATCGCCTTTGTTGTAACCCTTGACACTTGTGCCGGGAAGACACGCCTGATGGTGGGACCTTTGCTGCCTTGTAAGTTAGTAATGATGGACGGTGACACGACCCGGCCAGGGCGATGAGGGGATGTGGGCGTGGAGGGTGAGGGGTTAGACTGGCTTAGGTTTGGTTTGGTTTGGTTTGGTTTGGTTTGGGTTGGGTTGGGTTGGGTTGGGTTGAAGTTCGCTTGAGTTAGGTTGGATTAGGTTTGGCTATATTTAGGATGTTGCATTTGGTTGGGTTTAAGCAGTGTTGGGTTTGGGTTGATCGGGTTTAAGTAAGGTTGGTAAGATTAATGTGGGTAAGATTGGGTTCAAATCAGATTGGGTTCAGTTTATGCTGAGTTGAGTTTGAGTTACGTTTGGTTGAGATGGTTTTAGGTTGGACTAGGTTGGGTTTGAGTTGGTTTGGGTTGAGTTTGGGTTGAGACGGATTGGGATGAACAAGGTAAGGTAAGGTAAGGTAAGGTAAGGTAAAGTAAGGTAAGGTAAGGTAAGGTGAGGTGAGGTGAAGTGAGGTAAGGTAAGGTGAGGTGAGGTAAGGTAAGGTGAGGTAAGGTAAAGTAAAGTAAAGTAAGGTAAGGTAAGGTAAGGTGAGGTAAGGTAAGGTAGCGTAATGTAATGTAAGGTAAGGTAAGGTAAGGTATGGTGAGGTAAGGTAAAGTTAGGTAAGGTAAGGAAAGGTAAGGTAAGGTAAGGTAAGGTAAGGTAAGGTAAGGAAAGGTAAAGCAAAGTAAAGCAAGGTAAGGTAAGGAGAGGTAAGGTAAGGTAAGGTAAGGTAAAGTGAGGTAAGGTAAAGTGAGGTAAGGTAAGGTAAAGTGAGGTGAGGTAAGGTAAGGTAAGGTAAGGTAAGATAAGGTAAGGTAAGGTACCGTAAGATAAGGTAAGGTAAGGTGAGGTAAGGTAAAGTAAGGTAAGGTAAGGAAAGGTAAAGCAAAGTAAAACAAGGTAAGGTAAGGAGAGGTAAGGTAAGGTAAATTAAAGTAAAGTAAGCTAAGCTAAGGTAAGGTAAGGTAAGGTAAGGTAGCGTAAGATAAGGTAAGGTGAGGTAAGGTAAGGTAAGGTAGCGTAAGATAAGGTAAGGTAAGGTAAGGTAAGGTAAGGTAAGGTAAGGTAGCGTAAGATAAGGTAAGGTGAGGTAAGGTGGTAAGGTGAGGTAAGGTAAGGTGAGGTAAGGTAAGGTAAGGAGGCGTAATGTAAGGTAAGGTGAGGTAAGGTAAGGTAAGGTCGATTAGGTTGCGTTGTGATGATGGCAAAGGCTGTGAGATTTACTGTTCACGTGTGTATATTAACAGATTTTTTGTTATTCTTTTTATCATTTATTTCTATATTTTTCTATTTTATTTTCTATTATATTATCTATTCTATTCTATTTTTTTTCTCTTTTTTTCTATTTCATTTCAATTTCTTTGTGTGTGATTTATTGTTGCATTTTTACTGTTATTCTTTTCATCATTTATTTCTATATTTTTCTATTTTATTTTCTATTATATTATCTGTTCTACTATATCTTCTATTTTTTCTATATCTTTGAGTGTGATTTACGTATATAAACTCCTTTGTTACTGTTATTCTTTTTATCATTTATTTATATTTTGTTTCTGTTCTATTTTCTACTATATTATCTATTTTATTATATTTTTTTCATTTATTACTACTGTATTTCTTTCTTTGTTTGATTTATTGTTCACGTACGTATATAAACTACTTTTGCTTAACTATTATTCTTTTTTATCATTTCTGTCTTTTCTTTCCCGCCACACACCTGCGAAACTCTCTGAACAGGTGCCCAAAAGTGTGATTTCCTAAGGCTTGCTCTCGAAATCTGGTCCCTAGTGGAGTGTTAGGGAGAGGTCATGGTGAGTGTGCTCTCTCTCTCTCTCTCTCTCTCTCTCTCTCTCTCTCTCTCTCTCTCTCTCTCTCTCTCTCTCTCTCTCTCTCTCTCTCTCTCACACACACACACACACACACACACACACACACACACACACACACACACACACACACACACACACACACACACAGTACCCCCCCACACCCACCCCCACCCCCACACACACACACACAGTACCCCCACACCCACCCACACCCTTCCCCACTCCTCCTCCCCCCTTCCCTCGCCCCCCCAACCCGACCCCTAAATAATCGAGTGTTTTCAGAATGCCTAAAATGACGGACACTTGCAGCCGCGCGCGAGTGGCTGGAACCTCTGGAAACTGTGCTACATCAACCCTTACCTGAGTCGCCCGTGTTCACCTGTAGCCCCTGTCACCCTGCATAAGCCAGGTGGCGGCCTAACCCACGCCTGTTCGTCTCTCGGTTCTATGTTTTCCTATGCACTTGTTGCGAGACCTTTTTCGTGTTGCTGTCTGTCTTTCTCGTTGCGTATGGTATGGTTGGGTTGGGTTAGGGGAAGGGATGGGGGTTGGGGGGGGAGGGAGTTGGGGAGGTGTGTGTGTGTGTGTGTGTGTGTGTGTGTGTGTGTGTGTGTGTGTGTGTGTGTGTTACATTATATTTTTTCTTTTTTATATACGTCTAAATACTTCATTTCTATTCTTTTTTTCTGTTGCTTTCTTTTGCATTTTTCTCTTTCTGTGTAATACTCCATAAAGCGAGAATGACGGGCCTAAAAACTTAAAATATCAAACTTTTTACTACCACACTTACAATTATTGGACTATGTAAGCCGTTCAATAAAGATATACTATCATGAAATAAAACAATCACCAGTATCAACAATCTCCTTCCCTATAAACAATTTCCACCTGGCTACGACGTGAACTCTTTCAAGAGGAGCGAATCAAGACACCTCTACTCCCGAAACTGACCTCTCTTTTGGCCACTCCTCTTAACTCTTTTTATAGGAACAGTGATTTGAGGGCTTTTTTTTCATTATTGCTTTGTTTTTTTTTGTCCTTGAGCTGTTTCCTTTACTGCAAAAAAAAATCTCACAAAGAGCCATCCACAAACGCCCAGCAGAAACAACTACCATCGCCAGTCCGCCCATCAGTCCATCAAGAACCACACAACACTCAACCAAATTATTAGCAAAACAAACACCCCGCCAACCACCCATACACTCACCAAAACAAACACGCTGACAAAGTGCCCCTTCCCCCCCTTCTCTCCCTCTCCCCGCCAACTAAAACAATGAGCACCGCCGTCACCCGTCCATCAGGCCCTCAACAGCCCGTGTCTGCTCGTGTTTACGTCCGGGAAACACGAGGAGGATGTGGTCAATCGCTGCCGCTGAACGGGAGAGCATTAGGAATTATTTATGGCCGCCTCCACCTCCGCGGCCCGCCAGCCACCCAGCCAGCCAGCCTCAGGTAGCTTCAGGTCCTGTACTCTTTGACGCTTTCGGCTTTCAATAATCATTTCCAAAGGCCATAAATAAGACGAAACAGGTTCTCATGGGTGTTCTTCAAGTTCATGGTGCAGAAGCCTTGTCAAACTATCACAGGGCTCATAAAACTACCCGTGGATATACTAACACAACCTCTACAGAAGCCTTGTCATACTGTCACAGGGCTCATAAAACTACCCGTGGATATACTAACACAACCTCTACAGAAGCCTTGTCAAACTATCACAAGGCTCATAAAACTACCCGTGGATATACTAACACAACCTCTACAGCAGCCTTGTCAAACTGTCACAGGGCTCATAAAACTACCCATGGAAATGCTAACACAACCTCTACAGATGCCTTGTCAAACTATCACAGGGCTCATAAAACTACCCGTGGATATACTAACACAACCTCTAAAGAAGCCTTGTCAAACTATCACAGGGCTCATAAAACTACCCGTGGATATACTAACACAACCTCTACGAAAGCCTTGTCAAATGCGAGTGTATGCGTCCCGAAATGTTTGAGAATATGGGCCCAGTTTAGTTGTTTGTCGGTCGGAAAGCCTTTGTATAGCGCCCTTTTAAACCTAGTATAACCTGCCTCTACATAACCTTTATATGAGTCAACCTATCTTATATCTGCTGAAAAGATTATGCATTACCTGATTCTCTTATTATGGTTCTTGAAATGAAGTTTGGTTCTTCCATCAATCTTATCACCTAACCTAACATGCCTCAATCTAACTCTTATATCAACCTAACTATTTTCACCTAACCAAATATACCTTAAAACCTAGCTGTCTCGTATCGATTTAACTATTTTTACCTGACCCAACTCGTCTTAAAACCTAACTGATATCAGCCTAACTATTTTCTAACCTAACCTGCATTAACCTATCTTATATCAACCTAATCTGCCTCAACCTAACTCTTTTATATCAACCTATTTTCATCTAACCAAATCTAACAAATCTACCTAACTACCTCTCTATACGACGTCCACATCGGAGGCTCGCTGTTCAGTTCCCTCGGCACGCTTCTCGGCGCTTAGCTAAGTGGCGCTCCAACCCGAGGGAGGAACCGACACCGCATTGAGCTAACCATCGGTAAATTATTGGTCTTTAGTTCTGCCCCTCGTTTAAGTTTACGGTCAAGCGGCGTGATGGATCAGAAACACGAGAACCTGTGGACGGGGAAACCTGGGGGACGGGGAAACTTGGGGACGGGGAAACCTGGGGGACGGGGAAACTTGGGGACAGGGAAATTTGGGGACGGGGAAACCTGTGGACGGGGAAATTTGGGGACGGGGAAACCTGGAGACGGGGAAATTTGGGGACGGGGAAACCTGGAGACGGGGAAATTTGGGGACGGGGAAACCTGTGGACGGGAAAATTTGGGGACGGGGAAACCTGTGGACGGGGAAATTTGGGGACGGGGAAACCTGGAGACGGGGAAATTTGGGGACGGGGAAACCTGGGGACGGGAAAATTTGGGGACGGGGAAACCTGGAGACGGGGAAATTTGGGGACGGGGAAACCTGGAGACGGGGAAATTCGGGGAGACATCAGAAGAAGAAAAAGAAGACATCACCAAGGTACAGGAATGGAACAAAAAGTGGCTGCTACAATGCAATGAAGAAAAATGTAAGGTCCTGCATCTTGGGCGGGGAAGTCCAGCACACCAATACCACATGAGGAACACTCCACTACCCACCACAGAGGCAGAGAAATTCCTGGGAGCATACGTTACCAGGCTACCAGTGAAGGCCAAATCCGTGCCAATCGCAGCGGACGGGTTAAAACTGATCTGAGGACTTGGGAAAACGTAGAGAAGGCGACGGGGAAGAGAGAAGGGCTGAGGACACGCGTCTGGGTTCTTCGTGAGCTGTGAGTGAAGGTCTGGACAGCGTCGGAAGGAGGTAATGATAGAGAGGGACGTTTCCCTTCACCTAGTCAGAGTTTCATTACCTTAAGTACTTTCCTCTACCTCTTTCTCTTCTTCTTCTTCCTCTTCCTCATCCTCCAGATCATTTCTTTCTTCCTCCTTCTCCTTTTTTCCTTCTACTATAACTGCTATCTTCATTTTTTTCTCCTTTTCTTCCTTCTCCTCCCTTTCCGTTCTCCTTTATCCTTCTTCTACGATACGTGTTTTTCTTTTTTCATCGTCTTTCTCCTCCTACTTTTTCCTCCAACTTTACTTCTGTTTTTCCTCTTTTTCCTCATTTCCTTTACTTTCCTAAGCATTCAGACTCAATACCTATGCCCTACGGAGGCTCAATAATGTCCTGCAGAGGTTCATATTCACGGAGCTCCAAATACAAACACAAATACACACAAGCAGACACTGGCCACAATCAGAGCCCCATTCCCTTAACTTCCCCGAACGCCCAGCCACCACACCTTTGACCCGCGAAGGCTGAGACGGCAGGTGACATGATAAGCTCCGCGCACATGTCTGGGTATGAACGTGAGGGTGTGGAAGGCCGACGATTCGCAGTTTGTCCATTGTGAGGCTTCGGACATGACCCAAGGCAACCCAAGATCCACCGACATGCACGCATCAGCCGCCTCTTTCTTCGTTCTTATTTTTAGCCGAGTTTAAAATGACCGTGTTGGTAAGGGATACACGTGAGTTCGACCGAGTCAGTAATGTGTCTATAGGAAAGACGAGAAGGGAAAGGAAGGATGGAAGGGATGGAGGGAGGGGAAAGGAAGGGGAGGATGGTAGGGAAGGATGGAAGGGAAGGGGAGGGGAGGGATGAAGAGAGGAAAGGAAAAAAAAGAAGGGAAGGGAAGGAAATAAGGGGAAGAATGGAAGGGATGGAAGGAAGGGAAGGGAAGGGGAGGATGGAAGGAAAGGGAACGGAAGGAAAGGGATGAGGAGGGAAAGGGAGAAAGAGAGGAAAGGAAAAAAGGAAGGGAAAAGGAAGGGAATAAAGGAAAGGAATGAGCGATCGAGGAAGAAAGGAAAGGGAAGTGGAGGAAGAAAGAGAAGAAAGGAAGAGAAAGGAAAGCGCCGGCAAGGTAAAAAGGGAAGAGGAGGAATGAAAGGGAAAATAAAAGGGAGGGAAACAAGAGGAAATGGAGGAAATAAGGGGAGGAAAAAAGAGAAGGAAGGAAGAGAAAGGAATACGCCGATAAGGAAAAAAGGGAAGAGGAGAAAAGAAAGGGAAGAGAGAAAGGGAGGTAAATAAAAGGAAGGGAAGGAAAGAAGGGGAGGAAGGGGAGGTGGATCAGACTGACTAAATCCCATTGATGAGGGCGAGGCAACACATCTGCTGTCCATTACACGCTAAGGGAAATTAACGTAACAGATTAGATCACATCACTCTTAGGGAAGGAAGTGTTGGGGGGGAGGGAGGGAGGAAGGGTAGGCTGGAGGGAGGTGAAGGGAAGGGAAGGGGGGGGGGGGGGTTGGAGAGAACGGAAGAGAAGGGGAGGGAAAGGGAGGAAGAGAGGAAAGGAAAAAAAGGAAGGGAAAGGAAGGGAAGGGAAGGGGGGGGTGAGGGTGGCGGTGGTGGTGGTGGTGGGGTTGGAGAGAACGAAAGAGAAGGGGAGGGAAAGGGAGAAAGAGAGGAAAGGAAAAAAAGGAAGGGAAAGGAAGGGAAGGAAATAAGGGGAAGGACTGAGCGATCGAGGAAGAAAAGGAAGGGAAGGGAAGGGGGGGGTGAGGGTGGCGGTGGTGGTGGTGGGGTTGGAGAGAACGGAAGAGAAGGGGAGGGAAAGGGAGGAAGAGAGGAAAGGAAAAAAAGGAAGGGAAAGGAAGGGAAGGGAAGGGGGGGGGGGTGAGGGTGGTGGTGGTGGTGGTGGTGGTGGGGTTGGAGAGAACGGAAGAGAAGGGGAGGGAAAGGGAGGAAGAGAGGAAAGGAAAAAAAGGAAGGGAAAGGAAGGGAAGGGAAGGGGGGGGGGTGAGGGTGGTGGTGGTGGTGGTGGTGGGGTTGGAGAGAACGAAAGTGAAGGGGAGGAAAAGGGAGAAAGAGAGGAAAGGAAAAAAAGGAAGGGAAAGGAAGGGAAGGAAATAAGGGGAAGGAATGAGCGATCGAGGAAGAAAAGGAAGGGAAGGAGGAAGAAGGAGAAGAAAGGAAGATAAAGGAATAAAAGGGAAAAGGGGAAAGGGTTCTGATGATGGTGATGATGATGATGATGATGATGATGAAGGAAAAAGCTTACAATAACGCACTATACAAATATTAGAAGCAACTATATTTTCCTTCCTTTTCTTGTCTTTCCTTTTCACCAACAACGAACGCAATTAAACCTTCCATTCTTTAACAAAAATTCAAATCCCAATATACAAACATAAATACATCCATCCATCCATCCATACTCACATACAAACAGCGGCAAAATAAAGACAAAGGTAAAAACGAAATACAGAGAAGCAGTACTTACGTTAGGTTGAGGGCCCGCTCGTTTTCTTCATTCTTCGCGACACCACGCAACACTACGCAACACTACGCCAGGTCTCCTCCTCAACGCAACACTGGCTGTGGGAGACAAAAGGGACCGAGTGTTAGAGGTGTTGGTGAGATAACGGTGGTTTTTATCTTCTGACACTTATGTTCGTAGTTTAAGCTCTAATTTTGGACCTTCTTCTATTTTTACTCCAGTTACTAATCATTTTTGAACTTAGCCCTCTACTCCTCCTCCTTCTTTTCCTCCTCCTCCTCCTCCTCATTTTCCAACCAAGCAAACAAATAATCAAACACGAATACACTTTTTAGACATGAAACACGACCAAAGACATGTCATCAATTTCATTCCGCCTCTAATCACACAAATCATTCTCCCCTCCCACACGAACAGAACATGCTTGCAAATCCCTGACATCATGATGTTCTAACGTTCTAAAGGAACACTCTCCTAACAAAAATAAAATGTGCGCCCCCGGGTGGGCTCGAACCACCAACCTTTCGGTTAACAGCCGAACGCGCTAACCAATTGTGCCACGGAGGCTTGGGAAAGCGGGCAACCATACTGCTACAAATATTAACCAAGGCAGACCTATGATATTATGCTCCTGAATAAATAAGTGAATAAATAAGCAGGAAAAGTTATCACTATTACCTACAACCTTTACCGAAACTAATAATATTAATGATAATGGCAAGGTTATAATATTGAACGGGTTACATAATGGTTTTCTCACTCCATAACCTTCGCACGCTGGAGTCCCTCAAGCTGGCCTCAACACTGTATATCTGTCTGTTTGTGTCTGTTTGTCGGTGTCTGTGTTTGGATTTTACTCATCATCCTACTACAAATCCGCCTCTCATTATTGTATTGTGTCTGTGTGTGTGTCTGTATGTCTGTGTGTATATTTGTTTGTCTATCTTTCTGTCTGTCTGTGTCCGTTTGTGTGTGTGTATGTCTGTCTGCCTCTGTGTTTGTCTGTCTGTCTGTCTGTATCTGTGTCTGTTTGTGTGTAAGTCTGTCTGCCTCTGTGTTTGTCTGTCTGTCTGTCTGTATCTGTTTGTGTGTAAGTCTGTCTGCCTCTGTGTTTTGTCTGTCTGTCTGTCTGAATCTGTTTGTGTGTAAGTCTGTCTGCCTCTGTGTTTTGTCTGTCTGTCTGTCTGAATCTGTTTGTGTGTAAGTCTGTCTGCCTCTGTGTTTTGTCTGTCTGTCTGTCTGAATCTGTTTGTGTGTAAATCTGTCTGCCTCTGTGTTTTGTCTGTCTGTCTGTCTGAATCTGTTTGTGTGTAAGTCTGTCTGCCTCTGTGTTTGTTTGTCTGTCTGTCTGTTTGTTTGTGTGTAAGTCTGTCTGCCTCTGTGTTTTGTTTGTCTGTCTGTCTGAATCTGTTTGTGTGTAAATCTGTCTGCCTCTGTGTTTTGTCTGTCTGTCTGTCTGAATCTGTTTGTGTGTAAGTCTGTCTGCCTCTGTGTTTTGTCTGTCTGTCTGTCTGAATCTGTTTGTGTGTAAGTCTGTCTGCCTCTGTGTTTGTTTGTCTGTCTGTCTGTTTGTTTGTGTCTCTGTTCGTGTCTGCCTGTCTGTCTGTCCCTCTCACTATTACCTAACACTTCATAACCCAAAGCAGTCATACCAACACAAAATCCAACACCAAGTAATATTTCGTGACCAGATAACAGCAACAAAAGTCAAGCCCAAACTAAAAGACTGAGAGGAGGAAAAACAGTCGTATCACCCCATTACTTCCTCGCCCTTTGATCTACTAAAAACAATTCTCTCTCTTTGATTCCCCCTTTTCTCTACAAGACTTTTTTTCTCCCTCAAAGTACTGTAGACGGGTGTAGTTTTCCTTTCTTCCCTCTCAAACGCGATATAAGTATTTTTCCACACCCCTTAAGGCAACGCAATTTATCCTCTTTCACCTTTTATCATGAACTTTTCCCTTCCTTTGATACGTAACACACCGCCACATTCACTCAGGGTCATATTTTTAAACATTTCGGCGCCCAAGTTCACATGTTTGATAAGGCTTTCGTAGGAGGGAGTTTTTGAGGGGCATTTACAGGGGTACTAGTTTTATGATCCTTGTGGTAGTTTGACCCTTCTTCTGTGAAGGAGCCAGCGCACACACACACACACACACACACACACACACACACACACACACACACACACACACACACACACACACACACACACACACACACATTTAAAGGGGTAGTTTTATGATCCTTGTGGTAGTTTGACCCTTCTTCTGTGAGGGAGATAACACACACACACACACACACACACACACACACACACACACACACACACACACACACACACACACACACGTTATAATATTTTGAGAGCCCCGGGGCCTACACAACAGGCAAACTGGCCATCAACACACACACACACACACACACACACACACACACACACACACACACACACACACACACACACACACACACACACACACACACACACACCACACCACACACACACACCACACACACACACACACACACACACTCACACACACACACACACACACACACACACACTCACACTCACACACACACGTTATAATATTATGAGAGCCCCGGGGCCTACACAACAGGCAAACTGGCCATCAACACACACACACACACACACACACACACACACACACACACACACACACACACACACACACTCACACTCACACACACCATCAGACTGATTATATTTTTCTTCTAATGTTTAAAAAGACGTGACATTTGGCCGCCATCGCCGCCGCTGGCTAAAGGGCGTGTTGTGTCTGGCGATGCGGGGAACAAGTGTCGCCAGGTGAGAGCGTGCAGGTGCAAAAGGTTAATTCTTTATTGATTTTAATGCGCACGTTCACCTTTACGCCGTGTTGGGAAATAAAGATGTGTGTGTGTGTGTGTGTGTGTGTGTGTGTGTGTGTGTGTGTGTGTGTGTGTGTGTGTGTGTGTGTGTGTTCTTAATCCCTCTATCTCTAACACACTGCACACCTGCTTTTCATCATTAACGGGAAAAAAGCGAAAAAAATAGTGCTGACTTGCTTTATAGGAGTAGCAATGCTCTCCATCCACCTTTCTTGTACAGTAAAGGAAGCAACTCAAGGGGAAATATAAATAAAAACAAAACAAAAAAAAGTCTGCTAATCACTGCTCCTATATAAAAGAGAAGAGAAGATTGGCCAGAAGATAGGTCAAGAAAGAGGTCAAATAAGAGGTCATCTGCCTGTGCCGGTATTCTCAGACGCTTCCGCCCCTCACATCAACTATTTCCAAAGGCCGACAAGGAGATCAGTCGCATTCTAAGGAGTGTTTTTATAGCTTCATGGCACAAAAGAATCGCCACCTCTAACCATTCCTCCATATCCTTCAAAACCCCCTATTTCTTCATTCCTCTTTCATTCCCTTGCCCATCACTCTTTTTTTCCTGTTTCCCTTACCTTTTCTTTCTCTCCCTTCTCCTTTATCATCTCCAACCCATTATATTCCTCTATTTCCTTCGCAATTCCCCATTTCTTCTCTCCTCTTCCATTCCCTCTCCCATCACTCTTTTTTTTTCCTTTTTTTCCCTTACCTTTTCTTTCTCTCCCTTCTCCTTTATCACCTCTAACCCATTATATTCCTCCATTTCCTTCGCAATTCCCCATTTCTTCTCTCCTCTTCCCTTCCCTTCACCAGTACCCTTCTATTTTCTCAGTCCAATACCGCCGTCCTTTCCCTTCCTTTCCCTTCATGATCAAATTACCAGAAGGGCCATAAAACTACCTCTGTACATGCCCAAAACTCACACGAAAGCCTTGTCAAACATGTATGGGAATATGGCCCTTGATCTCAAACGAACACGCCCCAAGCAATTACTTCTCTATTTGTAAGGAGTAAAATACATCCCTGGCGCATCCCGTGACCCGTTCAGGACATGACGCAACGCAACAAGTTCGAGGTTTGTACGTGTCTTGAGGCGAGGGTGACGACTTGCTGAGTGAGGGAAGCAGGTAGCACACACACACACACACACACACACACACACACACACACACACACACACACACACACACACACACACACACACACACACACACACACACACACACACACACACACACACTGAAAGAAACAAACCATAAAACTCTTGAAATTTTTGTGTTTGAACAGTAAAAAGAAAAAGAAACGTACATAAACGAAAGAGAAATTAGTTTTTGTTTTAATGTAAATTCGTCCACTGTGTGTGTGTGTGTGTGTGTGTGTGTGTGTGTGTGTGTAACTAATTTATCTATATATCTATCGTAAAACACACCTTAAACGCAAAAAAAAAAAAAAAAAAACGCACACAAAAAACGAGCATTTCAAACACACATATAAAAAAATAAAAAAAACTTCCGTAACCTGACCCTTCGTTTCCTAACTCAACGCCGTCAGTAAGGTATAAAACAAAACAAAAACACAGAAAAATCACGCCTTTCAAAACACAAAACATAACACACACTTTCGTAACCTCGTCCCTTCATTTCATAACCCAACGCAACGCAGTCAGTCAGTCATCTTACGTAACTGATGGTGGTGGTGTTTACAGAGGGCAACATGCTGAGCTCAGACCCAACACACAAACACCTATGATCACCTTTTCCTGCACCTGAAGACAACACTGATTGGCTTCGGGTCACCTTGCTGGGCCGGTTGCAACGAGGACACAAACCCGAGGATCAATTAGTCAAGCCATCAAGGTGTAGCTGATTGTGTTTCTGTGTTTTTCTGGTCCAGCTGGGCGTGAGAATGTTGGTAGGTGAAGTTGAGTGAGTGAGGGAGGGAGGAATGGAGTTAAAAAGTGCGTGAGTCAGTTCGATAATACGTGGAAGGAAGGAAAGGACGAAAGGATGAGGTGAATGAGTGAGTGAGTGAGTGAGTGAAGGAAGGAGGGAGGGAGGGAGGAAGGGAGGGAGGGAGTTAGAAAGTTTGTGGGTGATTAAGGGATGAAGGAACGGAAGGAAGGATGGAAAGACAGATAGAGTGAGTGAGTGAGTGAGTGAGTGAGTGAGTGAGTGAAGGAAGGGAGGGAGGGAGGGAGGGAGTTAGAAAGTTTGTGGGTGATTAAGGGATGAAGGAACGGAAGGAAGGATGGAAAGACAGATAGAGTGAGTGAGTGAGTGAGTGAGTAAGTGTGAGTGAGTGTAAGAAAGTTAGTATGTGATAAAGAGATGAATGAATTGAAGAACGAATAAGTGAATGAGAGAGTGGGTGAGTGAGTGAGTTAGTTGGTTAGTGAGTTGACGAGTGAGTGAGTGAGTGACTGAGAGCGCCGCATTCTTCCTAGCGATGTTGCGTGCGTACAAATTGGCATCGCTGACTGACAACATAACGAAAACCGGAGAGCCAGACCCTAGACTTCAAACACAGGCAAACAACACACACAGACAGAGGATACAAATATGTTACGAGTATCCAGACAAGCACACACACATAGAAGTACAGAAAGACAAACAGACAGACACACACACAGACACCGACAGAGATAAAAAAAATACAAGTACAGAACGAGAATCAGCACACAACACGAGTATTCCTCATGAGTAAATAAGAAACAGATGAGTCAAGCTTGTCTGAGAGGCGTGAGTCACCTATGCCCAGTGTCACCAGCTCACCACCACCACCACCATCACGACCATCATCATTCACCACCACCGCCCTTAGTGACGCCCTGCCAACTCAGCACTCAGCAGAGACGCCAAACCAGCACCCAGCAGCACCATCCCTCCCTTGTTATCAGCACTGTGACCACGCTCCGCCTCTCATCGCCTCAGTGAATTGGCTAAGAGAGATAGTTATAATCCTTTCCTGGTTGATAAGTGATTGTAGAGAAAGAAATAGCTACTGTAGACGTTGATTTTAAGTTACCTATAATAGCTTTACCTACATGTAGAGATTATAACGCCTCTCGTCACCTCTATGCATTGGTTAAGAGAGATGTGTTTGTAGTCTTTTCCTGATTATTGAGTGATTTTATATAATTATTGATACATAACTTCGAATACATAGCTTTTATATTCAATCCGTCTCTGACCGAAACACTGATTTTTCAAACCATCGCCGAGTGTCGGAAGGTTATCCACATGCCGCCCAGAGACTCAATCAACCCTGACTTCAGCGACTTCGGTCAAGAGGAGCACTGGCGGGCAGCATGGGCCTAGCAAGAGTCATACATCACGGCAGCCACTATAAAGAAAATTCGCCTGCGTCACTAATGGGCTGGGGCCGTCCAGGAAGCCCCTCAAGAAAGACTACGCGCGTGCGCGTGCCTACGCGCGCGCGTTGGCCTATACGCAAATGAAGCCAAATAGATACAAGTTAATAAAAATTCCTCAAGATAAAAAAAGTCAAACAAATAGAAAAAAATATAAAATTTGATGCAAGAAAGTCCCGTTGGTCGCTGGCCAGGTCACGTAAAGGTTCTGCCAGGGGGAATTATATTAAGTGGCATAATGAGCCTCGTCAAATTTCGTTTGATTTGGCGGAGTAAATTGCTGAATGACTCCGGCTTATTTAGATGAATGAGAACTATTAATGAAACTGATCAGTACGAAGGATAACTGACCTGACCAATTGAAGTGAGGTTGTGTTAGGTGGCCGTAAATATATCACGATGAAATGCATTACCGGTATCACGTAATGGCATAAGGAAAACAGTCATTACAAAAAATATCTCATAGTACAGCCACTTTACAAAGAGGATTTTATTTATATTTTCATGTGCTGCCTGTAGCGCTACAGGCAGCACATGAAAATATAAATAAAATCCCTTCCCGCCACGGCCCACTAAGATAACACATTACTGGGACGCCACAATCACTCCCCTCGCTGGGCCCCGCTGATAGTGACTTGGAGACTGACTAACGATGATATAGGGGCTGAGGGCACTTATTTTTAATCATTTCGTCGCCCAAGTGCACATATTTGACAAGGCTTTCATGGGAGTTTTGGGCCTTTCCAGGGGTGGTTCTGTGGCCCTGGTGTTAGTTTGACCCTTCTTCTGTACCGTGAACCTAAGGAACACTTATTTGACAAGGCTTTCGTGGGAGTGCCGTGCCTTTCCAGGGGTGGTTCTATGGCCCTGGTATTAGTTTGACCCTTCTTCTGTACCGTGAACCTAAGGAACACTTATTTGACAAGGCTTTCGTGGGAGTGCCGTGCCTTTCCAGGGGTGGTTCTATGGCCCTGGTATTAGTTTGACCCTTCTTCTGTACCGTGAACCTAAGAAACACATATTTGACAAGGCTTTCGTGGGAGTGCCGTGCCTTTCCAGGGGTGGTTCTATGGCCCTGGTATTAGTTTGACCCTTCTTCTGTACCGTGAACCTAAGAAACACATATTTGACAAGGCTTTCGTGGGAGTGCCGTGCCTTTCCAGGGATAGTTTTATGAACCTGGCGGTAGTTTGACCCTTCTTCTGTACCACGAACCTAAGAAACATAGATTTGACAAGGCTTTCGTGGGAGTTTTCTGCATTTCCAGCGGTAGTTTTATGACCTAGTGGTAGTTTGACCCTTCTTCAGTACCACGAACCTAAGACACATAGATTTGACAAGGCTTTCGTGGGAGTTTTGGGCATTTCCAGCGGTAGTTTGACCCTTCTTCTCTACCATGAACCTAAAAAATCACGCATTAAAACCCGATTGATCTACTTTCCGGCCTTTGGAAACAGTTGCTGCGAGGGTTGGAGGCGTCTGACAACACCGGCCCCAGTGATTGACGTTTCCACACTTGGTTCATTCAGAGTGACCGAGATAGATTGTGAGTGTGGGTGTACTCGGCTCTCACGTGCCAGTATACCTCGTGACGTGTTTTATGAGCCCGGTGTGTTTATGGCTTTCCTGTTGTTCTATATCATGTTCTGTTATGTTTGGATTTGTTTTATAACTGTTCTTTTTATTTATTTGATTTCATGTATTTATATCGTGTTGTGTGTGTTTCCTTCCTGTTATTTTCCTGTTGTGTCCTTTTATCTATCTTCTCCTTTTCTTTTTCCTTCCTCTCTCTTCTTCCTGTTCCATCTGTTCTCCTTTTTCCTTCCTTTCTCTTCCTTTTGTCTCATCTTATCAATCTTCTTCTCCTCTTTTTCCTCCCTCTCTCTTCTTCCTGTTCCATCTGTTCTCCTGTTTCCTTCCTGTTCTTTTCCTGTTGTGTCTTTTTATCAATCTTCTTCTCCTCTTTTTCCTCCCTCTCTCTTCTTCCTGTTCCATCTGTTCTCCTGTTTCCTTCCTTTCTCTTCCTTTTGTCTCATCTTATCAATCTTCTTCTCCTCTTTTTCCTCCCTCTCTCTTCTTCCTGTTCCATCTGTTCTCCTGTTTCCTTCCTGTTCTTTTCCTGTTGTGTCTTTTTATCAATCTTCTTCTCCTCTTTTTCCTCCCTCTCTCTTCTTCCTATTACATTTGTTCTCCTTTTTTCTTTCATTTATCTTCCTGTTGGCTCATTTTTATCAACCTTCTCCTTTTTCCTTCCTGTCTCTGTCGTGTCTTTATCAATCTCTTCCTTTTTTTCCTTCCTTCCTCCTTCTGTTATCTCCTTTTACCAGATTCCTACATCTCCTCCTACTCCTCCATATCATTCAAATATCTCCTCCTCCTTTTCCTCCAGCTTAAAAATTCTCCTCCAAACCTGTCCTTTTTCTCCTCCCCCTTTTCCTCTTTACCTTTCATTCATCTCTTCCTCCTCCTCCTCCTCCTCCTCCTCCTCCTCCTACTCATTTTCCTTCTGCTTACGTCTCTTCCATATCCTCCTACTCCTCTTTCTCCTCCTCTATACCTTCCCTTTATCTCCTTCTCCTTATGTCTCCTTTATCTCTTATTCCTTCTCTATACCCTTTCTTAACCCCTTCTTCTTTTCTTCTTCCTCCACCTTTCTGTTCCTCTTCCTCCTCCTCCTCCTCCTCTTCCTCTTCCTCCACCTTTCTGTTCCTCTTCCTTCTGTTCCTTCTCCTCCTCCTCCTCCTCTTCCTCCACCTTTCTGCTCCTCTTCCTTCTGTTCCTTCTCCTCCTTCTTCTCCTCCTCCTCCTCCTCTTCCTCAACCTTTCTGTTTCTCTTCCTTCTGTTCCTACTCCTCCTCCTCCTCCTCCTCCTCTTCCTCCACCTTTCTGTTCCTCTTCCTTCTGTTCCTCCTCCTCCTCCTCCTCTTCCTCCATCTTTCTGTTCCTCTTCCTTCTGTTCCTCCTCCTC
Organism: Eriocheir sinensis; assembly: GCF_024679095.1. Lineage (NCBI taxonomy): Eukaryota > Metazoa > Arthropoda > Malacostraca > Decapoda > Varunidae > Eriocheir > Eriocheir sinensis. The sequence continues at coordinate 5,667,127 of NC_066532.1, read as the reverse complement.
CTCCTCCTCTTCCTCCACCTTTCTGTTCCTCTTCCTTCTGTTCCTCCTCCTCCTCCTCCTCCTCTTCCTCCATCTTTCTGTTCCTCTTCCTTCTGTTCCTCCTCCTCCTCCTCTTCCTCCATCTTTCTGTTCCTCTTCCTTCTGTTCCTCCTCCTCCTCCTCCTCTTCCTCCATCTTTCTGTTCCTCTTCCTTCTGTTCCTCCTCCTCCTCCTCCTCTTCCTCCATCTTTCTGTTCCTCTTCCTTCTGTTCCTCCTCCTCCTCCTCCTCTTCCTCCACCTTTCTGTTCCTCTTCCTTCTGTTCCTCCTCCTCCTCCTCCTCTTCCTCCATCTTTCTGTTCCTCTTCCTTCTGTTCCTCCTCCTCCTCCTCCTCTTCCTCCACCTTTCTGTTCCTCTTCCTTCTGTTCCTCCTCCTCCTCCTCCTCTTCCTCCATCTTTCTGTTCCTCTTCCTTCTGTTCCTCCTCCTCCTCCTCTTCCTCCATCTTTCTGTTCCTCTTCCTTCTGTTCCTCCTCCTCCTCCTCCTCTTCCTCCATCTTTCTGTTCCTCTTCCTTCTGTTCCTTCTCCTCCTCCTCCTCTTCCTCCACCTTACTGTTCCTCTTCCTTATGTTCCTCCTCCTCCTCCTCCTCCTCCACCTTTCTGTTCCTCTTCCTTCTGTTCCTTCTCCTCCTCCTCCTCTTCCTCCACCTTTCTGTTCCTCTTCCTTCTGTTCCTCCTCCTCCTCCTCCTCCTCCTCTTCCTCCACCTTTCTGTTCCTCTTCCTTCTGTTCCTTCTCCTCCTCCTCCTCTTCCTCCACCTTTCTGTTCCTCTTCCTTCTGTTCCTCCTCCTCCTCCTCCTCTTCCTCCACCTTTCTGTTCCTCTTCCTTCTGTTCCTCCTCCTCCTCCTCCTCCTCTTCCTCCATCTTTCTGTTCCTCTTCCTTCTGTTCCTCCTCCTCCTCCTCCTCTTCCTCCACCTTTCTGTTCCTCTTCCTTCTGTTCATCCTCCTCCTCCTTCCTCCACCTTTCTGTTCCTCTTCCTTCTGTTCCTTCTCCTCCTCCTCCTCTTCCTCCACATTTCTGTTCCTCTTCCTTCTGTTCCTTCTCCTCCTCCTCCTCCTCCTCCACCTTCGAGACTCCACTTCCACGAACGGCCTTGATAAGCGCTCGGTATCTGCCTCCCACACTGCCTCGCCCTTATCGCCTTATCTCACGCGCCTTAATGCTGCTAATCGCCTGGCCTTTATCTCCTCGCCCCTCGGCCGGATGTGGCGTCAGCAGGAACAGCAAGGCGCAATAAACCCCTTAACCTTATTTACGAGATCCCCTGACCTTACCTGCCCTTACCTGAGTGCGCTAATCTTTCTCTACATTCACGCCCTTTTTTTACAGTAAAGGAGACAGCTCGACCTTATTTACGAGACCCCCTTACCTTACCTGTCTTACCTGAATGCACTTATCTTTCCCTGCCTTCCCGCCCTTTTTTTTTTTTTACAGTAAGGGAGACAGCTCGACCTTATTTACGAGACCCCCTTACCATGCCCTTACCTGAATGCACTAATCTTTCTCTACCTTCCCGCCCTTTTTTTACACATCAATGGAGAGAGGCCAAGGGTAATAAAACAAAAAGCAACAAAAAGTCCCGCCAATATACCTTCCCGACCTTACCTTCCCGCCCTTACCTTCCCGCCTTTATCTTCCCGACCTTACCTTCCCGACCTTATCTTCCCGACCTTACCTTCCCGACCTTTCCTTCCCGCCCTTACCTTCCCGACCTTACCTTCCCGACCTTACCTTCCCGACCTTATCTTCCCGACCTTACCTTCCTGACCTTACCTTCCCGACCTTACCTTCCCGACCTTACCTTCCCACCCCTTACCTTCCCTCCTTTGCCTTCTCGACTTTATTTTCCTTACCTTACCTTCCCTCCCTTACCTTCCCTACCTTACTTTCCCTTCCTTGCCTTCCCGACTTTATCTTCCCGACCTCACCATCCCACCCCTTACCTCCCCCTCCCCTTCCCTTCCCGACTTTATCTTCCCGCCCTTACCTTCCCGCCCTTACCCTCCCTCCCTGACCTTCCAAATCTCACGTGCCCGTTCGTTAATCATGGAAACGTGAAGTGGTTGTACAGGACAGGAACTGACAGACAGACAAATAGACAGAAAGACAGACACACAAGACAGATTTACATAGAAAATCAGACCACACAGACCCCATGGTCCAGACTTGGTGGTCTGTCCTTAAACCTAAGTGATTTTACATTAATCAGAAGACTCCAAAACGTTGCATTTCTACTCTAGTTGATATTAAGTTGAAGGAAGTGACGGTCGAGCTTATTTTTGAAGGAGTCAATCGTGTTACACTGGACCACTGATGATGGGAGCTTATTCCATTCTCGCACTACAACGTTGGTGAAGAAAAATTTGGTGCAGTCTGAATTTACTTGTCTACATCTGAGTTTTACGCCATTGTTCCTCGTGCGCAAAGTGTCATCGATCATAAACAATGTTGATCTGTCTACATTCGTGAAACCATTAAGTATTTTAAAACATTCGATCAGTTTTCCTCGGAGGCGACGTTTCTCAAGAGAGAACATGTTAAGGGTAGAAAGCCTTTCTTCGTAGGATTTGTTGAAGTTGAACAGCTGAATACAAGGGGAAAAATGGGAGTAATAGGACACACACACACACACACACACACACACACACACACACACACACACGCACACACACACCAGGATGCGGACACAAAAGAAGAGATATGCGACGCGTCCAAGCACCGGAATGAACAGAGAAAAAAAAACACGAATAAAAGCAAATAAAGCAGAAAGAAATTACGAGTTTCCTCAGACAGTCAGGAGCCTTCACTTCCTTCCCTGCTCAGGCGGAAACTGTTGCTCTTTGACGCATAGGCAGACAGATCACAGACAAAAAGACACAGACACACAAACAAAGTGAGACAAAGAGGTACAGACTAGAAGGGAGACAGACGGGCAACCAGACAAGGTGAGACAGAGAGATACAGATTAACAGAGACAAACAGACAGACGAAGGAGAGCGAAATACAGACTAACAAAGAGACAGAGCAGGAAGAAACTGATAATGAGGATGAGAAGGAAAATGAAAAGGAGAAGAAAAATGAGAAGGAGAAGAAGAGGAGAAGGAAGAAAAATTAATGGTATATATAATTCTGCATAAGAGACGGAGGCGGAGGAGGAGGAGGAAAAAGGAAGAGGAGGAGGAGTCAATGGAGGAGGAAAAGGAGAGAAGAAGGAAAAGGAGATAGTGAGTTATAATGAATGCTAACGACAAATAAGAAGGAATAAGAAGGAATAAGAGAAATAAGAAGACATATGCAAGTTAAATAAATGTAAAGAGTATAAATAAGAGAAGAAAAAAAGAGAAAACATTATAGGAACCAATGCAGTAGTGAGTAATATAAGCTTGGAAATACATAGAGAAACTGTTAGAGAGAGAGAGAGAGAGAGAGAGAGAGAGAGAGAGAGAGAGAGAATAAAGTGGTCTTTGTCCTTTTCAAACTATCGGAATTTGCATGAGACAGAGATAAGTGTGAACATTCTCTCTCTCTCTCTCTCTCTCTCTCTCTCTCTCTCTCTCTCTCTCTCTCTCTCTCTCTCTCTCTCTTTCAGTACACATATCCTGTCTGGGTGAATGATACATCTATAAAGTAGAACAACAACAACAACACCAACAACAAAAACAAAAACAGTAACTTTATATATGAAGACGAATAACAATAACAAATAAATGCAAATAACTATAAAGATAATAATAATAATAATAATAATAATAATAATAATAATAATAATAATAATAATAATAATAATAATAATAATAATAATAATAATAATAATAATAATAATAATAATAATAATAATAATAATAATAATAATAAGAAGAAGAAGAAGAGAGAAAATACAAAAAAAACATTACCAACATTACTACTACTACTACTACTACTATTATTTATATTTTTTTTACTACTACTACTACAGCCTACATCTATTAGAGTTGCGTTGTGAGCGGTATATTCTCTCATATCCTTTCACAAAGCAATTCATTGGCCCCACCCCGCCAATGACTGTGGCCGACAACCATCTTTATTTAATATTACAAACTTTACTAAACATTTTATTTTTAAGCTAACAGAGCTTGTGGTTGATACGACTATCAACCACCGTCGCTTCAAAGTCCAGGTCAGCAATGCGGGTGGTTTTGGGTGCAGGTGACCTGGTTCCTCTCAGGCAGACCAAGGCTGACCTCAGGAGGGAGAAGGACAGCCTGCATCTCATCCAAGCGACCACACTGCTTCTTGGCTGTTGTTTCTTATCCGCCAGTGTTTCGGCGAGTCTTGCGTAGAAGCTCTGCGCCCTTGGTCCCATCCCTCCTGCCGTCGTGAATACTACCGGGGTGAAGAAGCCCTGGTCCACATTCTGTATTCTTTCTTCATATGCTCTGTTCTTCTCTTGTTCGCCTCCCCTGTGGGCTGCATCAAGGGTCAGGTCTCTGTGGCACTATTATTACTACCACTACTACTACTACTACCACTACTACTACTACTACTACTACCACTACTACTACTATTACTACTACTACTACTACTAAAAGACGAAAAGTAATAAATAACAGACCAAACTATGATATTCCATTTATTATTTTCTATTTTATTTTAGTAGGCAAGTAATTTTATCATATTTCTCTTACTCTTTTATTCTCTTTCTCTCTAACTCTTCTCACGCCCTCTCCCTCTCTCCCTCACGCTCTTCCTCCTCTCCTTCCCCTCCTTTTCCTCTCTCTCTCTCTCTCTCTCTCTCTCTCTCTCTCTCTCTCTCTCTCTCTCTCTCTCTCTCTCTCTCTCTCTCTCTCTCTCTCCCTCTCTCTCTCTCTCTCTCTCTCTCTCTCTCTCTCTCTCTCTCTCTCTCTCTCTCTCTCTCTCTCTCTCTCTCTCTCTCTCTCTCTCTCTCTCTCTCTCTCTCTCTCTCTCTCTCTCTCTCTCTCTCTCTCTCTCTCTCTCTCTCTCTCTCTCTCTCTGTCCTAAGCAGTAGTATATTTTTCTTCACTTTTTTTTCTCTTATCTCACTTTTACTTTTATTCGTCCTTGCTTGCGTGGACTGAGATTAAGTTGTTTTTTGCTTGTTTTCTTTTTCTTTATCTGATTGTGCACCGTTTCTCTCTCTCTCTCTCTCTCTCTCTCTCTCTCTCTCTCTCTCTCTCTCTCTCTCTCTCTCTCTCTCTCTCTCTCTCTCTCTCTCTCTCTTGTTTGAGCCTAGTAAACAAACACTAGTTTCTCAAATTCTCTCTCTCTCTCTCTCTCTCTCTCTCTCTCTCTCTCTCTCTCTCTCTCTCTCTCTCTCTCTCTCTCTCTCTCTCTCTCTCTCTCTCTCTCTCTTACCTCACCCTCCTTTCATCCGTCGGTCCCTCCCTCTCTCCATCCCTTCCTCCCTCCCTCCTTTTCTCTCTCCCCTCCAGCCGTCCCTCCCTCCTTCCTCTCCCTCCCTTCCTTTCCTCCTAACGTTTCTCTTATCAAAGGATGCAGAGAGAGAGAGAGAGAGAGAGAGAGAGAGAGAGAGAGAGAGAGAGAGAGAGAGAGAGAGAGAGAGAGAGAGAGAGAGAGAGAGAGAGAGTGTGAATGTGTGTGTGTGTGTGTGTGTGTGTGTGTGTGTGTGTGTGTGTGTGTGTGTGTGTGTGTGTGTGTGTGTGTGTGTGTGTTTATCTTTAATCAAACATATGAAAATCAGACAGCGCAAATTCTTAGAAAACAATATATCTAAAAACATTAAATTTGCCTTTCAAAATACAATTACTTTTTTTTCTTCTTATTTATTTATTTATTTATTCAGTTATTCAGTTATCCTTTTCCTTCTCTTCATCTTTTCTTTTTCCTTCCCTTCTCTTCACTGCTTAGTATCCTCTCTTCGCTTCTCTTTTCTCTCCTTCCCTTCTCTTTCTCATCCTTTTCCTTTCCCTTCCTTTCTCTACATCATTGCTTACCACCCTCTTCCCTTCTCTCTTTCTCATCCCCTTCTCTTCATCTTTCTTTCCCTTCCCTTCTCTTTTTCATTGCTCACCATCCTCTCTTCGCTTCTCTCTTTCTTCTCCTTTCCTTCTCTTTATCATCCTTTTCCTTTCCCTTCCTTTCTCTACATCATTGCTTACCACCCTCTTCCCTTCTCTCTTTCTCATCCCCTTCTCTTCATCTTCCTTTCCCTTCCTTTCTCTGCATTATTTCGACACTCACTCTCACTTCTAAAAACAATATACAACTAAGTAAATAATGTATGATGATTTAGATAGGCAGGGAATTTATAACCATTACGTACGATAATTTTAAGCAAGCCTTCTATCTGCTCCTAGAATCGTATTAGCTAAGTCCTTTCACCTGATACAGAGTTGCTCATTAGGATTATATTTCACTTATTTTCACTAGGCAGGTAAGGTAGGGTAAGGTAAGGTAAGGTAAGGTAAGGTCAGGTAGGGTAAGTTAAGTAAAGGTAAGGTAAGGTAAGATAAGATAAGTTATGGTAAGGTAAGGTTAGGTAAGGAAAGGTAAGGTAAGGTAAGGTATAGTTAGGTTAGTTAAGGTAAGGTTAGTTAAGGTATGGTTAGGTTGGTAAGGTAAGGTAAGGTAAGGTTAGGTAAGGTAAGGTATGGTTCGGTAAGGCAAGGCAAGGCAAGGCAAGGCAAGGTAAGGTAAGGTAAGGTAAGGTAAGGTAAGGTAAGGTATGGTTAGGCTAGGTAAGGTAAGGTCAGGTAGGGTAAGTTAAGTAAAAGTAAGGTAAGGTAAGATAAGATAAGTTATGGTAAGGTTAGGTAAGGAAAGGTAAGGTAAGGTATAGTTATTTTAGTTAAGGTAAGGTTAGTTAAGGTATGGTTAGGTTGGTAAGGTAAGGTAAGGTAAGGTTAGGTAAGGTAAGGTATGGTTCGGTAAGGCAAGGCAAGGCAAGGCAAGGTCAGGTAGGGTAAGTTAAGTAAAGGTAAGGTAAGGTAAGATAAGATAAGTTATGGTAAGGTTAGGTAAGGAAAGGTAAGGTAAGGTAAGGTATAGTTAGGTTAGTTAAGGTAAGGTTAGTTAAAGTATGGTTAGGTTGGTAAGGTAAGGTAGGGTAAGGCTAGGTAAGGTAAGGTATGGCTCGGTAAGGCAAGGCAAGGCAAGGCAAGGCAAGGCAAGGTAAGGTAAGGTAAGGTAAGGTAAGGTAAGGTATGGTTAGGCTAGGTAAGGTAAGGTTAGGTAAATTAAGGTAAGGTAAAGTATGGTTAGGTTAGGTAAGGTAAGGTATGGTATGGTATGGTTAGGTTAGGTAAGGTAAGGTTAGGTAAGGTAAGGTAAGATAAGATAAGGTAAGGCCAGCTAAGGTATGGTAAGGCAAGGCAAGGCAAGGCAAGGGAAGGTAAGGTAAGACAGGAGACTCAGACGTATATTCGCTAGGCAGGTTAAGTCTTTGATAGGCAGACAGAAGAACCACTGATAGTAAGTTTTTTTTCTAATATACTACTACTACTACTACTACTACTACTACTACTACTACTACTACTACTACTCCTACTACTACTACTACTACTACTACTACTACTGTTACTACTACTACTACTACTACTACTACCACCACCACCACTACTTCTGCTACTACTTCGAAGTCTACAGGTGCAACTAATATTTTTCTTTTTCTTGTATTTTTTCATTTTATTCACTTTTTTATTATTTTCTTTGCTATTCATCTTTTTTCTCTTCTTTTCCTCTATTTCTTATACTATTTCGCCTGCGTTTTCATTTTATTTTTCTTCTTTTCTTCTTTTTCCTTCCTTTTCTTCTTCCTTCTACTACTACTACTACTACCACTACTTCTAAAACTACAATAGCCAATACCAGCTACTATAAACATGAGAATCCAAAACCCTTAGAAGCCACGCGGCCTTCTATTCCTTATACCCTTGGGCAGAAAAAAAGGGGAGTTTGATTCTCTATATTTTTCGTCTCAGTTTTCCTTTAGATAATATTTTGTTCTGCGACACATCCAATTACTTTAGTTTGTGATACGTATAGGAGAGGAGCAGGATGTTAGGACACACACACACACACACACACACACAGGAAGGGGGTGGGGGGGGGAGAGAGAGAGAGAGAGAGAGAGAGAGAGAGAGAGAGAGAGAGAGAGAGAGAGTAAAGGTCAGGATAGATAGGCAAACGTTTTAGAGGAAAGAATAGAATGTTATTGTGACAGAACTTAACAGGAGTGTGTGTGTGTGTGTGTGTGTGTGTGTGTGTGTGTGTGTGTGTGTGTGTGTGTACAGAAAAGGAGAGTCCAATGGCGTGAAAAAAAAGAAAACAATAATGAAAAAAAAATCATCCCGATATAAATGAAAAAGATACATGAATTCGAAGTACACAATATATACTAATAGAAAATATAAATTTATCTTTAACAACAATTGATCGCACGATTTTATGTTTATTTTACGAGGCCTACTATTACTACTACTACTACTACTACTACTACTACTACTACTGCTATTACTACCACTACGACTACTACTTCTTGCTCTAACCATCAACTTTTACTGAAAACATCAATTCACGTGAACATATTTTTCGCTTTTTCCCCTTAAAAGACACGCATGAAAACGTTACAATAAATACACGAGTGAATGTAAAGTGCAGAGTAAATATATCGCCCGTTCGTTTAGTTCTTAGTACACGCAAAGTTCATGGAAGGAGGGGAGGAAGGAGAAGAATAAGGAGAAGAAAAAGGAGAAGAAGAAGGAGAAGAAGAAGGAGAAGAAAAAGGAGAAGAAAAAGGAGAAGAAGAAGGAGAAGAAAAAGGAGAAGAAAAAGGAGAAGAAGAAGGAGAAGAAGAAGGAGAAGAAAAAGGAGAAGAAGAAGGAGAAGAAAAAGGAGAAGAAAAAGGAGAAGAAGAAGGAGAAGAAGAAGGAGAAGAAGAAGAAGGAGAAGAAAAAGAACAAGAACTCGAATAACAAGAACAATAAAAAGAAGAAAAAAAGACAAAAACAAAAATAAAGAAAAAAAATACAATAGCATCATCACAAATAACAAAATATTAAGAAGAGAAAGAAAAACAAGAACAAGAGCAAGAAGAACATCATCATCAACAACAACAACAACAACAACAACAACAACAACAACAACAACAACTACAACAACTACAACAAGGAAAGCAGTGTTAACAATTTCATATTAACTTCTTCCTTGACAACGCTGATCCGATACGTGAAATTTCCAAGAACACTTTCTAATCTATCAGTCCTCCTCCTCCTCCTCCTCCTCCTCCTTACCCCCTCCTCATTCTCCTCCTACTCTGAAAACAACACCTGCACCTCCTTCTCCACCACCCCTCCTCCTTCTCCACCACCCCTCCTCCTTCTCCACCACCCCTCCTCCTTCTCCACCACCCCTCCTCCTCCTCCTCCTCTAACCGGCGCCTGTCAACACCACTTAATCAGTTTAATCCTAAGCAGTTTCCGAGAACCTAATCAGCCCCGCAGCCTCGCCTCCTGATACACACTCGGGGCCACTCAGGACAAAGGGTTGGATTCCTTATGTTGGCGGGCAAGGGGGATCCGATTCCTTATGTTTGCGTACAAAGGGATTCAATGCCTTATAGTATTGGCGTTGGGTCTGGGTTAGTTTTTCTTGGTTTTGTGTCACGAGGGTTAGTTTGTTCGTTTTTGTATATTTTGTAATGTATTTTTGTTTACATTGATTTTATTACATCATTAGAATTGACCTTTTATAAAAAAATTCCGCCGAGCTTAGGATTCTCTCTCTCTCTCTCTCTCTCTCTCTCTCTCTCTCTCTCTCTCTCTCTCTCTCTCTCTCTCTCTCTCTCTCTCTCTGCTCTTATCCCTTTCTCTCTTCCTATCCATCCTCCCCTTTCCCCCTTCCTTTCCTCCTTCCCCCCCCCGCACACACACACACACACACACACACACACACACACACACACACACACACACACACACACACACATACACACACACACACACACACACACACACACACGCACACACACATACAGGTAACGCAAAAAAGGCGGGACATCTTATCAGCCTCACACAAACTGGAGTTGGGAGGAGATAAGAGCGAAAGCTGACCTTGCTGAGTTCAAGTATGAGATAAGAGACACCTCCTCCTCCTCCTCCTCCTCCTCCTCCTCCTCCTTCTCCTCCTCCTCCCCCTTGTACAGAGTTTATCCCTTTTCAGAACGCATAAGCCACGGTAATTCTAGGTTGAGGTTGTCTGTCTGTCTGTCTGTGTGTCTGTCTTTTTTTGCGTCACTCTCTCTCTCTCTTTCTCTCTTAAATACGCAAGAAAGTAAGTAAGTAAGGGGAAGTAAGTAGATTAATGATTGCGTGTGTACGTATGTAAGAGGAGTGTGTAAGTAAGAGAAATAAGTACGAGAAATAAGTAAATAAATAAGAGAAGAAGGAAGGAAGGAAGTCAGTAAAATGTTAGAAGGAAGAAAGATTGAAGTAAGAAAGATGGTGTAAAAAATAATAAGTAAGGAAGTTTAGTACATCAGTAAGAACAGAAGGAAGACGTAGAAAGAGGGAAAAGGAATTGGAGAACTAGAAGGATGCAGAAGATGAGGAGGAGGAGGAGGAGGATAAGGAATAGGAGGCAGAAGGAGAAGAGGAGGAGAAGTACTCTGTAGGATGTGAGAAGTAAAATTTAAATAAGGGACAGAATAATAAATAAATAAAAAAAGAAAGTTATTATGTGGAGAAGTAGATAATTAGAATAAGGAGGAAGGGGAGGCGGTTTAGGAGGAGGAGGAGGAGGAGTAGACAGAAGAAGATGATTAAGAAGGAGAAGTAGAAAGATGAAGAAGAAGAGGAGGAGGAGGAGGAGGAGGAGGAGGAGGAGGAGGAGGAGGAGGAGGAGGAAGAAGAAGAAGAAGAAGAAGAAGAAGAAGAAGAGGAGGAGGAGGAGGAAACATGGAAACATGGAAACGCAGGCAACAGAAAGCCTATTGGCTCATTACGAGGTTGCCCGCTTTGGTGATTTAATCTGCTCGACAGCCTGGGGCCTGGGGAGCAGATGAAAGCACCTCGACATTGAGGAGTAGATGAAAGCACCTCGATATTGAGGAGCAGATGAAAGCAACTCAATATTCAGTTTACTCCCGACGCAGCGAAGTGACGGTCGATTCTATATTTGAAGGAGTTGATAGTATTCGCATTTACTACTTCTGAAGGAAGATTGTTCCAGTGACGGATGACTCGGTTTGAAAAGAAACTCCTTCCGATGTCTGTGTTACATCGCTTAGACTGAATGGGTAAACCGTTATTTCTAGTTCTTAGGTTGGTTTGCAATTCAAAGAAATTGGAGTAATCGACGTTATTGAACTTTTTTAGATACTTGAAGACTTGAATCATATCTCCTCGTAGGCGTCTTTTCTCTAATGTAAAGAGATTGAGTCGCTTGAGTCGTTCCTCGTACGGTTGAGCCCTTAAGGTTGGTATCATTTTCGTGGCGCGTCGCTGAATCCTTTCCAGTAAATCAATGTCCTTTCTGTAATTAGGAGACCAGAACTGTACTGCATACTCGAGGTGCGGTCTTACCATGGAATTATACAAGGATAGCATCACGTCTGGCGTTTTACACTCGAAGTTCCTCGCTATGAACCCGAGCATAGTGTTGGCTTTGTTGTATGCTTTTTACAGTGATTCGCGTGTTTCAGGTCACTGCTGATAGTGACTCAAGATCCTTTCCTCCTGCATCGCTTGCAGAGGTCTCCCATTCATGATGTATGTGGTTACTATTTCTGGACCCAATGTGCATGACTTTGCATTTGTCAACATTAAAAGACATTTGCCATTTTTCCGACCATTCGATAATGTGATTGAGGTCTTTCTGAATGATTTCGCAGTCGGTCTTTGTGAGGGCCTTTCCCCCCACCTTAGTGTCATCAGCAAATTTCGATATTGTGGATTTCAGTCCTGATTCGAGGTCGTTGATATATATGATGAAGAGAATGGGTCCCAGCACTGACCCTTGAGGCACTCCACTAGTGACTGGAAGCCAATCGGAAGGCTGTCCGTTGAGTAGTACTCGTTGTTTTCTGTCGGTGAGCCAATCTCTTATCCACGCGATCAGATTGGCTCCAATGCCCGAGTGCAGTTTCTTAAGGTCTCTCGTGCGGTACTTTGTCGAAGGCTTTCTGAAAGTCCAGGTATATAACATCACTGGGGATGTGGGCATCCCAGTTCTTATATATACCTTGGAAGAAGTCTAATAAATTCGTTAGGCAGGAGCGCTTGTTTCTGAAGCCATGCTGGGTGTCGGAGATTACATTATTGTCTTCTAGAAACTTAACAAGTTTGTCTCTAATAATCTTTTAGAGTATTTTCCTGCCACTGATGTCAAACTTATGGGCCTGTAGTTTAATGCAACGCTTTTGTCTCCTTTTGAAAATTGGTGTTACGTTCGCCATCTTCCAGTCTTCAGGACCTTTTTCAATTGAACAGACTGGTTGAATATGTTAGTGAGTGGCTGAAGTATTTGTTGTTTAAGCTCTTTTAATAACCGCGGGGACAAACCGTCAGGTCCTGTTGACTTGTTCGTGTCGAGTTTATCCAAATACTCTTTCACTTCTTGGTCGCATATTGAGTCAATTTTCAGTGGCGTGATTCCCCTCGGCGGGTCAGGGTTCTCGGGCATGGTTTCGATGTTTTCGACTGTTAATACGGGTGAGAAGTTACTGTTGAGGATTCTGGCCATCTGTTTACTGTCCTGAGTTGCAGCTCCAGTCTCGTCTGTCAGGGGACCAATATTGAATTTTACTTTCTTTTTCGATCTGATGTATGTGAAGAATTTTTTTGAGTTTGTCTTGATGTCACGCGCTATTTGTTTTTCGTAGTTGCGTTTACTACTCCGAATAAGGGTGCGACAAGCTCTGAGGCTGTTGTGGTACTGAGAACGGGCTTCGGCCGTGTCATTCTCTTTCATTAGGTTATAATTCCTTTTTTTTAAGTTTACCGCCCTTTTTATTTCTCTGGTCATCCACGGTGGATCTACGGCACCATTTACTCGCCTGGGTTTCGTCGGTACTGTAGCCTTTTCTACTCCCAAAAGCTTATCTTTGAAGTTGTTCCACACGTTGTCGATTGTATTGTCGGTTAGGTGAAGTTGGTCCCAGGTCGCAGAGGAAGCAGTTCACGGGCTAGGTTGAAATTTGCTTTTTTGTAGTCGGGTATCACTGACGGATTGTCTACGAGTTTGTGACTTATGTTGACATTGAAACGGATTAAGTGGTGATCGCAACCGTTAATTTTTTCACCAACTTCACAGTCGCGAATGAGGTCGGTGTCGCTTACTAATACCAGATCCAGCAGATTGTTTTCTCTTGTTGGTTGAGTTACAACTTGAGTGAGGAACAAATCCTCCACCATTTCTATAAGCCTGTTACCCTCTTGATCTCCAGTCAATTGTCCCCAGTCAATGTTAGGGCAATTAAAGTCCCCAATTATTATTGCTTCTTTACTTTGTGAAGCTCTTCGTACAGGGCAGTGTCATCGGCCGCCTGTTGTTTTGGAGGCCTGTATACGGTCGCAAGAGTTAGTTTCTTATTATTCGCAGTTATTTCCACATAGACGGAGTCGTAATTCTCTACGTCCTGTTTGTCTATTTTATGGCAGGAGCGTACTTTTACGTAGCAAATTACTCCTCCTCCTTTCTTGTGCATTCGATTTTTTGGAAGTTTTCGTACCCGGAAATGACAGTTCAGATACTAGATGTGCAGAGTTGGCCCAAGTCTCTGTGATGGCTACCACATCTGGTTTCTCAGTGCAATATACGCCCTAATTTCGTCCTTTTTGGGTAATAGACTGCGTGCATTTGTGTACAAAATGGAAATGTGACTACTGGTTTGGCCGCGTCGTGTTGAATGAGTTCGCTTGTCGGAGGCGTCGTTGGTTACACAGTTTCTTGCAAGCCGCATCGACGCTACGGTTCGGTTGATCAAGGGTTGCCTTTGCCTTGCCCTCGCATCCAGTTTTTGAATAGCTTTTCGAGAAGCTTTCAACTGCATCGTTCAGGAGCCTTCCTAGCCGCGCCGAACCAACCTCGTTCAAGTGAGTCCGTCCTCCCAAAACAAATCTGGGCGCTGGTTGAAGTGATGCCATGCGTTCATGAACCCTACGCCTTCATCGTTACATAACTGCTTTAGACTAGTGTTGACGCCGTACGCTTTACTGTTGTTGTATCCGGCGAACGTATTGACTCTCGGTAGAATTCCAGAGACGATGATGTGAGGGTACTTGGTCTTGTATTTCCGAATGACTTGACGGTATTTTGCTAACAGGTCCTGAATTTGAGTTGACTGAAGGTCGTTGGTTCCCGCATGGATCAGATACACTGTGTCGTCCTTCGCATTTACTGAAACTGCATCGACAGCTGATTCAATATCGTCCAGTTTGGCTCGGGGATACAGAAACGCTGCCGTGTCAACGTATTCCGTCCGCAAAACTCCGTAAGTTGGCCTCTCACCACACTGTCTCCAACTAAATTGACTCTAGTAGTTAGTTTGCCCATACCAGGAAACAGCGTCTGGTTCGTACAAGTGACAGCTGGTAGAATGGTCTTGTGATTTCTTCTGGAAGGGCGCGAGGTACAAGAGGAGCGCAGGCTAAGGTGGGTTTGGAAGTGGTGGTGGTGATAGAAGTGGGTGATTGGGGAAGGGTGGAGGGTGAGGTGTGGGTGGAGGGAGATGTGGTATCAGAAGTGGAGGAGGAGGCGGAGGTTGAGTTCGTGTTGGAGATGGAAGTGGAGGATGGAGTGGTGATGAGGATAGGGAGGAGTCAAGGGTGTTGGAGGGAGAGGAAGGAGAGCGGGAGAAAGGGGTGGTACTGTGGATGGAGGTGGATGGGGTAGGAAGGAGGTGGATGGAGTAGAATGAATGGTAAGGGTGGCGGCAGGCTCAGGCGTGGCAGAGGAGATCGTGTTGAAGGTGGAAGGGGAAGATGGGTGGTGATGAGGATAGGGAGGAGTCAAGGGTGTTGGAGAAGAGGGAGTGGGAGTTGATGAGGTAGCAAGGGAGGTGGATGGGATAGAAGGAATGGTAGGGGTGGCGGGTTCCAGCGTTGCAGAGTGGGGTGGTTGAGGCGAGGCAGAGGAGATCGTGTTGGAGGTGGAAGGGAAGATGGAGTGGTGATGAGGATAGGGGAGGAGTCAAGGGTAGTGGAGGGAGAAGAGAGTGGGAGTGGATGAGGTAGCAAGGGAGGTGGATGGGGCGGAAGGAATAGTAAGGATGGAGGCGGGTTCAGGCGAGGCAGAGGAGGAGGAGGAGGTATGTAATTGGGTCAGAACGTCAGAATATGAGTTTGAGGTGGAGGAAGCTGGAGTAGGAAGGGCGGGGAATGACGTCACAACTTCCCATATCAGAACGTTTGAGCGTTTCAACTCATCGTTAATCGAGCTAAGTGCTTGGATACGCGAGTCCAAGACACAATATTTACATTTAGACTCGCAGAGTTGAAAGTGGATCGTGGCAAATTTCTGCGAACAATTACCGCAAGTGAAATATTTGGGCATGGTTACAATTCCTTTTTTCTTTTCTTTTTTTCTGTAGCAAGAAACTTTAGTTATGATATATTTAGAAACCGCGTGGGTGGCTTGCTGAATACCAGGAAGGAGCTCAACTGAACACCTGGAAGGAGTTAGGTAGGGGTCGGGTCGAGTCCCGCGGGGGTAATTAGTTGGACGGTAGAGAGGCTTGTTTAGTTAAAGGAACACAAAGGAGCACAAAGGAGGAGGAGGAGGAGGAAATAGTTAGAGGAGGAGGAAATGGTTAAAGGAGGAGGCGGAGGAGGAAATATGGGTTTGGGCGGAGAAGGAGGAGTAGGGAAGGTGATTAAAATAGAATTAGAAATACCTGTGTTGATTAGGATTATTTAAGGAGTGCCGGGTGGTTTCCTTCGTTAAGCCCTCGGTGGCTGTGGGATATGGGCAGGGTGTGAACACCTGGGTCTTGGTGTGTGAACACCTGACTGTCTTAGTGAGGAGTGCCGGTGAAAAGATTAGCCGACCTCACTAATCCCGGAAAATTTCAGACTTAACGGGCGGTACCGGGAGTAATTATACCCCTGGAAATAAATAGGGCGGGGTTCAGGAACGATTGGTAATGAACAAGAAAATACAGTGAGTTGTGATCTGACCGTTTACTATAGTAATAAAATAAATAAAATACTCGCTATAATAAGTGTGTAAATGTATCACTCGGGTTTATGTTTAAACAATGTGTGTGCTGTTGTTGAAATACTTTACTTTGTTACCCTGTGACAGGTACGGGAAGCAGTAGAATTATGACACTTAGCGTTCCACAGCGTCTGTGATGTCTGCTTAGGCAGTGAAGCGACGATGAAGTTACCGATGAGCGATGTCCAACCTCTTCAAGTAATATCAACTACAGTTAAAGTCCTCGATGGCGTATAAAGATTGCACAACACACTTGGTGAACACTAATTCACGGAATCGCGGTTAACAGTAAATTGAGGAATCACGATGAGCACTGAATTACGGAATCACGGTTAACACTGAATCACGGTATCGCGGTTAACACCGAATCACAGAGTCGCGATTAACACTGACTCACGGAATAGCGGTTAACACTAAATCAAGGAATCACGGTTAACACTAAATCACTGAATCACGGTTAACACTGAAACACGGAATAGCGGTCAACACTGAATCACTGTATCACGGTTAACACTGAAACACGGAATAGCGGTTAACACTGAATCACTGTATCACGGCTAACACTGAAACACGGAATAGCGGTTAACACTGAATCACTGAATCACGGTTAACACTGAAACACGGAATAGCGGTTAACACTGAATCACTGAATCACGGTTAACACTGAAACACGGAATAGCGGTTAACACTGAATCACTGAATCACGGTTAACACTGAAACACGGAATAGCGGTTAACACTAAATCACTGAATCACGGTTAACACTGAAACACGGAATAGATTTTAACACTAAATCACTGAATCACGGTTAACACTGAAACACGGAATAGCGGTTAACACTAAATCACTGTATCACGGTTAACACTGAAACACGGAATAGCGGTTAACACTGAATCACTGTATCACGGTTAACACTGAAACACGGAACAGCGGTTAACACTGAATCACTGAATCACGGTTAACACTGAAACACGGAATAGCGGTTAACACTGTATCACGGTTAACACTAAATCAAGGGATCACGGTTAACACTGAATCACTGTATCACGGTCAACACTCTAGCCGGAGCGAGCGGGGGTCGTGACCTTAGCCTAGGAGGGTCAGGAAACTGCCAGGAGGAAGAAGAAGAAGAAGAGGAGGAGGAGGAGAAACAGAAGAAGAGGATTAAGGAGAAATAGAAAGATGAAGAATAAGAGGAGGGGGAGGAGGAGGCAGAAGAGGAGAAAGTGGAGAGTAATTAAGGCAAGGAGATCAAAGAAGTCAAGCAAAAGTCGGGCCTGGCGCCACAAGCTCTTGGAGACGTGATCCACACTGACGCGAATATCAGATCCCCGCACAGTAATTGCAGAACACAAACAAAAAATGAAGTACTCGAGTGTTTTGAGCTCAACGTAAATAGTAGACGAACAGACATAATTTTAGTCTACCATCATCATCACCAACACCGTTTAAGTACGCGTGTGTTTATCTAATCTCAACATCGATAGTAAATACAAATATATCTTTAGTCCATCTGCATTGCTGGTATCACCGTGAGCAACCGCGTGTATTTATATTCAACATCAACAGTAAACACGAACATGTTTTTAGTTAGTCTTCCTTGTCAACATCCTCAAGACTGACCGCGGGCTCTTGTCTCTAAATTCCGCATCAACAGTAAATACAAGCATGTTTTTAGTCCATCGTCATTGTCGATATCACCGTGAGTGCCCAGTGACCACTAACCATCTAACTAATGGGGAGGATACGCCAGGGGGCGCGTCGCTTCACTCACTCGCCGTCCATACTCCCGGCGGTTCTCGCGAGCTCCCACGCAGCTGCCCTGTCCATCCCAAGTCCTTCCCGGCAGGATCGGCTGACCTGCCCCATGACCTGCCCCGGGCGTGAGTTACGTGGGCGTCCCCTTCGTCTCCTCCACTCAGGGTTGTCTCGTGCAAACAACCCTGTCAGCAGGATCGACGTCCGGGAGGCGCGCCACGTGTCCATATAGCCGGAGTTGGCGTTCACGGACTAAACTGGCAATAGGCCTCGATTCAGTTTCACGGAGTAGTCGCTGGTTAGGCACGAAGTTATTCGAGCAATACTTCATGATCCTGCGAAGGTACTTGGCACCAAAGGCATCAACACGCCTCTCCAAGTCACTGTTCAGCGTCCATGTCTCACAGCCACACAATAAGACAGGGAGCACAAGGGACTTAATGATTCGAATCTTTGTCCTCCTACATAGTTATCGACAACGCCATATACTCGTATTAAGGGAGTCCACAGCACCGTGGGCCAGGCCAAAACGTCTAGTGACTCCCTGGTGAGTCCCACCGTTGTTATGCATAACGCTGCCAAGGTGTGTCAATCTTTTCGTGACTTTGACATCCTCGCCACATGTATGGACAGGCGGAGCTGTGACCACGCGTACATATATATAAATTCAGCATCAACAGTAAACAAAAGCATATATTTAGTCCGCCCTTATTGTCAGTATCCTCGTGAGTGACCACGATACATATATTTAAACTCAACATACAGTAAACACAATCATATTTTTGGTTCGTCTCATTGCCTTATCCTCGTGAGTAACCACGCTAAATATCTCTTAACTCAACAACATCAGTAAACACAAGCATATTATTACTCCGTATTCATTGTCAGCATCCTCGTGCGTGCCCAGTGACCACGCGACATACATTTAAATACAAACATAAACAAGCATATTATTAGTCAGTCTCTTTCGTAAGCGCCCAGTAACCACGCCGTATATATATGAATTTAACATCAACAACAACACAAACTTGTACTTAGTCCATCTTCATTATTAGTATCACAGGTCAGTGTCATCAGGGCAGTCAGACGGACCATGTGACCCTCTGACCAGCAAGCAATCGAAGCAAAAAAAAGCTAAGAATAGAAAGCCGGGCCAGTCCCTAACCTAACCTCAACCTCCTGTATCTTAGACCCATGTGACCCTTCAACTAGCGAGCGATCCAGGAAAAAAACAGCTGAGAGGGAAAAGCCATGTCAGTCCCTTAACCAAACCTCAACCTCCTGCATCTTAGACCCATGTGACCCTTCAACCAGCGAGCGATCCAGGAAAAAAACAGCCGAGAGGGAAAAGCCATGTCAGTCCCTTAACCAGACCTCAACCTCCTGTTTCTTAGACCCATGTGACCTTTCAACTAGCGAGCGATCTAGAAATAAAAACAGCTGAGAGGGAAAAGCCATGTCAGTGCCTTAACCTAACCTCAACCTCCTGTATCTTAGACCCATGTGACCCTTCAACCAGCGAGCGATCTAGGAAAAAACAGCCGAGAGGGAAAAGCCATGTCAGTCCCTTAACCTAACCTCAACCTCCTGTATCTTAGACCCATGTGACCCTTCAACTAGCGAGCGATCTAGGAATAAAAACAGCTGAGAGGGAAAAGCCATGTCAGTGCCTTAACCTAACCTCAACCTCCTGTATCTTAGACCCATGTGACCCTTCAACCAGCGAGCGATCTAGGAAAAAACAGCCGGGAGGGAAAAGCCATGTCAGTCCCTTAACCTAACCTCAACCTCCTGTATCTTAGACCCATGTGACCCTTCAACCAGCGAGCGATCTAGGAAAAAACAGCCGAGAGGGAAAAGTCATGTTAGTGCCTTAACCTAACCTCAACCTCCTGTATCTTAGACCCATGTGACCTTTCAACCAGCGAGCGATCCAGGAAAAAAACAGCTGAGAGGGAAAAGCCATGTCAGTCCCTTAACCAGACCTCAACCTCCTGTATCTTAGACCCATGTGACCCTTCAACCAGCGAGCGATCCAGGAAAAAACAGCCGGGAGGGAAAAGCCATGTCAGTGCCTTAACCTAACCTCAACCTCCTGTATCTTAGACCCATGTGACCCTTCAACTAGCGAGCGATCCAGGAAAAAAACAGCTGAGAGGGAAAAGTCATGTAAGTGCCGTAACCTAAACTCAACTTTCTCTATCTTACGGCCGTATTCTAGACACTTTCAGCTCTCACAACAAATATTTTCAAAGTCCACAAAGAAGATTAGTCTGTTTCTCATGAGTGTTTCTTACGCCCATGGTACAGAAGCTTCGTCATACCACTACTAGGCTTATAATGCTACCCATGGAAATACCCACAACCTCTACCAAAGCCTTATCAAATGTGGGTGTGATATGTTTGAGATGGCGACCCTTCCAGCGACACATTAGAGTACAGAAACACGTAGGTTGGTAAGCTCATATTCTTCCTCCTCTCGCATCGTGTCCAAAAGCCACAAAAAAAGCTTAATCGAAGTCTAATGAGTGTTCTTTATAAGCTCAAGGTACAAATGAATGCCCAAACTACCACCAGGGTCATAAAACTACCCCAGGAAAGACCCACAACTCCTACGTAAGCCTTGTCAAATGAGTGTTCTTACATTTGTGGCACAGAGGAAGGATCAAGCTACCAACAAGGTCATAAAACCACCCCTGGAAAGACACCTACGCACAAGACCCACAACTCCTACGCAAGCCTTGTCAAATGAGTGTTCTTACATTTGTGGCACAGAGGAAGGATCAAACTACCAACAGGGTCATAAAACTATCCCTGGAATGACACAACACTCCTACGCAAGTCTTGTCAAATGAGTGTTCTTACATTTGTGGCACAGAGGAAGGATCAAACTACCAACAGGGTCATAAAACTATCCCTGGAAAGACCCACAACTCCTACGTAAGCCTTGTCAAATGAGTGTTCTTACATTTGTGGCACAGAGGAAGGATCAAACTACCAACAGGGTCATAAAACTACCCCTGGAAAGACCCACAACTCCTACGTAAGCCTTGTCAAATGAGTGTTCTTACGTTCGTGGCACAGAGGAAGGATCAAACTACCAACAAGGTCATAAAACTACCCCTGGAAAGACCCACAACTCCTACGTAAGCCTTGTCAAATGCGTGTGGTTGAGCGAGGAGGTGTTTAGGATAATGACCGTGGTAATCTTGATCGCTGGGGCTCATGGATGTAAAAATGGTATATGCGTCGTTTTGGCTCAGCGCGGAGACTCAATATAATCGTAACTTATCAGCCACCGCTCTTATACGCCAGTCAGAGGGTGAAGTTTTTATGGGACTTGAGTTTTAGATAATTGCGAGTTCGTAATACAGGAATAGAAGAAAGAATGAAGGGTAGCGGTTTGGACTCTGTAACCCCTTCTTCTGTTTCTTCTTTTTATTTTCTTTCTTTATTTTTTTTTCTCCTCCTCCTCCTCCTTCTTCCTCTTCTTCTTTTTCTTCTTTTTCTTTTTTTCTTCTACTTCACTGACTTCGTGTTCTGCTTCTTCTTCTTCTTCTTCTTCTTCTTCTTCTTCTTCTTCTTCTTCTTCTTCTTCTTCTTCTTCTGCCTCTTCTTCTTCTTCTTCTTCTGCCTCTTCTTCTTCTCTGACTTCGTGTTCCTCCTCCTCCTCACCCTCTGACTTCTTCTCTTCCTCTACCTTCTCACCCTCCTCGAACTACTACGTAAATTCTTCCTCCTCCTCCTCCTCCTCCTCTTCCTCCTCCTACTCCTCCTCCTCCTCTTCCTTATTTTTTACATTCCCTCCTCTTCATCCTCGTCCTCAAGTTCTTCGTCTCTCTTCTTGTCTCCTACTTCCTTCCTCTTCCTCTTTCATCTACTCTTTTACTGCTTTTATTTTTGTTATCTTTTTGTTCCCCCTTCGCCTCCTCCTCTTCCTCTTCCTCTTATTGTTCCTCTAAATTTTCCTCCTCTTATTCTTCCTCTTCATTATCTCACTCTTACCTCTCCACAATAAAAATAAATAAATGAGAAAAATCTATGTTAATATAATGACTAATATATAACAAGCAAAAATGAGACGTATAATTGAACTGTCCCTGTTTGATATGTAGTTTATTAGTTTTACGTGAACCAAAGTCGCACACACACACACACACACACACACACACACACACACACACACACACACACACACGTGATAAGGTTCAAATAAGACATCAAAACAAACTAACACGAGATTATTATGCAACACGATTTCAAAACAAAGATAATAAAGAAGAATTAAAAGAAAGAAAATAAAGAAAAATAAAGATAAATAACACATTATTAACTTGATCGAAAATTCAAATGAAGGAAACAAAAGCTGAAAGAACATTAGTCAAATAGTATTAGTATTAGTAGTAGTAGTAGTAGTAGTAGTAGTAGTAGTAGTAGTAGTAGTAGTAGTAGTAGTAACAATAATAATAATAATAATAATAATAATAATAATAATAATAATAATAATAATAATAATAATAATAATAATAATAATAATAATAATAATAATAATAATAATAATAATAATAATAATAATAATAATAATAATAATAATAATAATGAACAAGACCAAAGTAAATAAATAAAAATGAATGAAGGACAACTAACAATGTGTGTGTGTGTGTGTGTGTGTGTGTGTGTGTGTGTGTGTGTGTGTGTGTGTGTGTGTGTGTGTGTGTGTGTGTGTGTGTGTGTGTGTGTGTGTGTGTGTGTTTACAATGTGATTTCCGGGAGATGAGAGTGTAAAAAGTAGAGGAGGAGGAGGAGGAAGAGGAGGAGGAAGAGGAGTAGGAGGAGGAGAGATGGAGAGAACGGAGAAAGAGGAGGAAGGAGGGAGAAACAGAGTATAGCAAAGAGAGAAGGAGGAGGACGAAGAAGAAGAGGAAGAGGAGGAAGATGAAGAAGAGGAGGAGGAAAAGAGGTGTGGGTGAAAGAGAGAGCGAGCGCGAGAGCAAGTGAGTGAGACAGACAGACAGAGAGACACACAGACGTAATCTAGCAATGAATGAATGAATGAATGAATGAATGGAAAGGGTAACAATAGGACCCAACCCCTTTCCTGTCCACCCTTCCCCCCCCTTTACCCCCGTTACCCCTACCCCCCCTTAAACCCCCCCCTGGCAGTTGAAGAGGAGATAGGAAGTGGCCCATTGGTGACCTCATAAGGAAAATTAAGCTTGTGATGTGTTTATGCCGGGAGGAGGAGGAGGAAACATGGAAACACATGGACTAGCAGGCAGCAGAAAGCCTGTTGGCTCATTACTAGGCTGCCTGCTTTCAGCGATTTAATCAATCCGTTTGCCATAGGAGTGGCTTGCAGGGAAGGATTAAAGCACTTGTGTACCTACTCTTGGGTACGTTCAGTTCACTCCCGATGCAGCAAAGTGGCGATCAATGCGTTTCTTGAAGGAGTTGATGGTCTCTGCGCTAACCACTTCTGCAGGGAGGCTGTTCCAGTGGCGAACAACTCTATTCGAGAAATAACTCCTGCCGATGTCGGTATTGCATCGCTTTGCTTGAATTATTTTTCCGTTGTTTCTTGTTCTCAGGTTAGTTTGTAGCGTGAAGAGTTTGGAGTGATCAACGTTGCTGAGCTTGTTCAGGTACTTAAAGACTTGTATCATGTCTCCCGCAGTCGTCTCTTTTCCAACGTGAAGAGGTTGAGTCGCTCGAGTCGCTCTTCATAGGGCTTCGTCCTCAGTGATGGTATCATCTTCGTGGCGCGGCGCTGTACTCTCTCAAGTAATTCAATGTCTTTCCTGTAATTTGGAGACCAGAATTGCACGGCGTATTACCAGCGAATTATACAAGGATAACATAACTCCCGGCGTCTTGTATTCGAAGTTCCTCGATATGAACCCAAGCATTGTATTGGCTTTCTTACAGGCGGACTTGCAGTGTTTTGTTTGTTTCAAGTCACTGCTGATGGTGACCCCGAGGTCTCTTTCCTCTTGCACAACATGTAGTGGTTCGCCACCCATGTGGTATGTGTGGTTGCTGTTTCTAGATCCGATATGCATTACTTTACATTTGGTAGTGTTGAAGGACATCTGACATTTTTCCGACCACCGAGTGATCAGGTCCAGGTCTCTCTGGATAATTTCGCAGTCTACCGTCGTGAGGGCCTTCCCACCCACCTTTGTGTCGTCGGCAAATTTTGAAAGATTGGATTTTAATCCTAGTTCTAGGTCGTTGATATATATGATGAAAAGTATGGGTCCCAGCACTGACCCCTGTGGCACTCCACTTGTAACCGGGAGCCACTCGGAGGCCTGTCCGTTGAGTATAACTCGTTTTATCCAGTGAGCGCTGTCAGATTGTCGCCTAACCCCGCCGACTTGAGTTTCTTGAGGAGGAGGAGGAGGAGGAGGAGGAGGAGGAGGGTGATGGGTGAGTGAGTTGATAAGAGTTTGTTATGAGGGTGGAAATAAGGAAGAAGAAGAAGAAGAAGAAGAAGAAGAAGAAGAAGAAGAAGAAGAAGAAGAAGAAGAAGAAGTAGAAAGAAGAAGAAAATAAGAAAGAGAAAGGAGAGAAATTATAAATGCGGATATTTTATTTTGTGTGTGTGTATGTGTACCTGTGTGTGTACGTGCCATTTTCTGCGTGTCCGTATGTGTATGTGTGTGTTTGTTTGTGTGAACGTGTTGGTGTCTACGTGCGAGTTTGTGTATGTGTGTTTTCGTGTATGTGCGTGTGTGCCTGTGTGTGTGTGTGTGTGTGTGTGTGTGTGTGGATTTTCCGATAGTTTAACACATTAACAAACACACACACACACACACACACACACACACACACACACACACACACACACACACACGACACATGTTTTCCTCCTGTCAACTCATTCCCATGACACACGCACATACAGACAGACAAACAGACATACAGACATACAGACAATACTTTTTCCTTTACCTGCCACTCTCTATTAACCCGGTAGCTGCGGGGATCATGTTTCTTAAAGGACCCTCTAAGCGAGAAAAATGAGAAAACATCATCACTCACGCAAACCATTTCATAATATATATCAACGCATTTGTGATCAGTTTATGCATCATCTGTTTTTTTGGGGGGTTGTATCAATTTGTAGCAAAAATTTAGCCCGTCGCTGCTACCGGGTTAACTATTTCCAAAGTCCAAAAAGGAGATCAGTCATGTTTTCATAAGTGTTTTTTTTAGGTTCATGGTACAGAGGAAGGGTCAAACTACCACCAGGGTCATAAAACTACCCCTGAAAATGCCCAAAACTCCTACGAAAGCCTTGTCAAATATGAGATTTTTAGGTTTATGATACAGAGGAAGGGTCAAACTACCACGAGGGTCATAAAACTCCCCTGAAAATGCCCAAAACTCCTACGAAAGCCTTGTCATATATGTACTTGGGAACCCGAAACGTTCAAGAATGTGACCTTTATACGGACATAGAGACGAACATACAGACAGTTATACAGACAACAGACCCAGGTTAGATAAATTCATGGATGGAGAGGTTAGGTATGGTTAGGTTCACAGGAGCTGCCTTGTGCAAACCTACCGGCCTCTTGGAGACTCCCTATGTTATAATACGGACATATGAGACAACAGCCCCGTGCCTATCGCCTAGCGCCCTCTACGTACGGACACGGACGCCTCGGCAACACAAGATAAGGACAGGTCCCCACACAGTCAGCCGCGTGGCCCAGCGCTTATCTCCCCATTCACAGATGCCTCGGTGAACACAGACTGATAAGCTATCGGGATATCTTAATACAACCCTTTCCCCCTCCTTCCCTCTTCCCCTGGCCCTCTCCTCCTCTTCCTCCTCCTTGTCTCTCTCCCTCCTCCTTCCTTTCTTCCCTAACCCTGTCCTTCTAACCTAACCTAACCTAACCTAACCTAATAAAAGTTTCAATCAATCAATCTCACGTCTCCTCCTCCTCTCCCTTCTTATCTCCTCACCTTCTTCCCTCTCCCTTCTGCTCCCTCCCTCTCTCTCTATAACCTTCTCCCCTTCCTCCCCTTCTCTCCTCCCCCTCCTACCCTTCTTCCCTCTCCTTCTATCTCCTACCCTCTTCCTCCTCCTCCTCCTCCCCTTCTTCCCTCTCCCTTCTGCTCCCTCCCTCTCGCTCTCTAACCTCCTCCCCTTCCTCCCCTTCTCTCATCCCCCTCCTACCCTTCTTCCCTCTCCTACCCTCCTCCTCCTCCTCCTCCTCCTCTCCGCCAGCTAAATGAGGGGTGGGGGGTTGGGGGGTGTAGAGTACGCCAGCACTTGACGTAGCTACCCACACCACCACCAACACCTTTCCCATCACCACCACCACCACCACCACCACCACCACTATCAACCTCATCACCTCCAGCCGACCATCTACCCTGCTCTCAACACCACTTCTTGTATTGTCTTTTCAACTGTTACTATCATCACCACCATCACCATCACCACCACCTCCACCAATACTCCACCACCTCCAATCCTGTCTTTCACATACACCACCATACACCACCACTATACACATCAACTCCATTCAACACCACCGTTGCTATTACTACATCCCTTGCACCTCCACCACCACCACCACCACCTTCATTCATTCAGTCAAACGGAGGTCACATCTGGGTGGTTAACTGGTCGCCACAGTGGACATGGGGACACGAGTTCGAATCCCACGGAATATCATGACCATTTTCCTTAGGCACACACTCGTCCTGTCTCCACGTTTTTTTTTTTTTTTTTTTTTTTGGGGGGGGGGCGGGGGGTAACAGGTTGGCGCAGTGGACATGTGGACACGAGATCGAACCCATGACCACTTTTCTTAAGCACACATTCGCCCAATATCCAAGGCAAGGTTTTAACTCTTTACTTTTATTATTTATTTATTCATTTATTATTTGGTTAACTGGTTGGCGTGGTGGACATGGAGACACGAGTTCGAACCCCATACAAAACCATGACCATTTTTCTAACTTGCTCAATATCCAAGTTTTTATTTTATATTTTTTTATGATTATTATTTTTTGGTTAACAGGTCGCCGCGGTGGACATGGAGACACGAGTTCGAATTCCACCAATACCACCATCGCCCGGTCTCCCAGGCAGGTTACCCCTTCACACTGGCGCCGGTCGTGGCCTCAGACAAGTGGTTTATCGTGAGCCACAAAAAAGACACAATTGCATAGAGCAGCGCGCGCCACGACACAACAGACCAGGGATGCAGCGAATGAAAATGCCTCAAACAGAGCACGTGGGGGTAAGTATAAGCTGAAAGAGAGAATAGGAAAATAGGAATAGGAAAACAGGAAAATAAGAAAAGATACAATTGCGTTTACAAGCCTGCGCCACGACAGACCGGGGGATGCAGGGAATGAAAATGCCTTATAGATCACGTGGTGTCAGATATATGTTGAAAAGGAAAATAGGAAAATAGGAATAGGAAAATAGAAAGATAAGAAAAGATACAATTGCATTTACAAGCCTGCGCCACAACAGACCGGGGGATGCAACGAACGAAAAGCCTTATAGAGCACATGGAGATAGGTGTATGTTGAAAAGGAAACTAGGAAAACAGGAATAGGAAAACAGGAAAATAAGAAAAGATACAATTGCATTTACAAGCCTGCGCCACGACAGACCGGGGGATGCAGCGAATGAAAATGCCTTATAGAGCACGTGGGGGTCAGGTGCAGCAGAGGTTATGGAAGTACAGTAGGAAAAGACAATAGGAGGAAATGTATTAACAGGGAAAAGTAAATATTGATGATGAGGTTAAGATAATATCCACGTGTCTTATTATGAAAGTTATGTGGGATTGATAGATGCAGGGAATGATCGAAGCACAGAAGGAGAGTAGGAAATGACACAATAGGAAGAAATGTATTAACAGGAGGCAGTGAATATTGGTGATGAGGTTGAGATAATATAATCCACGTGTCTTATTGTGAAAGTCATGTGCTATACAGGGATTGATAGATGCAGGGAATGATCGAAGCACAGAAGGAGAGATGGAAAGGACACAATAGGAAGAAATGTATTAACAGGAGGCAGTGAATATTGGTGATGAGGTTGAGATAATATAATCCACGTGTCTTATTGTGAAAGTCATGTGCTATACAGGGATTGGTAGAGCAGGGAACGATCGAGGCAAAGAAGGAGAGTAGGAAAGGACACAATAGGAAAAAAATGTATTAACAGGAAAATTTAATATCGGTGATGAGGTTAAGTTAATATAATCCAAGCGTCTTATTGTGAAAGTTATTTGCGATACAGGGATTGGTAGAGCAGGGAACGATCGAGGCAAAGAAGGAGAGAAGGAAAGGACACAATAGGAAGGAAAGTATTAACAGGAAGAAGTGAATTTGGGTGATGAGTTTAAGTTAATATAATCCAAGCGTCTTATTGTGAAAGTTATTTGCGATACAGGGATTGGTAGAGCAAGGAATGATCGAGGCAAAAAAGGAATGTGGGAAAAGAGGCAATGGGAAGATATGTATGAACAGGAAAAAAAGAAAGTATTAGTCTTCTTATAATGAAGGTTATGTCTGATGCAAGGAGGGATAACAGGAAAAGACAATATGAAGAAATGGTCAGATAGGAGAAAAGAAGCATCAGTCGTAAGGCGGGAAAGACGTTTTAATACATATGTCTCCTAACTATGAAGGTTATGTCTGATGCAAGGAGGGATAACAGGAAAAGACAATGTGAAGAAATGGTCAGATAGGAGGAAAGAAGTATCAGTCGTAAGGAGGGAAAGACGTTTTAATACACGTCTCTTAATTATGAAGGTTATGTCTGATGCAAGGAGGGATAACAGGAAAAGACAATGTGAAGAAATGGTCAGATGGGAGGAAAGAAGTATCAGTCGTAAGGAGGGAAAGACGTTTTAATACATATGTCTCCTAACTATGAAGGTTATGTCTGATGCAAGAAAGGACAGTAGGAAAAAACAATGGGAAGAAATGTTAAAATAGTAAAGAATAAGTATTGATCACAAGGGAAAGACATAATAATCCACGTGTCTCATTGTGAAGGTTATGTTTGATCCAAGGAATGACAGATGGAGAATAAAATAAATAGGAAGATGAGTGATAACAGGAAGGAATAACTTTAGGCCATGAGGAAAAAGACATAATGTTATACACGTGTCTAATATAAAGGTTAAGTTTGATTCGAAAAACGTCAGAAGTTAAGTAAGGTAAAGTTAAGTTAGGTAATGTTAAGTAAAGTTAAGTAAGGTAGTAGTAGTTAGTAGTAGTAGTAGTAGTAGTAGTAGTAGAAGGAGGAGGAGGAGAAAGAGGAGGAGGAAAATATCAAATGGGAAAGACTAGAAAGAAAAAAAAGAATAAAAAATGGAAAAAAAGGGAAAAAAAAGAAAAAAAAAAGGATTACGATTAAGAGAAAGACCCCAAAAAAAGAAAATTAGTGAAAAGAACAAATGATACAAATATTACACACACACACACACACACACACACACACACACACACACACACACACACACACACACACACACACACACACACACACACACACAGACACACACACACACACACACACACAGACACACACACACACACACACACACACACACACACACACACACACACACACACACAAACAACACGAGAAAAAAAAACCTCCTCGCTATCTTAACTTTTCCTCCTCGACTAGATTGTGTAAGAAGGGAAACGTGCTTCTCTCTCTCTCTCTCTCTCTCTCTCTCTCTCTCTCTCTCTCTCTCTCTCTCTCTCTCTCTCTCTCTCTCTCTCTCTCTCTCTCTCTCTCTCTCTCTCTCTCTCTCTCTCTCTCTCTCTCTCTCTCTCTCTCTCTCTCTCTCTCTCTCTATATATATATTTATATAACTAACTATCTATCTATATATCTATCTTTTTCTCCTTCACTTCATCTTCTCCTTCTTCTCCTCCTCCTCCATCCTTTGTCTTTTCCCCTCTTTTTAACTTCTTTCTTCTCCTTCTGTCTTTTCTCTCCTCCCTACCCTTTCCTTCTCTCTCTTCCCTCTCTTCTCCTTCTCCTTCACCATCTGTCTCTTCCTTTCCTTCTCTCTCTCCTTCCCTCTCCTCCTACCCGTCTTCCTTCTCCCTTCTACCCTCTCCTTCTCTTCCTTCTTTTCTCCTTCCCCTCTTCCTACCCTTCTATCCTCTCCTTTTCTCTCCTTCCCTCTCCTCCTCCCCCGCCAATTTTCAAAAAGGGCGACAAGTCTCATCCAGGAAACTATCGACCAATTAGCCTGACATCGATTGTTTGTAAGTTAATGGAGACTATCATTCGCGACAATATGGTGAAATTCTTCGAAGAAAATAATATGATAAATAATTTGCAACATGGCTTCCGTAGTAAACGTTCGTGTTTAACTAACTTACTTGATTTTTTCCATTATATTTTTGAGGTGTTCGATGAAAGCAGATCAGTAGATATCATATATCTGGATTTTCAAAAGGCATTTGATAAGGTCCCCCACCAACGATTGCTCAGCAAACTATTGGCGCACGGTATCTCGGGTAACATTCACAATTGGCTTGTGGACTGGCTCTCTGAGCGGAAACAGAGAGTAGTTCTAAACGGTGTTACATCTAACTGGCTCGACGTCAGAAGCGGCGTACCTCAAGGATCAGTGCTTGGCCCCATGCTCTTCTTAATTTATGTTAATGATATCGATGATGGGCTCACTTGCAAAGTATCAAAATTTGCTGATGACACAAAAATTGCTAGTAAAGTAACTGCGACACTCGACGAAGAAGCTTTACAATCAGATCTAGATCGACTTGCACGTTGGGCCAATCAATGGCAAATGAAATTTAACGTTGACAAATGTAAAGTGTTGCACATCGGAAAAAATAACAATCGCGTTCGGTACGTAATGAATGGCAAACAACTTTCTGCAGTAAGTAAAGAAAAGGATCTTGGAATCACTATATCAAGCGATTTAAAGCCCGGTCAGCATTGTTCAGAGGTAGTTAAAACTGCAAACAAATTAGTTGGCTTCATCGGACGAGTCTTTAATAATAAATCGGAAAAAGTAATATTAAAACTGTATAATTCGTTGGTTCGACCCCGTCTAGAGTACTGTGTACAGTTTTGGTCTCCCTACTACAGAAAAGACATAGAAAAGTTGGAACGGGTTCAACGAAGAGTAACAAAGATGATTCCTAGGTTGAGAAATTTATCATATGAACAAAGGCTTAAAGAAGTAAATTTATTCAGCCTATCAAAACGAAGAATGCGAGGCGATCTAATAGAAGTGTTTAAAATGTTTAAAGGATTCAGTGATGTTAATGCGGAGGATTACTTTACAATTGATCGATCAAATAGAGCAAGAAGAAATCACAATTTGAAGATAAGTGGTAAAAATTCTCGTCGCACGAAGCTAAACACTTCTTCTTCAATCGAGTTGTTAATGTTTGGAACTCTCTACCCTGTGATGTCGTTGATAGCACAACAGTTACGGCCTTCAAGAATAGATTAGACAAGTGTTTTGAATCCAACCAGCAACTAAGATATTACTCATTGTCGTAATAACGTTAAGTTCTTTCGAATACTGGTGTCCTTGTCCACTTTTATCGCCCGGTTAGTGGTAGCAGTAATGGTAGTTCTTTCCTCTTTCCTACATAATTTCCATGCAGTTTTTCCATGCTGCATGGTTCTTTTTCCTTTCCTGCTAGCTTTGGCTGGAGGGATGGGGGGTGGGGAGGAGCCTTCGCCTTTGCTGTCCTTCATCTTCCACCTTTGATTAGATAGTTAGTGTAGCTTGTCAGAAACAGCCTCGTAAGGACCAGCAGGTCTGCTGTTGTTTGTTAAATCTTTGTGTTCCTTTGTGTTCCCTTCTACCCTCTCCTTCTCTTCCCTCTCTTCTCCTCCCCTCCTACTCCTACCCTTCAACCCTCTCCTTATCTCTCTTCCCTCACTCCTTCTCTCTTCTGCCCTCTTCTTCTATTTCTTCCTTCTCTTTTCCTCCCCTTCACCATCTGTCTTTTCCTCTCCTCTCTCTCTCTCCTCCCCCTCTTCCCCTTCTACCCTCTCCTCCTCCTCCTACCCTCTCCTTATCTCTCTCCCCTCACTTCTTCTTCTCTCTTCTGCCTTCTTCTTCCACTCCTTCCTTCTCTTCTCCTCCCCTTCACCATCTGTCTTTTCCACACCCCACCGAAGCAAGGAAAGTTCCCATTGTTTACTCTCTCTGTGACCTCGTCCTGTTGACTCTCCTAGTGACGTCCAGCCTGCGACTCCCTTCCCAGAACCGGCCCGGGACGCTTCCTAGAAATGGCCAATTCGTCTTCTCATCTCCGCCGTCCCTCTTTGTCTTCTTTGTTTTCCTAACTCAGGGTCTTTGGGTTCGTTTGTTATTCTCTCTATTGGTTTCTACTCTTCTAGTCATCTTTTTTTTCCTTCTTCACAATTTTCATCTTTTTCCTTCTTTATTTTCCTATGGCTATTTTCTCTCTAGTAGTAGTAGTAGTAGTAGTAGTAGTAGTAGTAGTAGTAGTAGTAGTAGTAGTAGTAGTAGCAATAGTAGTAGTAGTAGTAGTAGTAGTAGTAGTAGAAGGAGGAGGAAGAGAAAGAGAAGAAGAAAAATATCAAATGGAAAAGATTAGAAAGAAAAAACGAATATAAAATGAAGAAAAAAAAAACTCTTGTACTCTTGCAGTCACCTTCGTCAACTTTATTTTTACTTTTTCAATCACCTTTTTTTTCCCACGTCAACTTATTTTCTCTTTTTCATGTTTTCCTCCTTCGTTACTTTCCTATCTGAAGGTTTTTTGGGTTTTCCTCCTTCTTTTTATCGCTTTTTGCTCTCCCATTCACCTTTATTTCTTCTTTTCTCTGTTCCTTCTCTTCCCTTCCTTTTCGTCTCATTCCATCTGTCTCCCTTTTTCATCATTATCTATTTATTTCCTGCTTTCTTCTCTTCCAGTCATTCCTTTATTCTTACTTCAACTTTTTTTTCAATTTCTTCTTCTTTTTCTGCCTTTTCACCACTTTTTTCCTGTTATTCTCTCTCCTCCACTTCTTCGTACTGTCCCATTCCAAAGTCTGTTTCCCTATTGTCATTTATTCTTCCTATCTAATTTTCCTTTCATTTCATTTCTGTTCTGTCTTTCATCTACCTCATACATCCCTTTCCATCAATCAATCAGTTCAATTCAACATTAGTGATGATGATAGCTATAGTATAGTTTTAGTGGTTGAAGTAGTAGTAGTAGTAGTAGTAGCAGTTGCAGTAGTAGTAGTAGCAGTAGTAGTAGTAATAGTAGTAGTAGTAGTAGTATAGGCATAGTAGTAATAGTAGTAGCAGTAGTGGTAATGTTGGTAGTGGTAGTAATTGTAGTAGTAGTAGTAGTAATAGTAGTAGTAGTAGTAGTAGTAGTAGTAGTAGTAGTAGTAGTAGTGGTGGTGGTGGTGGTAGGGACGGTGGTGATGGAGTTGGGGATGGTAGAAGTAGTAGTATAATATAGTAGTAGTAGATGTAGTAGTAGTAGTAGTAGTAGTAGTAGTAGTAGTAATAGCAGCAAAAGTACCCTAGTCACCCCTCTCGCCCACACCGCGCCTTCATAGCTCAGTGGCTAGAGCGCTGGTCTAGTAAACCAGAGGCCGGGAGTTCGATCCTCCCTGAAGGCAGATGATACCGGGATAGATTTTGTCTTACCAGACTTAGGTATTTAAAAGGAAAACATAAGATGGAAAGCTACCTGTTGCTATTGCATAACAGTACCGTGCCTTCATAGCTCAGTGGCTAGAGCGCTGGTCTAGTAAACCAGAGGCCGGGAGTTCGATCCTCCCTGAAGGCAAACGAAAGTGGTATATATTTTTTCCCTATAGTTGTATGCAAAACTGAAGGCTTGATACGCTCCTTGACTTCCTTTTTGTTTCCCAGAAATGTTGAGAAGGGAAAATGAGAGCTTGATATGATGCTTGAATTCCAATATATATCTCGTAAAGGGTAAGAAGGAAAAAACATTGTCCAATTAACTTAAACCTTTGCATAAAAAACGAAAATTTAAAGAAAAGTTATAATGTAAGTTTTGAAATAGAAAAAATAATGAAAAAATAGAAAAAAATAAAAATAATGAAAAAAAAATGAAAAAGAAAGAAAAAGGACAATCTTTACCTTTACCTCCATACAAGTCTTCTATTCACCGTCACTCTCAACACCTCACAATACACATCTTACACATCAATTACCACACTCTGAACCAGCTTGTTATAACCACTACCACTACTACCCCTACTACTACGAATGCCTCAATATACCTTTTTTTCCCCCCCAGCTCACCTTTACCTCCATACAAGTCTTCTATTCACCGTCACTCTCAACACCTCACAAACCACATCTTCCACACCAATTACCAACCCCTGAACCTGCTTGTTATAACCACAATCACTACTACTCCTACTACTACTACGAATGCTTTAATACATCTTTTTCTCCCCCAGCTCACCTTTACCTCCATACAAGTCTTCTATTTGCTGTCACTCTCAACACCTCACAAACCGCCACTTACACAACAATTACCAAACCCTGAACCTGCTTGTTATAACACCGAGTCGCGGCCGGCAATCATT
This sequence comes from Eriocheir sinensis, assembly GCF_024679095.1. Lineage (NCBI taxonomy): Eukaryota > Metazoa > Arthropoda > Malacostraca > Decapoda > Varunidae > Eriocheir > Eriocheir sinensis. Next base: position 5,632,569 of record NC_066532.1, on the reverse strand, counting down.
AACTAACCAAAACAAACTATTGGCCAAACCTTCGCTTACTCAGTCCCGCTAACTCACCAATGTTTGCCTGTCACATAATCACTCGCCCGATGCAAACATCTTTTTTTTTCTTTCCTTAAACAAATATTTCACCTTTCAGCGACAAACATCAGTAATTGAGTCGAATAAATATTAGTGTATCTTTTTTCTATATACAGGACAAGTTTTTTGAAGGAAGGTTAGCGGTGGTGTGGGGAGTGATGGAGGGGGGGGGGGTAATGGTTGTTAGGCAGTCGACAGTCTTTGTTTCATTCAATTTATTGCTCACAAATACGTCTATCCATTACTTAAGCCGTAATCAAATTGACAATGTATCACTCAAGGTTAGGTTAATGCAAAGACCCCCAGCAACACCATTTTTTTTTTACAGCAGAGGAGACAGTGCAAGGGCGTAAAAAAAAAAAAAAAAAAAAAAAAAAAAAAAAACATGCAGGGAAGAATTCACGAAGCACCAAATACTAGTTCACTCATAGCTCGGGTCTAAACCAATACATCCACCCCTCCAGTACTCATTATTCGAGTCTTTAGAAGATTTCGTGTGTGTTATATCCAATGTACACATCTTAATATCTTCACTGTAAGAGATTCGGGTTAATATATCACTTAAAATTAGGTTTGTGGAAAGCCATCACACATCAACACATCAACTGCACGAAGCTTCAAACCCTAGTTCACTCATTGCCCTCGTCTATACCACTACTTCCACCCCTCCAGTACTCTCTATCTAAGGCTTTAAGAGGTTTAGTGTATGTTATATCCTCTATACGCATCCTAATACACTCCTTGCAATAGATTCGGAAGACTTATAATGCAATGCAGCAGACGAGCACGACCAAGACTTCAACACACCATCCCTCCCGCGACCTCGCCACTCCTTCATTCCTCATTAATCCACATTCCCACTCCCCCCTCACACCCCACTCATTCCCTAACACACTGATGAGAGGCCAATACAGATCAACACTCACCATGGCCACCAGTGAAGGCAGGAGGAGCCAGGCCTTGGGAACACTACCGCGAATTTGAGGAAAACTTGGACCCAGCCGGCCATTCCGCGGGCGTGTGGTGGAGGCGGCTGAGCGACTTGCGTGCGCCTGCGTGAGAGCCGGAGATGCAACATTACCTGGAGCGGTATTCTCAGACACTTCCACCTATCATGTCCACTATCTGAAAAGGCCGAAAAGGAGATTAATCGAGTTTTTATAAGTGTTTTTGAAGGTTCACGGTACAGAGGAAGGGTTAAACTACCACCAGGGTCATAAAACTATCCCTGGAAATGCCGACAACTCTTACAAAACCTTGTCAAATTAGAGTTCGTAAGAGGCGAAGCGTTTGAGAATATCCAATACGGTTCCTGACCAATAAGTATATCAAAGACGCATCGATAATTTACGGTTTTAACACAAAGTTTGATTGGATATTGTTAGTGGTGTGGCGAGAACAGCTATTGGGCCTGAAATTGATGGATGCTGTGTTCCGAGGACGAGGATCTGGTAACTCTGCGGCGATAGTCATTTGTTTTCTTATTTCCGCTTTTATTTTTCCCGCCAGGCCTCCTTACGACTAACATAACACTTTAGCATCAAAATTTTGTGCTCTACGTATCTGAGATCTCTCGTGTTATCATACCTCATATAGTTACGGAGAGAGAGAGAGAGAGAGAGAGAGAGAGAGAGAGAGAGAGATATGCTCACTGGCTGGCAGGTTCTCATTCTCTACCCCGCCAAATTTGAAGTTGCACAACCCGTTAAGATTAAAATTGGAGGTGATGAAGGTATTACAGGTGGTGGAGGTATTGGAGAGGTGGTAAAGAAAGAGGAAGTGGTAGAATCGATGGAGGGGGTGGAGGTGGAAGAGGTAGTGGAGATGGAGGGGGTGCAGAAGATGGAGGCAGTGGTGGGGGTGGTGGAGGTGGTGGAGGTGGGGGTGGAAGTGCAGGTACAGCGTCTCTTTAGCCTGGAGTGTTGAAACCAAAGTGTAGAGGTGCTAGAGATGGGATTTTGTCTTATATATCGTAGTGGTAGTATAGTAACCATTGAACATAACACTGATGACTTTTTTTTTCAGTAACCAGAAAGGCAGACCCTCCTACACACACACACACACACACACACACACACACACACACACACACACACACACACACACACACACACACACACACACACTTCATCAACTCGCCATGAAACAAACTGCACATACTTCACTCACAACAAGATCCGTCCAGGCACACAAACCTTTCCCTCCCTACTCATAACTAACGAAAAACACGTCCATGAAAAAAAAAAAACCTGTCTGTGTGTCTGTCTCTACGTCTGTCTGTTTTTCTGTCTGCCAGTCTCAACGTGTGTCTGTCTGTGATGAATCTAAAAAGCTCCGATAAAAATGTGATATAACGGAAAGCAAAATTCATAAGCGGAAGGAAAAAATTGTCTGCCTCTGTTTGATTTATATTAATGGAACCCTAAAACTGCACGGGTGAAAAATGTAAATAGGAAAAGGTGTGTAAAATATTAGAGTAGGGAGTTTTAAGGGTAGAGTGTGTGCTATCTCACTCTAAATTCTTGATACTGTCATTCTCTCTCTCTCTCTCTCTCTCTCTCTCTCTCTCTCTCTCTCTCTCTCTCTCTCTCTCTCTCTCTCTCTCTCTCTCTCTCTCTCGCTCTCTCTCTCCCTCACCCTGACCCTATATCTATCACACACACACACACACACACACACACACACACACACACACACACACACACACACGCACACTCACACACACACTTTCCCCCCCATCCACACACACATTCGCCCCCCTCCGCCCCATACACTTTTTTTTATTTTTTTTACTGTGTCTTGTTGTCCAGGAATTTATCTATACACTAAAAAATATGACCAGGCAGGCTGTCGACGTTTACCATAAAATAAATAATCCTTCAAACGAAATGCCCGAACCCAAGCAGAGAAAAGAAGAGAAGAGAAGAGAAGAGAAGAGAAGAGAAGAGAATAAGGAGAAGAGAAGAGAAGAGAAGAGAATAAGGAGAAGAGAACAGAAGAGAAGAGGAGAGGAGAGAGAGAGAGAGAGAGAGAGAGAGAGAGAGAGAGAGAGAGAGAGAGAGAGAGAGAGAGAGAGAGAGAGAGAGAGAGAAAGCAGAGGAGAAATGTATTGGGGTCAGAATATATTGGATCTGACGTAGCAGTTTCTAGCGATTGAGTAGAAAGAATTTTCCTCTTAAGACAAAAGGAAAGGAAAGGAGCAGGAGGAAGGCATTCAGGAGGAAGGCAGCAAGAATGGCAATGGACTCTTATTAGTATGTGATATGACCGAGCAGTTTTGAGGAGAGGAGGGAAGGAGAAGGGAGGGAAGTATAAGAAATAAGGGAGGGGAGAAGGAAAGGAAGTGTCAGGAGGGAAAGGAGGGAGAAGGAAGGGAGGGAGGGAGGGAGAAGGGAGGGAAGTGAGAAGGGGATTGCGTTACGAATTTTCCCCTTACGACAAAACGAAAGGAACAGAAGGTAAGCATTCGGGAGTAAGGAAGTGAAGATGGGATTGGATTCTTCTATACGTATGTGATCTGACTAAGCAGTTTTCCATATATAAATAACATAAACGGTAGGAAAGACAGTGGATGGGAAGACAATGCATATATTAATTTTGATATAGAAGAGGAGTCTGCCCATGTGGTCTGACAAAGCAGTTTTTTCGATCTGAAGTAACACAAATAATAGGAAAGACAATGGATGAGAAGGAAGGACAAGCATAAATTTAGGTACAGAAGAGGAGTCTGCTCATGTGGTCTGACTGAGCAGTTTTCATATATGTAAAGTAACCCAAACAATAGGACAGACGGTGTTGGGAAGGAAGGATATCCATAAATTTAGGTACAGAAGAGGAGTCTGCTCATGTGATGTGACTAAGCATTTTCCCAATCTAAAGTGACAAGCACAACAGGCAAGAAAGTGGCGGCATATGCTTAAGTAAAGCCTTGGGATCTGTACGAGGGGTCTGACGAATCAGTTTTGCAAGGACAGAGTAACCAGTTTAAGTGTTAGGGAAGGTTGGCTGTACGAGGGGTCTGACGAATCAGTTTTGCAAGGACAGAGTAACCAGTTTAAGTGTTAGGGAAGGTTGGCGCAGGATGAGTTAAAGTGAAGACCCGAAAAATGTCGTCTGAATAAATAACAGAAACAAAAGGAATGACAGTGGGGACATATGTACGAGGGGTCTGACTTAGCAGTTTTACAAGGACAGAGCAACCAGTTTAAGAGTGTCAGGCTTAGGGAAGGTTGGTGAAGGATGAGCTGAAGTGAAGAGCCGAAAAAATGTTGTCTGAATAAATAACAATAGAAACAATAGGAAACACAGTGGCGGCATATGCTTAAGTAAGGACGTGGAGTCTGCACAAGGGGTTTGACTTAGCAGTTTTCCAAGGCTAGATTAATGAATTTAGGAGTGTAAGGTTGGCGCAAGATGAGTTGAAGTGGAGAGCCGAAATCTGTTGTCTGAATAAATAACTTGAAGCTGTTAGATTAGTGAGTTTCCTTTTAAACTGTTGAAAAAATATATATCAAACACTTATTGACTGAGAAGCGAATTTATTTTCAATCTGCCAAAAATGTAATAAATAAACAGTCTTCTATTGATGTAGTAGTGGATCCCTTACAAGAGCTGTTAAAGAATATAGATTAGGAACCATTTATCGCTAGGAGGACGAACCGCTGTAAGTGTATAGATTAAGCAACCTTGCAGCGATTTAGAAGCCAATTTCCTCTTGAACGCCGCCCCTGTCCCTACTAGGCAAAAGAGGTGTTATAAGCTTCACCGTAACGTTATATACATCATCTTAAGCTTTACTTTACCATATATGAAGAAACGTAAAAGGTCCTTTCCCATGTAACGCTAGACAGTTCACTCTCACCGTCACCAAGTCAAAAGTGGTATAAATGAGCCCAACCGTAACACTGCACATATCATCTTAAGCGTTACGTTACTCTATTTAAAGGACACGTGACACTATCTTTCTTTCCTTTAGACATAGAAGGCGTACTCTCTCTCTCTCTCTCTCTCTCTCTCTCTCTCTCTCTCTCTCTCTCTCTCTCTCTCTCTCTCTCTCTCTCTCTCTCTCTCTCTCTCTCTCTCTCTCTCTCTCTCTCTCTCTCTCTCTCTGTCTACCTTTCTTTCTTTTAGACATAGAAGGCGTACTCTCTTTCTCTTTCTCTCTCGTCCAGACTCTCTCTCTCTCTCTCTCTCTCTCTCTCTCTCTCTCTCTCTCTCTCTCTCTCTCTCTCTCTCTCTCTCTCTCTCTCTCTCTCTCTCTCTCTCTCTCTCTCTCTCTCTCTCTCTCTCTCTCTCTCTCTCTCTCTCTCTCTCTCTATCTCTCTCTCTCTATCTAAGGCATATGAGCCTCACCCTAACATCACATACGTCTTAATCGTTACCTTACAGTACAATAAAGTAACGTAACATGTAAAGACAGCTTACTCCTACTCACCGCCAATCTAAGACAAAAGCGTTACAAAAGGGCCTCACCGTAACGTCACATACATCATCAGCATTACGTTACTCTTCCCCATTCTAATTCTTCTTTTCTTTTCCCCTTTATCACTGCTACGTGTTTTTTTTTCTTGTTTTCCTGTCTTTATTTTTTTTCTCTTTCCATTTCCTTCTCTTCCTCCATTCCCTTCCTTCCCTTCTTCATTCCAAGTTTCTTCTTTCCTTCTTTTCCATGCCTATTTTCTACAGCTTCTGTCTACCCAATTTCTCCTGCCCCTCCTTGTGACGCATAACGCTATCTCCTCCTCCTCCACATCCCTCAGCACATTGCACAACCGCCGCCTGTTTACAGACACCACCTCTCGCACGTGGAATGTGTTTACCTGAGAGGAATTTCCGCAAGGTAGCCTCTTCCCCTTCTGTTTGTATTGCGGAGGAGGAGGAAGAGGAGGAGGAGGAGGAGGGGGTTAAGAGAGGGGGCGCTGCGTCATCTACCTCTGTTTAGCTTTCTTTTTATCTGGCTGTACCTGGAACACATCACTATGCAGGAGGGGTGTGTCTTTTGGGTAGCATTGCGTGTGCTCATGGCAATGGGGCAATGGGTCGCGATCTAACTGTTCCTGGGGCGCCTTTGTTTGTGTGATGAAAGCAGCGTTGTCTGCCCTGATCTGCCCTTCGAGTTTGGTGCCTACGACTTGGACGGTTTTGCAGGATGGGAGTATCAAGCAGGGATGTGGAGTTGGATAAAATAAAAAAATTCGACTCCGACTCTGAAACTGAGAAACGAACCAAAATAAGAAAGAAGAAAAACTAGCCCACAAAAAAATCTCCTTCAGTAAAGACAAAAAAGAATGAAGGCAAAAAAAAAAAAGATAAGAGATCCACTGTTATGTTATTAGTGTTGTTCTTTTTATATCTTTTCTTGTTCTTCTTCTACATAAAAATAGCCCCAAGAGCGTCAATTTTCCTGTTTATGGCGTGACGGTACTTCGGATAACATCAGTGTACGATAAAAATAGCGATAACGTAACTACTGTGTGTGTGTGTGTGTGTGTGTGTGTGTGTGTGTGTGTGTGTGTGTGTGTGTGGTAATAATAGCCTCAAGGGTCTCTATTTAGGTTTGTTTTTCCTTGTTACATAACCTGAAAAAAACATAATTATAGAAGTTTTTTTTGGTGTGAGTTCGTTTTTCTTATCTATCTTTGTTATCACTTGATCTATTTATTTATTGATCTATTTATACGTTTTTATCTATTATTTTTTTTTGTGTGTGTATCCAGTTTCTTCCTTGAGTCTTCCTAGCGCTGTTGTCTTTCTTGAGTATTTCTTGAGTCTTCCACAAATTCTCGTTTTTATAAGTGTTTTTTTTTTTTTTTTGCTTTTTTTTTTTGTTTGTTCTCTATATGCATTATTATCTTACTAGTTTCCTCCTTTAGTCTTCCTTGAGTCTTCTTTGAGTCTTCCTTTACATACAGCCTCGTCTTCCGTATATCTATTTTTAATCATCTTACTACGCATTGTTTTCTTCCTCGTGTCCTCCTGTCTTCCTTGCCATCCCAGAGTTTCGTCTTCCTCGATTCTTCTCTAAAAGCCTGTCTCAGGTTTTCCTTGCAGTGCCGTCCCTTGCCACGCCCTCAGACTATCAACAATGCGAGTAGCCGTGTTGGTACTAGCGTCTCGGTGTGCCACATTCCTGCGAGGGGGCGGGAGGCAGGGCGGCGAGGGGGCAGGAAGGAAGGCGCGTCGTGTGTTTGTAAACTCTGACGGCGGGGCGGGCGGCGGCGGCGGCGGTGCTCACGTCACGGGGCCAGGAATGTGCTGATCGGAGGCAGCAAGAGGAGGCGGCGATGCGTGGTGCGTAGTGCTGAACGCCGTCACCAAGGAATGCAAAAACAAGGATACTGTGTCTTGTCTTGAGCTCTTGCAAGATCCGTTATATTCAAGATTTGCACTGTTAGACCCGATATCATTTGGAGTCACAGATACAGACTTTGATTATGAAGTGCTGAACCAAGGAATATAAGAACAAGGATACTGTGTCTGTCTTGAGTTCACTAAGGCCAAGCAAGATCCGCTACATTCAAGACTTGCACTGTTAGACCCGATATCAATTGGAGTCACAGATATAGACTATAATTATGAAGTGTTGAACGCCGTCACCATGGAATACTAGAACAAGGATACTGTGTCTTGAGCTCACTAAGGCCAACCAAGATCCATTATAGTCAAGACTTGCGCTGTTAGACCCGATATCAATTGGAGTCACAGATACAGACTTTGATTATGAAGTGTTGAACGTCGTTACAAAGGAATACAAGAACAAGGATACTGTGTCTTGTCTTGAGCTCATTAAGGCTAAGAATCATTATCTTCGACTTGTATTGTTAGTGAAGGTCTATGGTAAACACGCAAGCTGTAGAGGATTCTTATGTGTCAGTGTTGGTTCTTAGGAATTAAACATTACCAACACAACATTTCTCATGCTAATACAGACGTGAGCGACATTCATTCCGAGTCTGTAATATAATCGTCTTGAAGGATGAAGGCGTTACGCAAACACACACACACACACACACACACACACACACACACACACACGACCCCCCTCCCCTCCCTCCACCCCCTGACACACACACCATCGGATGCAAGGCCCCAAAATACACACACAGACGAGGATGATTACCCAAGAGAAGAGTCATGTGGGAGCGGCATGACTGGAGGACGTGGACAGGCCGGTGCTGACGTCAAGGGGACACTATAGGAGGTAAATTCTGCGCCTGGGAGAGTAACGCCTTGAGGGGAGGTGACGAAACGAGAGGAGGATGTCACACCAACCCTGCGCCCTCCTCTCAGCACGGGGGGCCAAGACACAGGACCCAGAAGAACTTCAATGACCTGCTTTGGGGCAAGACACAGGACCCAGAAGAACCTCAACGACCTTCTTCAGAATAGCGGAACAAGAATAGTGTTATGTGTCCTTTAAATAGAGTAACGTAACGCTTAAGGTGATATGTGCTGTGTTACGGTGGGACTCATTTATACCACTTTTGACTTGGTGACGGTGAGAGAGTGAACTGTCTATGCGTTACAAGGGAAAGGACCTGTTACGTTTCATTATATAGAGTAAAGCTTAAGATGATGTATATAGCGTTACGGTGAGGCTTATAACACCACTTTAGCCTAGTAGGAACAGAGGCAGCGTTCAAGAGCAGGACTACTGAACTGTTATGAGAGATGGTCCAGTTAGACAAGTTCCAATGTATGCAGCGGTCCGGATGAATACTGTAGCTGGACCCCAGGCTCCAGGAGAACAAAAATATAATTAAATAACACAAAGGTCCTGGCGATGTATTCCTGCAAGTGAATTTCCCGGACTGACTGTAGGCCCACCAGTCAATCCAGGAAATGCACTTGCAAGAATCCCAGGAGCGGCCCACAACGACCTTTTTCAGTGGGGCAAGAATGTGAGCTTTAGGAACCTCACCGATCTTCTGAGAATCCTCCAGCGACCTTCAACGCAGAGGCACAAGAATGCTAACCAGAGGAACTGCAACGACCTTCTTTAACGCACGCCTCCACCACTGACCTTCAACGCAGAGGCACAAGAATACTAACCAAGAGGAAACCCAACGACCTTCCTCAAAGCCACCAGCAACGACCTTTTCCATGCCGCAGGTATCCCCAATGACCTCAAGCCCAGCGGTGCAAGAATACAACCCAGCAGTACTTCCAAACACATTAATCATCGCTATAAAAAGATAATGACCCAGTAGAACCACGGCGTGACCTATTATTACGAGCAATCTTATCCTCTGTTTTTGCTAGATGACCAAGACACATTATACAACCCATGAGAGGACCGTGCTCTGAAACGTCTCGGCGCCTCCATTCGCCTGTTGCAAAAGTCTCTCGTAGTAGAAGTTCCTGGGCTTGTCATGGACTGTTTTGTGACCCTAGTGAAGGCTCTACACGACATCCACACCATGAACGGGAAAAATCACCCATGAAAACCCGGTCAAACTTCTCTGTGGCCTTAGGAAATGGTCGTAAAAATCGCAAAAAGCCTCTCGAAGTTTTTGGGCTTGATACAGACTGTTTTGAGAGCCTAGTGATAGTTTTACACGACCGCTACACCCTCAACGGGATAATCGCATATGAAAACCCGGTTAATCTTCTCTGTGGCATTGGGAAACAGTCTTAGGGAAGAGGAGGAGGAGGAGGAGAAGGAGGAGGAAAAGGAAATGGAAGAAGAGGAGGAGAAGGAAAATTGATAGAGGGGAAAGTAGAAAGGAAGGAAGAACATCAGAAAGAGGAGGAGGAGGAGGAGGAGGAGGAGGGAAGGCAAATGGAAGAAGAGGAGGAGGAGGAAAATTGATGGAAGGAAAAGTAGATAGGAAGGAAGAACATCAGAAAGAGGAGGAGGAGGAGGAAGAAGAGGAAGACAGTGGTTAACGGGAGCCAGATATGTTTAAAAATAAGGAACAGTCTAGCGGCCCTAACACTATACCCACACACACTATCCCTTGTTGGTGCTAAGTAACGAGCCCACCGCTGACTAGTAACACCCGAACCTTATTCAGTGTCAAGGCCGCGTACTCAGTCACACACTCTACAGACGTACGTAGTTAAAAGCTTATCAGATATCACCTACAGGGAGAGATCTTTTATATATACAACCTTGGCTCCGTGGTCCCTTCGCCGTCCCCTAAATGTCAAGATAAGGTCTCTGAAGGGGATTTGCAAGCTGCGTGTGTACCTAACAATTAGAGACAGAGGATTAAGCAAGAGGTAGAAAGGTATGATTGCCAGGAAAAAAAAAAATGTGGAAGTGGTTAAACTAGTAGGGAACGTAGTAGTAGTGGTAGTTGTGGTCGTAGTAGTAGTAGTAGTAGCAGTAGTAATAGTAGTAGTAGTAGTAGTTGTTGTTGTTGTTGTTGTTGTTGTAGATATCAAATTAGTAGTGGAAGGGGTGGAGGGGTGCTAAAGGTGGTGGTGGTGGTGGTGGTAGCGGTTGTGGTGGTGGAGTTGGAGTTAGTGGAGATAATGGAAGGGGAGAAGAGGGGTGGAAGTGGAAGGGGAGTAGAGGGTGGAGATGCAAGTACACACACACACACACACACACACACACACACACACACACACACACACACACACACACACACACACACACGGGCCCAGCATTCACCGCGTGATGGACGACGCGGGTTCGAGTCCGCCGCTACACCTGGGATTTTTCAGTCACCGCCGAGTGGCTTAAGACTACCCACATGCTGTCCTGAAGACCACCCATCAACCCGGACTCTAGAGGAAACCGTCCAAGTGAATAAAAAACGAGCTCCGGGGGGCAGCATGAGCCAATAAAAGATGGCGCCACTATAAACACTTGCCTGCGCCATGACGGGCTGGGGTTGACTACCATCCAGGCCCCTCAAGAAAGCCTACCGGCGCTATAGGCTGGCACATAAAAGAAAGACACACACACACACACACACACACACACACACACACACACACACACACACACACACACACACCGCTCTGGTAGCTCAATCGGTAGAGCGCTGCGCTGCAAGGCTTTGCGGCGAAACAGGCGGCGGTTCGAGCCCCGCTCAGGCCGGAGTGGTTACTGTCCCCCCTTGAGCAAGGGGGATGGGGTGTGTGGTGTGTGAGGTCCTGGCAGTACCCAGAGATCGACGCGTTAATGAGCACTTGCTCGTGTCGGGAGGGTATCTACTGGCGAAAGCGAGTCCAACTCGTGATCAGGCCGTGGTGAGTTACATACATACATACATACACACACACACACACACACACACACACACACACACACACACACACACACAGTCCGCCCATTCACACACGGGATAACTTACACCGTGAAAGGACAGGATTCCCGCCTCCAAGTGTGTGAGTGTGTGTGTGTGTACGAACATGCGGAAGACACTTGCTTAAGGACATAGAGACGTTACGAACAGATGTAAGAGAGAGAGAGAGAGAGAGAGAGAGAGAGAGAGAGAGAGAGAGAGAGAGAGAGAGAGAGAGTATTAGATATATATTAGATCATTATAATTGATACATATATTAATAGATAAATATTATGTACTTAGGTAGATAAGGAAATTGAGTAATGAATGAATAAATATATAAATAAATAAGTACAGTAAGATCTCAGCATTATTATTATTATTATTATTATTATTATTATTATTATTATTATTATTATTATTATTATTGTTGTTGTTGTTGTTGTTATCATTATCATTATTATTATTATTAGTATTAGTATTAGTATTATTTTTGTTATTATTATCATTATTATTATTATTATTATTATTATTATTATTATTATTATTATTATTATTATTATTATTATTATTATTATTATTATTATTATTATTATTATTATTATTATTATTATTATTATTATTATTATTATTATTATTATTATTATTATTATTATTATTGTTATTATCATCATTTAAATCATTAGTGGATTCGTAAAGTCACTAAAGTATTTCTCCTTTCATGCTGACACGTCTAACAACACACACACACACACACACACACACACACACACACACACACACACACACACACACACACACACACACGATGAGTCTTCACCTTCTACGTCACAGTTGTGTAAGTTTGATGCGTTTCTTTTATTATTATTATTATTATTATTATTATTATTATTATTATTATTATTATTATTATTATTATTATTATTATTATTATTATTATTTTCATTATTATTACTACTACTACTTCTACAACTACTACGATCATTAAGAGCAAACAAATAGTACTAGTAGTAGCAGTAGTAGTAGCAGTAGTAGTAGTAGTAGTATGAATCATAGTAATATTAGCCATAACAACAACAACAAGAAAAACAACAACAACAGCAACATAAACTTAAACAAACAATCACAACAAACACCGACCAACAAATTAAAACAAAAACAAAAAAAACATCAAAAGACCCCCAAACACACACACACACACACACACACACACACACACACACACACACACACACACACACAATAACAAGCATCATCACTAACAGTACCAGTGACACAACACACAGGAAGCCCTCATTGCCTCACCCTTTCCCCGAGCACGAGCCAAGGAGAGAGGGAGAGAGAGGCGCGCTGGGGTAACAGGTAACCGAACAGGTAGGAAAAGACAGCTCTCTCGTCCCCAAACCGGCGCCACTCTGACCCTGCCTGCCCCTCACGCCCCTGCCCTTCTTCCTAAACCCCCTCTCTCCCTCTCCTAACCTTCATACCTCTCCCCCTTCTCTTTTCCTCTCCTTCAACTCCCTTCCCCTTTCTTCCCTTTCATAACCCCTCCTCTTTCTCTCCCTTCCCCTTTCTGACCCCTCCCCCCTACCCTCTATCTTCTCTCTCTCAATCTCTTTCCCTCCCTAACCGTTCCCTTACTCCCATCCCCCCTCTCTCTCTCTCCGTCCATCCTCTCCCTCCCTCTGGCGACACAACAAGTACTGAGAGAGGACAGGAGGGAGAAGAGAGGAGGGATAGGGATAGCTGAGGGATTGGGGGAGATATATGGGGGGGGAAAGGAAGGGGGGTGTTGGAATGACATAGCGGGGAGAAAGGGGGGATGTTAGTGGAAAGAAGAGAGGAGGGGTGAAAAGAGGGATGGAAGGGAGGGGAAGGAGGGGGAAGGGGGAGGAATGATAGGGGGAGAAATGGGGAAGATAAACAGGGAGGGGAAGGAGGAGGAAGGGCAAGAAAAAGGGGAGAGAAGGAGGAGAGGTGATAGTAGGAAGGGGTGGAAATGACAGAGAGGGGGGGAGGAAAGGGGAAGGATAGTGGAAGGGGGAGAGAAAGAGGGGGGATGGTGATAGGAAAGGAGGGGGAAGGAAAGG
>NC_066532.1:5601658-5616658 GCF_024679095.1 Eriocheir sinensis | reverse complement strand
TTCTTTTTTCTATGCAATCATCTGTACTGTGCAAATCTCGTATGCAAGAGTTGGCCAGCGTCTTCATTCTTTTATCCCTTCTACTGGTAAACAGTGGAACAGCTTACTTTCATTTGTATTTCCTCCTGCCTACGACTTGACCTCCTTCAAGAAAAGAGTATCAGGACACCTCTCCACCCGGAATTGACCTCTCTTTTGGCCACTCATCTATGCTTTCTTTTACAGGCGCAGTGTTTAGCGGTCATTTTTTCTCATTTGATTTTGCCCTTGAGCTATCTCCTTTACCGTATTTTTTTTTCGGTACAGACTATGTTTTCTGTTTTCTGGCTCTTGTTATTTTCTTCCTCATATCCGTTCAATTCCCTTTCTCTTTCATTCACCGTTGTTTCTCCTCGATCTAATGTTGTTTCTCTTCGTCACCAAAAGCAGCAACAACTTTCCCACGTGACCTTCGGGAGCTGTTACCAAGTGAACGAATAATCACCATCAGTCTCGTTGGTAAGCAGTATTTTTGTTTGCAGCGCCTCCGTAAGCACAACACATCACACACACACACACACACACACACACACACACACACACACACACACACACACACACACACACAGGTATTGCGCCAGAGTTCCCGTCTCACACGTCACCAATTACAGAGAGGTACAGCCTCCGCCCACCCAGGTATAGGGTTGGGGTCTTTCGCTGGTGGTGGTGGTTGTTGTGGTAATGTGAGTAGGTGAGTGGTGGGAGGTGGTGGTGGTGGTGGTGGGTAGTGATGGTGGTATAATAGTATCGTATTTTCCTTGTTTTCCCTTTCTTATATACCTCTTTTGCCTTACGTTCCACTCCCTACGATGACCTCTCCGTCCCTCTTCATTCACCCTTCCTGTCCTGCGCCACCTCTCAACATATCAATATTTACTATACTCTTACTGACATCGCATTTGCCAAAGCTGAGAGGGAAAATGAATTCAAGGGCATCGTAGTCTGAGTTCTTTTCATCAACGACTCAACATCAACTCACTAATACAACACAAAAGCAACTGTAATAAGTATAATTTCCCACAATAATAAGACTGAGAAGACTAAGCTGATATGCGATTGACTTCCTCCTCTGTATGCCTCATGATGCACACTCACACTCAGGAAATGTCAGAAGATGAATGGGTATACAGTAACCTTTCCTGTGCTACGTGCTCGAGGGGCCATTCAACTGTGACTCATTTCCACGGAAAGACTCATTACCATGACCCTCCCCTTCCTGTATGCACTCATGTCATCCTTTACAACAGAATGAGGAAAAAAAATAGGTCACCGAGTTCATCCCATCCAGGTTTTCCCAGCCACACCACACCTCGACGAACAGAGGCGGTGGCTCAGAGGTCAGCGTGCGGGCGCGGCGTCCAAGAGGACGCAGGTTCGCGTCCCGCCCGCCGCTACAAACAAGCTGGCAATTTTTCAGCAATCGTAGAGTGGCCCAAAACTACCCACATGCTGTCCTGAAGACCACCTGTCAACCCAGACTCTAGATTCTCTCCAAAAAAGGATCAAAGATGAGCTCTGGGGAGCAGTATGAGCCAAGCAAGATGACACCACTATAAACATTTGCCAGCCATAGGCAGATCGTAAAAAAAAAAGACACAAATAAAGGACAGTAGTGCAACAAACAGCGAAGAAGAAGGCGTTGTTTTAGTTTGAGCCTGAGCGTGTGTGGCCTGACACAGAAAGGCTGGACAGGAGACAGGGGAAACATGGAAACATGGAAATGCAGAGGCGTGATGTGCAATGCCTGAGCCTGGCGTTGTTTGCAGACCAGTGGATACGTAGCGGAGGCCTCGCCAGGGAGCATCAGAACCCACAAGCAAAGACGCCGTGTGAGGAATGCTAAGACAAAGGCCGCGCGATGCATATTAAACAGCATCACGCCACCGCTTAAAACATAATGCGTAAGACGGCGATTAAAGTGTGGTTGAGGGAGGTCAGGGAGGCGATCCTACGAAGGGACAAGGAGCGTGAGAGTCTGAACTTTTTGTACGACTTTTTTTTTTGTTACAGTAAAGGAGGCAGATCAAAGGTAAAATAAATAAATAAATAAATAAATGCCCTCAATAGCGCTGCTCTTACAGTCCTTTACTTCCTCCTCTGTCCTCACCTTTATTAATAGCCTCCAGGTGAACGGGCAGGTGTGACGGGCCAGGATAAGGTAACCAGACACACGCAGCAAAAACCATAAGAAACAAACATTCCCAAAACACAGCAAGACTAAGAGAGACAAGAACACACTCAAAAACTTTTATTAAAAGCCTCCAGGTAAACGGGCAGGTGTGATGGGCCAGGATAAGGTTTCGTAAGGTGATAATGTTATGTTGGGCGCCGCGTCGAGGCCTTCTGTGCACACGAGGGACGCAAACACACACCCTCAGCCTTGCATTCTGAGGGACACACGGGCGAGGAGGCGGGTGCGCTGTGTGTGGTAAGGAATATGTATGTGTGTGTGTGTGTGTGTGTGTGTGTGTGTGTGTGTGGGTGTGCGTGGGTGTAGGGATGGGGATGGGTGGGGGGAGAGGGGTGGGGGGGTGGGGAGGCATTGTGTGTGTGTGTGTGTGTGTGTGTGTGTGTGTGTGTGTGTGTGTGTGTGTGTGTGTGTGTGTGTGGGAGGGGGAGGATTTGACAGACAGACAAACACAATAATAAACATAAAAATAAATAAATAAATAAAATATAACTCGAGATAACCGGATGAAGACGAGGATGAAGATGCAGACTGACACAAGATTACACACACACACACACACACACACACACACACACACACACACACACACACACACACACCTATGCAAACACGTTATTTTTTTCTGTATTTTTTTTTAACTTATTTTTTTCTTGAGGATATAATGTTAAGATGTCTCAAGTCCTTTATATGTTATTTTAGAAGGCTGACTCGAGTTTACCAAGAATGCAAGACGTAACAACAATAACAATAACAACAACAACAACAACAGCAACAGACACGCCACCTCACATCCTCTTCATCATAATCATCATCATCACCACCATCAACATCACACCACCACCGCCAGTCACGTCACATCATCAGGTAGCATCATCACCACTAATTGGATATGCGGCGCACCTGTGTCACGCCCAAGCCTCAGGTAACGGCAGGTAACAAGCATCACCTGATCTTTCTACCCGCCCACCTGCTTCGCGTCTTATACTTGCTGTTTTTCTGTCCCCTCACCTTCCCTTACGCCTATACCCTGCCAGCCCTTTGCACACACTCTCTACCTCCCCTCCCTTAACTTAATCCGCCTCTTCCCTTCCACCCCTTACAATTGCCCCCTATCTCCCTTAGCTCTCTGCTCCCTGTTCTTCCCTTGCCACGCCTCTACCCTGCCAGCCCTTACACACAGTCTCTCTGAAGGAGGTAGAACGCAAGACAAAAGAGAAATAAAGAAAGGCAAAACAACAAGAGATCAAATAAAGAAGAGAAGAAACTGAGGGAAGAAATGAAGGAGAGATGGTAAGAGAAAAGAGAAAGAGAGGAGACAGAGGGGAATGAACGTAAAGCAAAAGAGAGAAAAAGAAAGATGAGAAAAGAGTAAAGCAAAAGACCAAACAAAAAAAGAAGAGAAAAAATAAAGATAGGAAGAAATGAGAGAGAGAGAGAGAGAGAGAGAGAGAGAGAGAGAGAGAGAGAGAGAGAGAGAGAGAGAGAGAGAGAGAGAGAGAGAGAGAGAGAGAGAGAGAGAGAGAGAGAGTAGGAAAGCTGTTTGTGGTGTTGATGGTGGTGGTGGTGGTGATAGCGGTGGTGGTGGTGGTGGTGATAGCGGTGGTGGTGGTGGTGGTGGTGAGGAAATGAATACTGACGTGGAATGAGGAAAATGTGAAGGATTGAAAGAGAGAGAGAGAGAGAGAGAGAGAGAGAGAGAGAGAGAGAGAGAGAGAGAGAGAGAGAGAGAGAGAGAGAGAGAGAGAGAGAGAGAGAGAGAGAGAGAGAGAGAGAGAGAGAGAGAGAGAGAGAGAGAGAGAGAGAGAGAGAGAGGTAAGGAGGAGAGGAGGAGGAGGAGGATGAAAGGAGGAGGAGGAGGAGGAAGCAAAGGGAAGGTAAGTTAAATCAAGGTAACCAAAGCGTGGGTGACAGACAGGAGTGACGCAACCATCTCCCACCTCACCTCTGTACCTGAAACACACCTTGTTGACAGAGGGGAGGGACGAGGCCACGGCTGAACCCAATTATATGTGGGCACACGAGGGGCGTGACTCTCCGCTAAGTCCCGTGTTCCCCCCGCGGCCCCAGACGAGGAAAACTGTCAGTAATAAATCGTCCTATTGTGCCAGCCTGCCCGCCCGTGCCCCGTGGCTAAAGAACAAGAAAGTAAGGGATGTAGATGTAGGAAAGGAGGTTATGCTATGGCTTTCTAGTTTAGAGATGCACATAACAGGAACATGAGAGCGTAAGACGTGAGAGCATAAGAGCACAATGTAAGAAGTGAAAAAATATTGGTAGTGATTTGGACTTCCTAATCTAGACATACACAGAATAATAAGAGAAGAAGGACGTGAGGAGGGAAAAAAAGGGACAGAAGGACTTTCTTTAATGTTTGTGTGTGTGTGTGTGTGTGTGTGTGTGTGTGTGTGTGTGTGTGTGTGTGTGTGTGTGTGTGTGTGTGTGTGTGTGTGTGTGTGTGTGTGTGTGTGTGTGTGTGTGTGTGTGTACAGCCTGCTCGCCCCTGCCTAAAGAACAGAAGAACAGAAGAAAGTAAAGAGTGGAGATTGAGGTAATAGTCTGACTTTCTACTTCATCTCCTCCTCCTCCACCTCAACCTCATCCGTTCCACCATCCACCTCATCCCTTTCTTCCTTCGCTTCTCCAATCGTTTCATCCCTTCCATCCACTCTTACATCCACTTTTCCCTGATGTTTGTCCACCTTATTATTCATTATTTTAACTCATTCGCTCATCACTTCTTGAACTTCCTCTTCCTCCTCCTACTCTTCCACCTCCTCCTCCTCCTCCTCCTCCTTCTCTTCCACTTTCTCCTCCACTCTCCCGACCATCATCCTTACCAAATCCACGTGTATTCCACATGTTCTTACTTCATTGGTTGAGCGGAAATGAGAGTACACACACACACACACACACACACACACACACACACACACACACACACACACATACACACACACACACATACAGACACGTGATAAAGTCCACTTCCATCGCCACCCCCCCTCCTCTCTCTCTCTCTCTCTCTCTCTCTCTCTCTCTCCTTATCTGTTTACGCCGGAGACAAAAGATAATCGGTCCATTGCGTAAGCTACTCCTCCTCGTCCTTCTCCTTCTCCTCCTCCTCCTCCTCCTCCTCCTCCTCTCTCTTAGGCGCCATATGACCTGAGTTACTGCGGCGCCATGTATTTTTTTTTATCTTAATCAATCAGTCAATCTCCTCCTCCTCCTCCTCCTCCTCCTCCTCCTCTTCCTCCTCCTCCTCCTCTTCCTCCTCTGCAGCTTTCCTTCTCTAAAAGCAACAGACTCACCAAGTGTTAATTATTATTGTTGTTATTATTATTATTATTATTATTATTATTATTATTATTATTATTATTATTATTATTATTATTATTATTATTATTATTATTATTATTATTATTATTATTATTATTATTATTATTATTATTATTATTATTATTATTATTATTATTATTGGTAGTATAGTAGTAGTAGTAGTAGTAGTAGTAGTAGTCGTAGTGTAGTGGTAATGGTGTTGGTGGTGATAGTAGTAGTAGTAGTAGTAGTAGTAGTAGTGATAGTGGTAGCCAGTGTCACAAAGGGCTGATGGTGTTGATGAGTTTTGAAATCGTGGTTCATTTATTTATCTTTTTCCTCTGACTGGGCTTCCGTTGCGCTGGATAACAACAACTTTTTTATCAGAGGGTCAACTGGTGCAAGTGGCGGTGGTGGTGGCGGTGGCAGTGGTAATGATGATGATGATGATAATGATGATGATGATGATGATGATGAAATACTAACACAATAAAAATACAACGGTGAAAATAACACATAAGGAGGGAATGGCCGAGTGGTAAGCGTGAGGGCAGCATGGGCCGAGCAAGAGGCACACATCACGGCAGCCACTATAAATAAAATTCGCCTGCGCCACCATTGGGCTGGGGGCGTACAAGAGGCCCTTCAAGCATATAAAAAGAAATACTACTACCACCCTTTTCCAGTCAAAACTTCCCCTCCCCTTGTCAATTCTCCCTCTCCTTCCCACCTCCTTCTCTCTCTCTCTCTCTCTCTCTCTCTCTCTCTCTCTCTCTCTCTCTCTCTCTCTCTCTCTCTCTGCTTCTCCCTCCCCCATCTTCACACTACCCATACCATCCCTTTCCTTCCCTCCTCCTCTCCCTCCTCCTTCCCCCTCCTCCTATCCCTCCTCCTTCCTTCTCCTCCTCTCCTTTTCATCCCTCCTCCTCTCTCTTTCACTTCCCTTCCTCCTCCTCTCCCTCCTCCTTCCTCCTCTCCCTCCCCTTTCCCTCCTCTCCCCTCCCGTCCACACTAACACCCTCTCAACAAATCACACTATCACATGCACACAACGTAACAAATCACAGCTTGGCGCGTACAAATGGTTGGGTCTAACACGATACCTACAACGTAACCGCTGTGATAGCCGACAAATTCGCTACAAAACACATCAGCTTGAGCGAATTATTATCATTATCTGTACGGTCAAGGCGACATAACTAACCCTTTCACTCTGGACGTCTTCATAAGTACTACGTTTTTTACACTTTTCTAAAACACTAACCAGTAGGAGTGAGGTTTTTTTTTTATCTTTTTTTTTGTTAACGTTAATAAAAACAACACTATAGCTTCAAAACATTATTATTATCTAACCATTTCACTCTGGACGTCTACATAAATACTACGTTTTTTACACTTTTCTAAAACACTAACCAGTAGGAGTGAGTTTTTTTTTATCTTTTTCTTTGTTAACGTTAATGAAAACAACACTACAGCTTCAAAACACTATTATTATCTAACCATTCCCTCTGGACGTCTACACAAATACTACAGTTTTTACTCTTTACTAAAACACTAAGCAGTAGGAGTGAGTTATTTTTCTTATCTTTTTTTCCTTTTTAACGTTAATAAAAACAACACTGTAGCTTCAAAACATTATTATTATCTAACCATTTCACTCTGGACGTCTACATAAATACTACGGTTTTCACTCTTTGCTAAAACCCTAACCAGTAAGAGTGTTATTTTTCTTATCCTCTTTCTTTTTTAACGTTAATACAAACAACACTACAGCTTCAAAACATTATTATTATCTAACCATTTCACTCTGGACGTCTACATAAATACTACGGTTTTCACTCTTTGCTAAAACCCTAACCAGTAAGTGTGTTATTTTTCTTATTCTCTTTCTTTTTAACGTTAATAAAAACAACACTACAGCTTCAAAACATTATTATTATCTAACCATTTCACTCTGGACGTCTGCATAAATACTACGGTTTTCACTCTTTGCTAAAACCCTAACCAGTAAGAGTGTTATTTTTCTTATCTTTTTTTCCTTTTTAACGTTAATAAAACAACAGTGTTATTTTTCTTATCCTCTTTCTTTTTTAACGTTAATCAAAACAACATTAAAGCTTGAGCGTATCATTATTATCTGACCATTTCACTCTGGACTCTTCATAAATTCGGTTTTTACACTTCACTAAAACACTAACCGGTAAGGCCCCGTTCACACTGTGCCGACTGTGGGCCACAACTCAGCGACTCAGGGTATACGAGGTCTTGGGTGTGAAATGTTGGTGTGAGAGGGTCGCACATGGTCGGAAAGGGGTCTAGAAACGATCGCCGGATGCTGAGTCAGTCCAGTGTGAGGGCGGCCTAAAAGTCGCTGGGTTGTCGTGGCCCAGGGTCGGCACAGTGTGAACGGGGCCTAAGTGGGTGCTGTTTCTTGATCTTCGTTCTTGTTCTTCTTCATCATCCTCACTTTCATCTTCGCCTTCTTCTTTTTCTTCATCTCTTTCTTCTACTTTCTCTTTCTCTTCCTTCCAACATCTACCTTCCTTCCTTTCTTCCTTCCTTCCTTCCTTCCTTCCTTCCTTCCTTCCTTCCTTCCTTCCTTCCTTCCTTCCTTCCTTCTTTCCTTCCTTCCTTTCTTCCTTCTTCATTTTTTTCCCATTCTCTCTCCTTTTACCATTCAGAAAAGACAACAACATCTTCTTCACTTTCGTCTTCGCCTTCTTGTTTTTCTTCATCTCCTTCTTCTACTTTCCCTTTCTCTTCCTTCCAACAACCTTCCTTCCTTTCTTCCTTTCTTCCTTCCTTTCTTCCTTCCTTCCTTCCTTCTTTCCTTCCTTTCTTCCTTCCTTTATTCCTTCTTCATTTTTTTCCCATTCTCTCTCCTTTTACCATTCAGAAAAGACAACAACATCTTCTTCACTTTCGTCTTCGCCTTCTTGTTTTTCTTCATCTCCTTCTTCTACTTTCTCTTTCTCTTCCTTCCAACAACCTTCCTTCCTTTCTTCCTTCCTTCCTTTCTTCCTTCTTCATATTTTCCCCATTCTCTCTCCTTTTACCATTCAGAAAAGACAACATCTTCTTCACTTTCGTCTTCGCCTTCTTGTTTTCTTCATCTCCTTCTTCTACTTTCTCTTTCTCTTCCTTCCAACAACCTTCCTTCCTTCCTTTCTTCCTTCCTTCATTCATTCATTCTTAATTTTTTTTCCCATTCTCTCTCCTTTTACCATTCAGAAAAGACAACAGCATCTTCTTCACTTTCGTCTTCGCCTTCTTGTTTTCTTCATCTCCTTCTTCTACTTTCTCTTTCTCTTCCTTCCAACAACCTTCCTTCCTTTCTTCCTTCCTTCATTCCTTCCTTCTTAATTTTTTTCCCATTCTCTCTCTTTTTACTATTCAGAAAAGACACCAACAGCGTAGTAACCACATCGTATGGACCATGTTTAGCACCGAAGATTTTTTCCACTCTCCTCCTCCTCCTCCTCTTCCTCCTCTGCCAGACATTCGTTCTCTCTCTTCGTGTTCCGATAAAGAGTTGCCAAGAATTTCCTCGCATGTAATCCTGCCTGTCTCTCCCTCTGGCTGGGCTTCAAGAGGGTTGTGTCACGCCCTCTCTGATTCACGTCAGGAGCTGCATAGCCATGACTGGTGCATGAACATACGTAAGCCGCTGATATGATAAAAGGGAGCGGAGAAGGGTGTGTGGGGTGGGGGGGATGGGAAGGTGACGGGTTGCGGAAGAGGAGGGGAAAGATAGCGTGTGGGGGGAAGAAAGAGGAGGAGGAGGAAGAGGGAAATGAAGAATGAATGAATGAAGGAAGGAAGGAAGACTGATGTTGGAGGAGAAAGAGAAAGAAAAAGATGAAAACGAAAAAAAAGAAAAGAAAAACAATCCCAAGAAAAACAAGAATAAGAACAAAAACAAAAACAGAAGAGAGAGAGAAAGGGAGAAATAGAAGAAAGAAAGAGAGAAAGGAAGAAACAGAAGAAAGAAAGAAAGACAGAGAGAGAGGGATTGCCAGCCAAGAGATTATGAAAGTGAAAGGAGAGAGAGAGAGAGAGAGAGAGAGAGAGAGAGAGAGAGAGAGATAGGATTAGTAAAGCAAGCAAGAAAGGGGGGCAGGATGGTCTGTCTGTCTGTCTGTCTGTATGTATGTCTTTTTTTCTCTCTTTCCCTTTCTCTCTATCTCTCTTAGCTCATCTTTCTTTCTTCTTTCCTTTCCTATTTTTCTATTTCTATATCATTCTCTTTTTCGGTTTTCCTATATCTTTCTTTTCTTTCCTTTTCCTTTTTATTTAATTCCTTTTTTCTTTCGGTCTCTATTTTTTTCGATCTTTCTATCTTTCTTTCTTGTTATGTTTATTTAATTCATTCTTTCTTCCGGTCTTTCAATCTATCCATCTTTCTTTCTTCCTTCCATTTTCTTTAATTCCTTCTTTCTTTCTGCCTTTCTATCTATCTGTCTGTCTGTCTCTATCGTTCTTCTTCCTATCTGTCTGTCTGTCTCTATCGTTCTTCTTCCTATCTGTCTGTCTGTCTCTATCGTTCTTCTTCCTATCTGTCTGTCTGTCTCTAACGTTCTTCTTCCTATCTGTCTGTCTGTAATATGTTCAAAGAATAAAAGAAAGAAAAAAGAGAGAAAAAAGTCAGACCCACACTTTCCCTATCTCACACCTTTCTTTCTCTCTCGTCTCGTCACTGGCTTTCCTTCGTCCTTCCGTTGTCTGCGTGTTCGTCAAGACCCGCCGAAGCTTACACGCCCTGCCTGAAGCCTGAGCCCATTCATACACACACACAGCACGGGAACAACACGCCCTCAGAACCTTCTAATTATCACTCTGTACCTTCTCGGCCCTTACGAAACCTGTTAGTGATTCATCCTTCTCTTTCTCTACCGTTAATTCTTCTTCCTTTCCCTTTACGAAATCTTGTTAGTGAGTCTTCGTGTTCATTCTCTACACTTCGAAACTTGCATACTACCCTTCTCTCTCTCTCTCTCTCTCTCTCTCTCTCTCTCTCTCTCTCTCTCTCTCTCTGGCCCCTTACGTAACCATGGTATTGAGTCCTATTTTTCTCTACCTTCAAAACTCGCATATTATCTCTCTCTCTCTCTCTCTCTCTCTCTCTCTCTCTCTCTCTCTCTTCCCCTTACGAAATCTTGCTAGTAATTCTCCTTGTTGTTCTCCTTTACCCTTCAAAACACATATTATCACACTCCCTCCTTGGAGCTTTGCGAAACCAAGCTGATGTTTCTTCCTATTCATTCTCTATCTTTTTAAGCTCATTCACTTCCACCTAACGTAAGAACAGCATGGTTTAAGAAGTTGCTTATTAATCCTCCGTGTGGCTCCGTGTCATTCTCTAAGCCATTCACTTGGAGGCAACATGACGAGATTAAGATGTCACTGAACCGTCTTTTATATTATCCAGTCATTTTGGACTTTACAAGGACAGCACTGCGCCAAGACCCATGCTAATTCTTTCTGCCACTCCTTCGCCCTTTCATTTACAGACTGCAATTGCGGGAGCGGCGAGTAGCGGGCTTTTTTTTTCTCACCCCTTTTGTTGCCCTTGAGCCGTATCCTTTGATATAAAAAAAAAATAATAACGAAGCTTAAAGTGTGCAAACCTTGGTACGCCTGATTCATTGAGAGGGACAACACAGGGTCAACAAACACAAGTGCACCCTTCCTAGAACTCACCCTCCATCTCCCATTTAACCCATTCATTCAGTCTGGCACTCTTCCTGTCTTTTCCCTCTCTGATAGGCGGAGTCTGGCTGTCTGGCTGATTGGGTGAGTGACCGGATAACTGGCTGGCTGAGTGGCTGAATTGCTGGCTGGTTACTGACTGGGTTACTGGCTGTCTGACTGCCTATCTAAAAGGGTGAATGTCTGTATGTCTGTCTGGTTGGCTGGCTAGCTGACTGGCTGGCTGACTATTGGCTAATCGTCTATATGTCTTCCTGGCTGTCCGTCTGTCTAACTGTCTATGTCATTGGCTGTCTGTCTAATAAAGTGACTGGCTGATTGACTTCCTGTCTGGCTGGCGGGGTCATTGTTAGTCTGGGTCATTGGCTGTCTGACTAATAAGATGACTGGCTGGCTGGAAGGCTGCGGGGTCATTGTCAGTCTGGGTCAGTGGCTGGCTGGCTGCTGGTCTTCCCGCTGCTAAGTGCCACACTGACATAACTTAGCCAACTTATGGGGAGCGCCGCGCCCGTGTCAAGGCTCCTGACCCTCAGCGGCGGGGGGCGGGGGGCTGTGAGGGACGGGGGGCGGCGCGGCAGTGTGGCGCCAGTGGGTTCAGAGTGGCTTTCATGCAGTGTTTTAGCGTGTGTTTTTTACGTGTTTTTCGCCCGTCTCTACGTACCTTCGCCCGCTTGAATGTTTGGCTCGCGTCCACACACCCGCCGCATTCGTATCTGCATTCATTGAGTGGGGGGGAGTGTGTGTGTGTGTGTGTGTGCGTGGGGGGGGGGGGGGAGTTAGTATATGTGTGTGTGTGTGGGGATAGTGTGTGTGTGTGTGTGTGTGTGTGTGTGTGTGTGTGTGTGTGTGTGTGTGTGTGTGTATCTATCTTTATAACAATCTACCTTTCTATCTCTTTACTTATCTATCCAGCAATCAACCGCCCTATCTATCAATGGATCCATCTATCTATCTATCTTTCTATCTAACTATCTATCTTTACAACGGCCTAACACATCCACATCCTCTCTCTTGAACTCCACCTGTACCAAGCCTCCAAGTCACGCTAAGGGAAGGGTAGAGGCTGAGACGAGAGAGCAAGGAGGGGAGTAGGGATTAGCAAGGGTGTGTGTGACTCGCTAATCAGCCAGACAGCGGGGATGACACGTGTGCAGTCCAGTGTGTATGTACAAGGTGTTGGATGGCTGTTCTCTCTCTCTCTCTCTCTCTCTCTCTTTTATACATCGTGTTCTTGCGTATGTGTTTGTGTGTTCGTTTTGTAAGTTATTTGATGTCATATTCTTTGATTCTTGGGTTACGATTGGTTGTTTGTTTGTGTGTGTGTGTGTGTGTGTGTGTGTGTGTGTGTGTGTGTGTGTGTGTGTGTGTGTGTCTAGCAAAGGTTACATGGGGAAGGACAGAACGGATACGGGTTTCATAAGTGTGTGAGGGGGGAAGGGGGGTCGAGTGTGTATGGGGGGAGTTGTGTGGGAGGTAGTTGTATAGGGGGGGTTGTGGGGGGGGTGCTTCCCTCTTTCAGAAAAAAAATGGAAAAATTACCAAAAAAAGGTTACAGAGATTAAATTTACGTTTATTTCTGTTATTATATCTTTTCTTTATTTTGAAAACGAATAAAGAATGACGGAGCAAAGAACGAAAAATGGAAAATAAACAATGAAAGAAAAATCACAAACACAAAAAAGAAAAAAAGAAACAAATAACAGGTACAAATAATGAGTGCATGGCAAACAGAGGAGCAAGAAAGCAAGCCCAACACCTGACCTGACCAGCTGAAGCACAACAGTCTCTCGTTCACTTACAGGACAGAATGTTTTCCTCGGCTCACCAAACCCTTCACTCACGGCATTACCTTCGCCATGAACAAGCAAATGGAACAAATCACTATTCATCATATCCTGCATCGTAACCATTATTTTGCGTCCTTGTCTCTCTCTCTCTCTCTCTCTCTCTCTCTCTCTCTCTCTCTCTCTCTCTCTCTCTCTCTCTCTCTCTCGCTCTCTTTTCCTCTCTCTCTCTCTCTCTCTCTCTCTCTCTCTCTCTCTCTCTCTCTCTCTCTCTCTCTCTCTCTCTCTCTCTCTCTCTCTCTCTCTCTCTCTCTCTCTCTCTCTCACACACACACACACACACACACACACACACACACACACACACACACACACACACGCACACACACACACACACACACACACACACACACACACACACACACACACACATCCATAGATAAATATTTCACTCTCGCAATTTGATATACTATTTCTCAAAGTAAACACACCTACATACCATTTACCGCGGATAGCAAATGAGGGCATATAAAAGTCTAATTTCCAAGGAGGTGAGCCCGTGGACCCGGGGTTTAAAGTCGCCCTAGTTTCCAATCCCACCGAAACACTCTGATTTTTCAAGCCATCGCCGAGCGTCTGAAGGTCACCCACATGCTGCCCAGATCTTCAGTCAACCCTAACTTCAGCGACTCCAGTCAAGAGGAGCACCGGTGGGCAGCATGGGCCAAGCAAGGGTCACACATCACGGCAGCCACTATAAATAAAATTCGCCTGCGCCACTAACGGGCTGGGCCGTCCAAGAGGCCCCTCAAGACAGCCTACCGGCGCTATAGGCAGCAGATAAAAAAAATCCACTCATACTGTCTATAGACCAGGCTAACACTAAACAAATAATACACGAAATTTCAAAGTGGTCTTCCATACGTCCATACTTCCAGACATACCAAAGAGAGGAGTAAAAGACAAACTGGAAAAGTAGAAGAGCAGGAATGGAGAGGAGACAGGGAAAGCACAGGTAGAAAAAGTAGAAGGATAAATAAGAAGAGATGTATAGGCATGAAGAACAAAAGAGAAATAAAAGAGGAATACGAGAGAAGAAGCAAAAAAGTAGAAGAGCAGGAATGGAGAGGAGACAGGGAAAGCACAGGGAGAAAAAGTAGAAGGATAAGTAAGAAGAGATGTATAGGCATGAAGAACAGAATAGAAGCAAAAGAGGAATACAAGAGAAGCAGAGAAAAAGAGCAAAAGTAGAAGAGAAGTAGAAGAGAAGAGAGACAAAGTGAAGCAGGTTGAGGTGAGGACGGGTAAGGTGAAGCAAAGTGAGTCATGCTTGCAGAAGGGCCATCTCGGCGTCTCGGGCTGACCCATTTGGCTAAGGTCAGCATATCCTCACTTAGACTCGCTGACACACACACACACACACACACACACACACTGTTGCCATTCAATTAGATGCGTGTGTGTGCATGAGTGGGTGTGTGCGTGTGTGTGCGTGTGTGTTAATCGTCAAGAGAGGTCAGGCCGAGGACAGGAGGAGGAAATAAACGAAAAAAAGAAAAAGAAATTGCAAGCAGATGATGGAAAGGCAAACACCGATGAGGATGACAAGCAGGAGGAGGAGGAGGAGGAGGAGAAGAGGAGAGGGAGGAGGGAAGACAAAAAGGAGGGAGCAGGGAGGGAAAGAAACGGAGGAAGGGAGAAGATGCAATATGGGAGGGAGAGAGAGAAGGAAAATAGGGGAGAGGGAGAAGAGGGAAAGTAAAAGGGAAGAAGGGAGAGAAGGAGAGCAGGAGGGAAAGAACAGCAGAGGAAGGAAGAGCAGGAATTAGGGAGGGGTAGAGGAAGGGAGAGGAGAGGAGGGTAGTAGAAGGATGGATAAGAAAGGAAGATGAAGAAGAGAGAGAGAAAGAGAAGGAGAAGGGGATGAGTAGGGGAAGGGGAGAAGGGAGGAAAGTAAGGGGG
>NC_066532.1:5564158-5599158 GCF_024679095.1 Eriocheir sinensis | reverse complement strand
AGAGAGAGAGAGAGAGAGAGAGAGAGAGAGAGAGAGAGAGAGAGAGAGAGAGAGAGAGAGAGAGAGAGAGAGAGAGAGAGAGGGAGAGAGAAAGGGAGGGAATAAGGGGTGAGGGAAAATAGGAGAAGAGTTTAAATGTACGAATGAGGGAGAGAGAGGAGAGTGATGAGGCCAGGTAGGGAGGGAGAGGAAGGGAGGGAGGGAGAGAGGGAGAGAAAGGAAGGAGAGGTGAGGAAAGGTGTTTCTATATGACTGAGGGAGAGAAAACTGAAAAAAAAGGTAAGTAATTAGCTATAAGGAAGAGGAGGAGGAGGAGGAGGAGGAGGAGGAGGAGGAGGAGGAGGAGGAGGAGAAGGAGGATTGGGAGGCACGTGAGAGATGCCACATGGAAAGTCTCAATAATTAGAGGAGGAGGAGGAGGAGGAGGAGGAGGAGAAGGAGGATTGGATAAGAGGAAGGAGGGGAGGGAACAAGGTATGGGAAGAATGGAGGGGTAGGTGATAAGGAGGAAGGGAGGAGGAAAGGAGGGGGAGAAGGGAAGGGATAAAGATAATGAAGGTTATGGAGGTAAGGAGAAGGAGGAGGAGGAAGGGGAAGGAGAGAGAATGGATGGACAGAGACGCAAGGAGGAGGGAAAGGAGAGGAGGGGAGGAGGAGGAGGAGGAGGAGGAAGGGGAAGTATGGTAAGGGGAGAAGGGAAGGAAAGGGAATGAATGGGCAGTTACGTAGGGAGGAGGGAAAGAGGGGGAGGAGAGAGAGAAGGGAAAGGAATGGAGGAGAGAGGAGGCGACGGAATGGGTAAGGAGAGGGATTGAAAGGGTTGGCAGTGAGGTAGGGAGAAGGGAAAGATGGGGTGGAGAGAGACAAGGGAAAGGAATGGAGGAGAGAGGAGGCAACGGAAGGGGTAAGGAGAGGGATTGAATGGGTTGGCAGTGAGGTAGAGAGGAGGAGGGAGAGGAAGGGAGATAAAGGGGAAAGGGGAACTACTGTGACGGCAAGGGGGGATGGGGAGGGAAAGGGACACGTGATAAAAGGGAGGGAGGGAGGCGGATAACACACAGGAATACCCATCAGCGGCGATAAGAGGGCGCCACCTGCAGCCCCCACGGAAGTCACAGGCCGCGCGGGGGGTTCTTGGCTATTGAGTAACTGCCCATCGTATCATACGGGAACTCCGGAGCCGCGTGAAGCCTTTATGAGATTGTATGATAGGGATGATGGTAATTATCTGTATCGCGAAAATAAGATGAGGGAAAAGGAATAGGGGAAAGGTAGACGATGGATTGGAGAAAAGAAGAAGGTAAGGATAGATTAATGAAAGGGAATTAGTACGGTTAGTAAAGGAGGTGGACAAGGTGAAGGGGGTAAGGGTTTGGCATACAACACTGACTACACAAAAACATAAGGAAAATAACGATATCAAGTAACTACGGTATGACAGATTTTAAGTATGTTATAGGAATGGTATTGAAAACATGTGTATGATAACATTGTATTGGCTATTTCTGATTACGTTCGGCGCCAGTGAAGTGTCAAGGGTAGCAGACACACACACACACACACACACACACACACACACACACACACACACACACATGCACAAACACACACACATACCACGTGAACAAACAATGCTGTAACACACACACACACACACACACACACACACACACACACACACACACACACACACACTCATACAACCGCCCCCCCACCACACACACACACACTAACCCAAACACACTCACACAAACGCACACACACAAACGCCATCAAACAAACAAACAGAGGCAATACTATCGTGACAACTTTCGTCATAGCCATCCCTTTGATAGTGAGGAGAGGAGGAGGAGGAGGGGAAGGGGAGAGGAATAAGGGAGTTTCCTGCCAGTGAAACGTTGGCGGTGGGGAATCCTGAAGGGGGAGAGAGAGAGAGAGAGAGAGAGAGAGAGAGAGAGAGAGAGACGGAAAATCCAGCTTAGGGATAAGAAGGGATGGGATGAGTATGCTGTGAGGGGAGGTGAAAGGGCAGGACGAGAGAAGGGGAGGAGGAGGGGGAGGAATGAGGGGGAGAAAACGGGAGAGGAGAGAGGGGGAGAGAAGGGGGGAGGAATGAGAAGGGGGGTATACGGTTTCAGGGGATATTATTTTATTTTTTCGTTGAGCAAAATAAAGAAAAACTGGAAAAGGACAAAAAAAAAATAAAGCAGCGGAAGGTTGTGACCAAAAGAGAGATCAATCTGGTGTTCCTCGTCACACTGGGCGACTCACAGAACACCTTGACTGAACAAACAACGAGATAAATAATGCTGATAGGCTTAGGGGCGTTACCTTAGGCTTGGTAACTTGTCAAATCCCAAGCCTACGCAGACGCAACAAAGCTATAGTAAAGTTGGGAGCATTCGCTATAGATGCGCGTGGCGGCGGTGCTTATCTCCGAACAGTTGGCCCTTTGAGTCTGTGGTGGGAGAGAACCCTTGACCCGACACAGTGCCAGCGTGACATCCGGCTGTATACAAACAAAAACAAATGAACGCAAAACCAAAAAAAACAAAGAAGAAAATACAAAACGGAAAAAAAAGTGCAGAAAAATAACAATGAGAGGGAACCTGAATAATTGCTAAAGGAAAAAATGAAGAAAACTAGTGAATTGAAAACGGAAAAAAAACATGAAAATCAAAACAAACAAAGAACGAAGAAATATGAAACGAAAACAGGAAAAAGTGTGTGTGTGTGTGTGTGTGTGTGTGTGTGTGTGTGTGTGTGTGTGTGTGTGTGTGTGTGTGTGTGTGTCATGCCGTAGTCACACACACACACACACACACACACACACACACACACACACACACGCACAACTCCCCCAACCCCCACACACAAACACACAGCTCCCCAACAAAACTATCCCCCTAACCCCTCCTAACACCCCCCCCCCATACACAGGAATGACAAAGGCAGGATCCGTCGCAGTAATCTTCCCTCGTGTCTCTGAAGAAAGCCTGATGTAAGAGTCGATGGAAGATAAGGAGAGTAAGCAGCGAAGGTACGGAATGGGGAGAGGAAAGGGAGGAAGGGAGAAGGGAGGGTGCGCACGTGCTGGGAGGAAGCAGCTGGACATGTAACTATATCTAATACAACAGGAGGAGAAATAAGAAATACAAGAATGAAAAAGGGAAAACAAAAAGTAAGTAGATATTAACTAGAAAATAGATACACTAAAACAGATATAGACTAAAAAATATATAAATAAAGACTGAGCAAACCAATAGGAGTAAAAATATGAAACTAGATAAATGAAAAAAAATATCTATCTATCTATCTGTCTATCTTACAAATCGAGCACATGCAAAGGGAAGACAGTGACGATAAAGAAGGAAAAAACAGAATAGGTAAAGAAGAAAGAAAAGAAGAAAGAATATAAATAAAGACTGAGCAAACCAATAGGAGTAAAAATATGAAACTAGATAAATGAAAAAAAAAAAATCTATCTATCTATCTGTCTATCTTACAAATCGAGCACATGAAAAGGGAAGACAGTGACGACAAAGAAGGAAAAACAGAATAGGAAAAGAAGAAAGAAAAGAAGAAAGAAGGAAAACGAGATACCAAGTGTCTTCCGTAACTTCCATAAACTTAAACATCTCTTAACACTAACAAATTCATCTTTTCACAACTTCCTAACTAAAAAAAAAAATCCATATATAATGCACTGTTCCCTTCCTTTGAAACTCCTGCAAAAGTACCTTATCCTTTAAATAATTCGCTATGTACCTTTTTATACTCCTTTTTAATTATATAGAAACACCTGCTTACACTCCCTTTCTTTTCTTAAACGTCCAACCTCTTCTTCCTAATAATGATAACAAAAATAACATAAAGCAGTTTCCTTCCTTTAAGACTCAAACGAACGCCATCTCAACCTTTAAATAACTTGCTATGTACCTTTTTATACACGTTTTTATATATAGAAACACCTACATACATTTATCTTCCTTATATTCAACGTCTGAGTAACATTCAAATATCTCTTAATAAAACCCTATACACCTTTCCCCTCCTTTAAAACTCTATACAAAAGCCACCTCAACCTTTAAATAACTTGCAATATCATTTTTATATACGTTTTTATATATAGAAACACCTACATACATTTATCTTCCTCTTTAAACATCTGAGCAACCTTCAAATATCTCTTATTAAAACCCTAAGTACTGCACCTTTCCCCTTCTTTAAAACTCCTGCAATAGTCACCTCAACCTTTAAATATCTTGCTATGTTCCTTTCCATACACGTTTCTTATATATAGAAACACCTACATACATTTATCTTCCTTATTTTCAACGTCTGAGCAACCTTCAAATACATCTTAATAAAACCCTAAGTACTGCACCTTTCCCCTCCCTTAAAACTCCTACAATAGTCACCTCAACCTTTAAATAACTTGCTATGTTCCTTTCCATACACATTTCTTATATACAGAAGCACCTAAATATATTTATCTTCCTTATTTTCAACGTCTGAGCAACCTTCAAATACATCTTAATAAAACCCTATGTACTGCACTTTTCCCCTACTTTAAAACTCTATACAAAAGTCACCTCAACCTTTAAATAACTTGCTATGTCATTTTTATACCCGTTTTTATAAATAGTAACACCTGCATACATTCATCTGTCTTTTTTTTTACACGTCTGAACTTTCCCATGTTATTTTTTGCCCCTCTGCCCACCTTCCTTAACTCTTTTGACCCACGCGCAGGTGTGTTACATTAGGTTTGCACTGATATGCATCTCTGTATATCTGTCTCTGTCCTTTTCCTTTCCCTCCTTCTACTCTCTCTTATTCCCTTTCCTTCCTTCCCCTTTCATCTTCCATTCTCTGTACCTCTCCCTTCCTTTCCTTTTCCTCTCCCTTATCCCCTTTCCTTCCTTCCCTTTCATCTTCCATTCTCTGTCCGTCTCCCTTCCCTTCCTTCTCCTCTCCCTTATCCCCTTTCCTTCCTTCCCCTTTCATCTTCCATTCTCTGTTCCTCTCCCTTCCCTTCCTTTTTCTCTCCCTTATCCCCTTTCCTACCTTCCTTTTACAT
This sequence comes from Eriocheir sinensis, assembly GCF_024679095.1. Lineage (NCBI taxonomy): Eukaryota > Metazoa > Arthropoda > Malacostraca > Decapoda > Varunidae > Eriocheir > Eriocheir sinensis. Next base: position 5,594,075 of record NC_066532.1, on the reverse strand, counting down.
CTTTTCTTCTTCTCCTCCCATCTCTGTCCCTCTTTCATCCTTTCTTTCTCCTTTCCTTTCTTCACTTCTCTTCCTTCCCCTCTCTCTCTTCTCTCCCCTCCTAACTTCATTTGATTTTCTTTCTCACCTTTTCCCGTCTTTTCCTCTCGTTCACTCCTTTACTTCTCTTTCTGTCCCTCTCCTTCCCTTCTTTTCATTCTTAACTTCCCTTTTATCCCTTCCAATTTTCAACTCTTTTATCCCTTTTTTCTTTCTTCCTTCTCTCTTTTTCACATTCCTTACTTTTTTCCACCAGTTCTTTGATTCTGTTCTTCCTTTCCCTTCAGCCCTTGACATCAAATCCAATCCCTTCCGTTCCCTTCCCTTAACTTCCCTTCCTTCCGTTTTCAACCAAAGACATCCCTTAACCTTCCCTTCCTTCCCTATTCCACCACCAACGACCTAACAACGACAGTCACAAACGAGGCATACAATTCAACAAAGACTCACGAGATAGCAACAACCCAACCACCACGAGTGACATCAGCGAGCATCAGGCCCAAAACAAGCGATAGCTACTGGGAGAGAGATAAGTGATGCTGTTTTTATAGACGCAAAAATACTCGTTATCAGTCAATAGGTTTTGTTGTTGTTAGTGGCGGCGGCAGTAGTGGTGGTGGTGGTGGTGGTGGTGTTTGGATTTGTTCTTTCAGGTGTAATGGGACGTTTTAATGATGTGTTTTGTGTGTGTGTGTGTGTGTGTGTGTGTGTGTGTGTGTGTGTGTGTGTGTTATAGGACTACGGCATGACACACACACCAAGGTTACCTGAGATAAAGAACTGTTGGGTCAGCATAACTCATCAGTATGTATGTATGTGTGTGTGTGTGTGTGTGTGTGTGTGTGTGTGTGTGTGTGTGTGTGTGTAGGGTGTTTTTTTCTTCTTTTTTTTCTTTTTTCTTCTTGTCTGGACTGATAAGATGCAGCAGCTTTTGTTCACGAGGGATTATGATGCAACGATGAGTATATGTTTCTTTGTGTTTGTGTGTCTGTCTGTGTGTGTGTGTGTGTGTGTGTGTGTGTGTGTGTGTGTGTGTGTGTGTGTTTGTTTTTGTGTTTGTTTGTGTGTGTGTTTTTTGTATGTGTGTAATTTACCAACTCGTAACTACCATGATTGGGCCAAAATCGTGTATTAACCAAAAACATTAAATTGACAATTACAAAATTAATGAACTTCCATGATATCGTAGTCACCAATGACGCGAAGGTGGAGAGGATGATGAAAGAGCAGGCTCTGAAAATATATAAAAAAAAAATTACTGTTATTTATAAAGAGGCTTCGAAAGGACATACAGAAGGAGATGGAGAAAAAGAGGAGGATGAGGAGGAGCTAGATATAGATAGATAGATAGAGAGAGAGAGAGAGAGAGAGAGAGAGAGAGAGAGAGAGAGAGAGAGAGAAGCGGTTCCGCGAAATAGCGCTCTGCAGGGGATTATGATAAGGTTTTCAGGGCCGTTGAGATTACTAGATAACACATCACCCCATCACCCCATCACCCCTTCGCCCCCCTTTCACCCCTTCACTCTCATATTCCACCCCTTCACCTTTTCTTTCATTTCTTCTTTTTTTCCTTTTCTTCGTTTCTTTTCTATATGTTATTTCTTTCTATTATTTCTCTTTCTCGTTAGTCCCTGCCCCTCACCCCTTCACCCCATCACCCTTTCTTCCCCTTCCCCTTTTTCACTTTCCTCCTTTTCCTCTTCTTTCTTTTCCTTTCCTTTCTCTTCTTCTCTTTTCTTTTTCTCTCCTTTCTTTTCCTCTCCTTTCTTTTCCAATCCTTTCTTTTCCTCTCCTCTCTCTTGTTCTCCTTTCTTTTCCTTTCTCCTCAGCATTTCCCTTTTTTTCCTCATTTTCTTGTTTTTTCATCTATCTATCTATTTATCTATCTATTTATCTATGTGACCTCTCTTGACCTCGACACAATAGCTAAATAAGGTTGTTGACCCTACATGGTTTAATCCGATCCTTTTTACTTGGTCTGAAAATGTGAAGTTGAATCCTCAGGTGATCTACTCAGTTCTCGTCACCTGAAACTGTTATTGATTCTACTTCTACTACTACCACCATCGCAACCACACTCACCACCATACCCCCACCACCACCACCATCACCACCACGACCATTACCACCACTACCAACGCTATCTGCTTACCCTACACAACCACGACATACCCACGACACACCCCTGACATACCCTAACTTCTACCACTACCCCCACCACACTCACCACCACTCCCCCACCATCACCACCACGACCATTACCACCACTACCAACGCTATCTGCTTACCCTACACACCCACGACACACCCACGAACCCACGACACACCCTTGACACATCCACAAACTGACTTCCATACACTTGAAAGAGATGTAACCAGAATTCCCCCCCTCTCATAAACCCCATTCCCCCTCGCTGCCGCCCCTCACACACATGCCCGGCACACAGAAAAACACATGACTCGATACGTGTTGCTATATATATAATCGTAATCGGAAAATAAATCACCCGAACACTGCGTAATCGTGGAGCCAAATTTCCCGGGCCGTTATCGCGGTCTGGCAGATATCGGTGCACGTGAACGCGTCCCACACTGATAGCGGAGGACGAGAAGAGCAAAGGGTAGAAGGGATAGATACAGCCTTACGTATATAGATACATACATATAGACCTACATACAGACACATATATTTACATAGGCACTGAAAACGAATGCCGGAAAGAGCAAAAGGTAGAAGAGGGTTAAGATACAGTGAAGAAAGGAGAAGAAAAGGGAAAAAAAGAAAGAATAAGAAAAGCAAAGGAAGGTACACTCATTTATATAGACAGACAGACAGACTTAGATACACACTGATAACATGGAATGGAAAAAGTGAAAGGTAGATAATAACGAGGAAAAGATACATAGTTACATATAGACATACATACACACATACATTCATACACACACATATACTTACATGCACATTGATAGCAAGGGAAGGGAAGAATTAAAAGAAGGTAGAGGAACGTGAATGATACAAGAAAGTGACAGGTATTTACATAGTTTGATTACAAGACGTATTTTAAACTAGATAAACAGCATTGCTTTATATATTTAGAAGTGAGTTAGGAATGTCAGTTCAAGAGGTAGCATTACAAATTCTTTTATTATCTTTATTATCTTTAAGGATATATAATTGTTAGAACTAAAAAAAACATTCAATTTCAAGACATATTTTAAACTAGATAAACAGCATTCCTTTATAGTTAGGAATGAGTTAATCGATAGTAGTAGTAGTAGTAGTAGTAGTAGTAGTAGTAGTAGTAGTAGCAACGGAAGTGGGAATATAAAAATAAGAAAATGAAGAGTAAAAAAAAAGAAAAGCAAACGCACATGAAAAAAAACACTCCAAACCAAACCTTAAGGAATGAAAACAAACCAAAAAAGAGGAAAATAACACGATACAAACACCGATAAAGAATGGGAAACAAAGGGAAGGAAAAAACTGCACCGCCAAGAAGGAAAAAAAAAAAAACAATGAGGGAAAAAAGGTGAGTATCAGAATACCGAAGCGTTTGAGCCTTACATCACGGACCGAAGTGGGTTATGCGGGGGCGGCCCTGCTGGCACAGTGCTCCCTCCCCCCTCCCTGCCCTCAACTCCTTCCTTCCCCTCTCCTCCCTGGCACCGCTTTCTTTCCTTCTCACTCCTCCTGTTACCTGTTACCACCTATTACTAACACCTTAAATTTTGCTATTAAATTATTTGATTACAATTACTCAATTAATATATTACTAATGTGTGTGTGTGTGTGTGTGTGTGTGTGTGTGTGTGTGTGTGTGTGTGTGTGTGTGTGTGTGTGTGTGTGTGTGTGTGTGTGTGTGTGTGTGTGTGTGTGTGTGTGTGTGTGTGTGTGTGTGTGTGTGTGTGTGTGTGTGTGTGTGTGTGTGTGTGTGTGTGTGTGTGTGTGTGTGTGTCTCTGAAGAAGCCATATATATATATGTATATATATATATATATATATATATATATATATATATATATATATATATATATATATATATATATATATAAGATTATGAATGGTGTCCCAGTGAAAGTGGATCAGTAAAAGGGGGATTGGGAAGGTTATGGACATGTCAGGTTATCTTCCCTTACACGGTGCTCGGCCTGTATGGGTGTGCTCAATCTTGTTGGCCGAGGAGGAGGAGGAGGAGGAGGAGGGGGAAATGAAAGAGGAGGAGGAGGAGGAGGTGGAGGAGGAGGAGGAGACACAGGGCGGGCTGGCTCCATGGGGCTATTTTTCGAGGGCCAGAATATCCATAAACAAAAATCGCAGTCGCTGGAAACCTTTAAGAGCAAGTGGTATTTTGGGCGTCCAGAGAGACCGTTTTGGTTTGCGTCTGAGTCCTGTGGGGCGTCCCTCTGGCCTCCCCTCCTTGAATACTGAGGAGAGAGGGAGGAAAGGAAGAGAGGCGAAGGGATAAGAAGCAGAAAAGGGGAAAGGGAAACAAAGAAACTGAGAAGAACTGATAGAAAGAGAGGAAAGAGGAGGAAAAAGGGACAGAGAGGGAAGGTAAGAGAGAAAGAGAGGAAGGATTTGGAAGAGAAAACAGGAAGGAAAGGAGAAAGGGAAAGGGAGGAGAGAAGTCCTGAGAGAGAAAGGAAAAAAAAAGGAAGGAAGGGGAAAAATGGGCCGAGAGGAAAGGAAAAAAGGGGCAGAGGAAAATGAGGGAGAGAAGGAAGGGGAGGGAAGGGAGGGAAGGGGGGGGTTGTAGGGGGGAACTGAAATATTAGTAATCTATATGCGAGGTCTTGGAGGAAAAATGGGAGGTTTAGAGGAAGGTTATGGACAAGCGATGGAAGAGGAGGAGGAGGAGGAGGAGGAGGAAGGTAAAGGAAGAGGATGGAGGGGAAAAGACAGACAGTTAGAGAAAAGGATGCAGGAAAAAGGAAAAAAAGAGGAAAATGGAGGAAAAAAAGGAATAAAAAGAAAGATAATAAAAAGAAGAAGAAAAAGAAAAAGACAGAAGAGAAGGTAGAAGGGAGGAGGAGGAGGGGGATAAAAGAAGATGGAGAAAAGAAGAATGAGAGAGAGGGAAAGAAGAAGAAAGAAGGAAAGGGAGAGAAATAAAGAAAGTGAAAAAATGAAAAGGGAAACCAAATAGAAAGTGAAAATAAGGAAAATGAAAGTAAAAAGAAGATAAAGATAAGAAGAGAGAAGAGGAGGAGGAAGATGTTTTTGTGATGAAAGTGACGAGGAAAAAAATAATGAGAAAAGGAGGAAAAGAAAGAAGGAATAGAAGATAAGAAAATTGAGTCCGTGATACATAGAGATGGGCCAGAAGAAGAAGAAGAAGAAGAAGAAAAAAAGAAAAAAAAAGAAGAAGAAGAAGAAGAAGAAGAAGAAGAAGAAGAAGAAGTAAAGAAGAAGAATTAAAGAAGAAAACAAGAACAAAAAGAACAAGAACAAGGGATAAAGGGATGAAAATAAAAACAAATAATAAAACAAAATAACGACAAAACAAACAAGATCAGAATAAAACAACCTAAAATATTAAAAAAAAAAAAACACACAGACAGACAGACAAAAGATGAAAAATAAACGCAAAACACAATAAAACAATCAACTGAAAAAACCCTCTTACCTGATTCCTCTTTCGAACGGGACCTTGAATATCCAGGCTGGGAAAATACCAGCGAGTGGGGAGAGATAAAGGGAAAATAACAGAAGGGAAAACCCACACAGACAAGAGCTTTCACGGCACACAAACAAAACCTTGATTGTCACTTAGTTTACCTGTGATATTAAACAGGTGAAGAGGACAGTTACTGATAAAGAAATATTTCGTTCGTAGATAAAAAAAAATGAACTAGTATTTTTTTCTTTAACTTTCTACCAATGGCTGGGGTAGGCTCTTTTGGTTGGACCTGGAGGTCGGCCCCAGGCCGTTATGGCGCAGGCAAGTGTTTATAGTGGCGCCATCTTGCTTGGCTCGTGCTGCCCGCGGAGCTCATCTTTAATCCTTCCTTTAGAGAAAATGTCTAGAGTCCAGGTTGACAGGTGGTCTTCAGGACAGTATATGGGTAGTCTTGGGCCACTCAGCGGTGACTGAAAAATCCCAGCTGTGGCGGGGGCCAGGACGCGAACCTGCGTCCTTCTGGACGAGGAGCCCGAACGCTAACCACTCAAACACTGCCACACCAAACAAGAACAACAACAACAAAAAACAAACAAAAAAACCAGACACGTGTAGCAGGTTAGTTTAGATTATATATATACCACTACGAAACAGTTTCGTAAATTTTTCGAAGGAGGTACCAGTGTGTGTGTGTGTGTGTGTTATCGGTGCGGCCAGTCAGGAAAAGCAGATGTTTCATTGGGGGGTGAGAGCGAGGGGGAGGAAAAAGGAGGGTCAGGATGGGGGAGGGAAAGGATGGGGGGAGGGAAGACCAGGTGCTATTATTCCAGGCGCGGGTGGATGAGGAGAGATGCCGAGGATAAACAGCCTTGACCACTGCCAACTGCCCGTGTGTGTCTACCATGTGTTCCCTCACGGTCTGATCACGTGCTAGACTCGCGATCGATCAGAAAGGCAAAAAAATCAAACAAACAAATGTATAAACTTATAGATGAATGGAAGAAGGGAATACAAGAAAAAAAGAAAAGATATAAAAATAGAGAGAGAGAGAGAGAGAGAGAGAGAGAGATTTACATAGATGTACATAGAAAATCAGACCACACAGACCCCATGGTCCAGACTTGGTGGTCTGTCCTTAAACCTAAGTGATTTTACATTAATCAGAAGAAGAGAGAGAGAGATATTAAATGAACTATAGGCGTAAATGGAACCTCACACTCAACACACACACACACACACACACACACACACACACACACACACACACACACACACACACTCAAGAAAAAACCGTATAACATCTCCTGTCAACAGAATTATCATGGTTTTTTTTGTATGTGTGTGTGTGTGTGTGTGTGTGTGTGTGTGTGTGTGTGTGTGTGTGTGTGTGTGTGTGTGTGTGTGTGTGTGTGTGTGAACGTGAGGCGTGTAAGGATGTCTGGAATAATCTTTTTCTACACGCAAGGCAAAAAAACTTGCCCCTGTAGGAAGCTTAAAGATCGGTATTGTCAGACGCTTCCACCCCTCACACCGACGATGCCAGATTATCGTACTCAGAGCCTCGTATTTACCGGAGTTCTGGCTCATAACTATTCCCAAAAATCACCAATAATTAACCACTTTAACGATGACTATATATGAAGGCAGTTACTGGGATCGAGGAGGCAGTTATTGGGGCGGAAATCGGCAAACTTAGGAGGCTGAGTACGATAATCTGGCAACGTGCGACAATCTGGCAACGAAGGACAGTCTGGCAACGTACGACAATCTGGCAACGTACGACAATCTGGCAACGTACGCCAATCTGGCAACGTACGACAATCTGGCAACGTACGACAATCTGGCAACGCACGACAATCTGGCAACGTAGGACAATCTGCCAACGTACGACAATCTGGCAACGTACGACAATCTGGCAACGTACGACAATCTGGCAACGTTGACCCTCACACCAACTACTTCCAAAGGTCGTAACGGAGACCACTCGGGTTCTAATAAGTATGTTTTTCAGCCTCACGGTACACAAGAAGGGTCAAACTACCACCAGGGTCACAAAACTCCCCCTGGAAATGCCCAAAACTCCTCCGAAAGCCTTGTCAAATAGGAAAATGACACTCAGTACCCTTAAACAATTGCCTGAATAGAGGACGTGGGTGAGGTAGGCGAGGATGAGGGCATTGTAAGCGAACCTGCCAGAGAATGGGAAGTAGAAAGTCAGGAAGATAAGATGTTCTGGGCGCGTGCAGGAAGGAGTGTCACGAGGTTTAGACATTGCGTAAGTCTGTGTCTGTGTGAGATGGGGAAGGGAGGGAAGGGAGGGAAATAGGTATGTAAGGGGGAGGATGGGGAACTTTGGGTGTGGGAGGAATAAGGAGAATAGAAAAATGATAAAATAAATACAAGATAAAAACGATAAACAAAAAAACAAATTGAACAAGCAAATAAATGAAGAAATATGCACAGACAGAAAAATAGAGGAAAGAAATATAACAAAAAAAACAAAATATATACAGAAAGAAAGATTGAGAGAGAGAAGAGAAGAGAAGAGAAGAGAAGAGAAAAGAAGAGAAGAGAAAAGAAGAGAAGAGAAGAAGAAAGTGTAACAAAAAATATAGGAAAAGAAAGAGGAAAGGAGAAAATAGAAGTAAAGAGAAGAGAAGAGAAGAGAAGAGAAAAGAGTAACAAAAAATATAGGAAAAGAAAGAGAAAAGGAGAAAATAGAAGTAAGAACAAGAGAAACAAGTAAAATATGAGTAAAAATGAGAGAGAGAGAGAGAGAGAGAGAGAGAGAGAGAGAGAGAGAGAGAGAGAGAGAGAGAGAGAGCAAATTGTACCCTTCAGATAATTACCCAAAACGTTTCTCATCTCCTTTTTATCTTCTTTTTCTTTTTTCTTTTCTTCTTTTTATAATGGCATCCAAATTATTAAAAAAGAAAAAAATATAAAAGAAAAACGTGTGACTGTGTGTTTGTTTGTGTGTGTGTGTGTGTGTGTGTGTGTGTGTGTGTGTGTGTGTGTGTGTGTGTGTGTGTGTGTGTGTGTGTGTGTGTGTGTGTGTGTGTGTGTGTGTGTGTGTGTGAGAGAGAGAGAGAGAGAGAGAGAGAGAGAGAGAGAGAGAGAGAGAGAGAGAGAGAGAGAGAGAGAGAGAGAGAGAGAGAGAGAGAGAGAGAGAGAGAGAGAGAGAGAGAGAGAGAGAGAGAGAGAGAGAGAGAGAGAGAGAGAGAGAGAGAGAGAGAGAGATAACCTATTGACCAGACATCATTGGTGGTTGTTGTGGAGATGGTGGTGGTGGTGGTGGTGGTAGTGATGATGGTGGTGGTGGTGGTGGTGGTGGTGATGGAAGAGAAAGAAGAGATGGAAACTATATGAAAAGTTGAATTATTTATATATATAATTATTTATTTATTTATTTATGTTCTTTTATTATTTTTATTTATTATTTTTGTGTATGTGTGCTTCTACGTTTTGTTATCTATCTGTCTATCTATCTATCGTTAAATATATCTATCAATCATTTTCTCTATTCATCAACCTCTCTGTTAGTCTATATATATATTCATCCACCTAACAACAACAACAACAACAACAACAACAACAACAACAACAACAACAACAACAACAACAACAACAACAATAACAGCAACAACAACAACCAGCAACACGATAAAACCGAACACAACTTTCCCACAATCTCTGTTACTGCCACTGATAACGAGCACACACACACACACACACACACACACACACATAACCGTTGTGAAAACCAAACATGATTAAGATGAGAGTAATGAGATCAAGGAGTTGGAGGAGGAGGAGGAGGAGGAGGAGGAGGAGGAGGAGGAGGAGGACATGAAACGGCCAAAAGGAGATTAATATAGACCTGAACGTGACATTGAAGAAGCAACACAAACTCTTCGTTTCAACTATATAAATACTGAAAGAGGAAAGGAAAAAAAAAAGAGAAGAGGAGGAGGAGGAGGAAGAAGAAGAAGAGGACCAAGGGGAGAAGGAGGATTATGAAGTGGAGGTCAGGGAGGAGACCGTGGGAATAAATCAGTGACTAAGTAGACCAATTATTCTGATCAGTAATTGGTCTTAACAGGTGACGACGGCGTATCTGAAGTGGACGGCGGGGTGGGAGCGTGGCGACGGGGCGGCGAGGCGATACGAAAGACAGACAAGACATTAGTGATCCGGACGTGAGGGAAAGTGTTGTCAGGGGAGCTGGTGAAGGGGGAGGATGTAGTAGTAGCAGTAGTAGTAGTAGTAGGAGGAGGAGGAGGAGGAGGAGGCGGCGGTGGCACACACATCCATAGATAGATATTTCACTCAGGAAATTTGATATACTATTTCTCAAAGTAAACACACCTACATACCATTTACCGCGGATAGCAAATGAGGGCATATAAAAGTCTAATTTCCAAGGTAGCCGAGTGGTCAGCGTGCGGGTGTGGTGAGCCCGTGGACCTAGGTTCGAATCCCACCAAAATACGCTGATTTTTCAAGCCGTCGCCGGGTGGAGGAAGATTCCCCACACGCTGCCCGGATCTTCAATCAACCCTAACTTTAGTGACTTTGGTCAAGAGGAGAACCGGGGGGCAGCATGGGCCAAGCAAGAGTCACACATCACGGCAGCCACTATAAATAAAATTCGCCTGCGCCACTAACGGGCTGGGGCCGTACAAGATGCCCCACAAGAGAGCCTACCGGCGCTATAGGCAGCACATAAAAAGAAGTAGTTGTAGTAGTAATAGTAGCAGTAGTAGTAGTGTTGGGGGGAAGGGAGTTATCGCACGTGCAAGCTAATCACTCACACACACACACACACACACACACACACACACACACACACACATGCACAAGAGCTGACGTCAATACTGCCTGTTGTTCCACATGAGATCGAGAGGAGGAAAAAATAAGCTGTTGATTGATGGAGAGAACTGAGAGAGATAGTGAATAAAGGGAGGGGATAGAGGGGGTAGAGGGGGGGGAGGGGAAGGAGGAACAAGTGGAGTAGGAGCATGCAGACAAACACACGGACGACTTTAGAATGTCAGACTATAAGATTAAGTAGCAAGAGACCGCAGCGACGTAGAGAAAGTCATATACATAAGATAAGGCGAGAGAGAAAAACAAAGGTAGACAGCAACGAATAGTTATATAACACACACAGACTTTCCTAGACAGACTGAAAACAAACTATAAACGATCCAAGATTGAACAACAAGAGAAAGAAGTGACAACGAGAGAGAGAGAAACAGAAAGATAGGACGAGAGGAAAGCAAAAGAGTAACGAAAGAAGAAACACACACACACACACACACACACACACACACACACACACACGCGAACGCTTTTAGAATAGACTGGGAACACACTATAAGGAATCCAAGACTATAAGAGTGAGTAGCAAAAGAGAACCCAACTCAGTGACAAGGGATGACCCCAAGACAGATAGAAAAAGCAAGGGAGAACAGGAGTAACCAGTAACGAAAGAAAAAAACACCACACACACAAACGCTTTTAGAATAGACTTGGATCCCACTATAAGGAATCCAAGACTATAAGACTGAGTAGCAAGAGACCCAACCCAGTGACAAGCGATGACCCCAAGACAGATAGAAAAGGCACGCGAAAGCAAGCGTAACAAGTAACAAAAGAAGAAACACACGCACACACACACGCAAACGCTTTTAGAATAGACTGGGAACACATTATAAAGAATCCAAGACTATAAGGTTGAGTATCAAGACAACCCAGCCCAGTGAAAAGCGACGACAGCCAAACCAGATACCACAGGAAGAATAACCGGCCAGTCTTACGCACCAGAGGAAAGGGAAAGGAAATGTAAGAATCCGGCGTAAATAACCCTTCCTAACCGCTGCCGTTCCTTGCCTTAATCATCCTGTTTGGGTCACAAGTGGCGGCAAACCTAAATTACCCGCAATAATTAGGGTACAAAACCATTAAGGATGGAAGGTACGGTACGCTGGTTATATAGTGCTCGCCGGCCCTGCTCTTCCTCCCTCTTTATCTCCTCCTCCTCCTCCTCCTCTTGCTATGGGGTCGAGGGTCACAGGGTTTAAATCTCTGTCCAGTTCATTCCAGAAGGAGAAGGAGGAGGAGGAGGAGGAGGAGGAGGAGGAGGAGGAGGTGATTATGAAGGTGGTGGTGGTTTGGAGGTGATGAAGGAGAAAGAGGAGGGGAGGAACGCTAAGAAGAAGAAGAAGAAGAACACACACAAAAGAAAAAGAAAAAAAAACACTTGCCCAAGCGACTGGAAAACTCCCATCCCCAAAATTTCCAGCCCTCAGTCCCTTAATGACCTAAGGCCAATCGCCATCACTCCCATTCCCAGCCTCATTTGTGAAGATTTTATTTTTAACTAGGCTTATGATGATATTAGTAACCTCGTAGACATCCAACAATTTGGCAACATGAAGCACTCCTCCACCACTCATTGCCTGGTCAGCTTTCTAGATTTCATACACAGCCACCTGGACAAACGAGATACCTCCCTTGCCCTTGCTTTTGTCGACTTCAGGGAAGCATTTGACCTTGTAGACCACACTGTTGTCATTACTAAGGCCATTGAGCTGGGGCTTCACCCTAATATTGTATCGTGGCTGACTGATTTCCTCAGCACACGCCAGCAAATAGTTCGCTCCCAGGGCTCGGTCTCCCCTCCTCTTGAGCTGACGTGTGGCGTCCCGCAAGGAACTAAAATGGGTCCGCTTTGCTTCTTGGTGCTCATTAACAACGCCCTCATGGACACACCGCATCGCTGGAAATATGTTGACGACAGCACCTTGGGCGTCCCCGTCAACAACAGGGATCCTGACTATGCACCTCTTCAAGCGTCGCCCGACAACCTTCAGGCATGGACGGTGGACAATAGTGCCACTATTAACCACACCAAGACCATGGTGATGCACATTTGCACGTCCAAGAGAGACGTGCCTCCTCCGCTGCTGTCTATTGGCTCACACCACCTCCAGGTTGTCCAGTCCACCAAACTACTCTGCATCACTGTGGACAACCTACTCAACTGGAAGCTCCTCGTCTCCAACACCGTCAGAGCAGCCTCCTACAAGCTGTACATGCTGCGCAGACTCAGGACGCTGGGGGCACCGGCTGCTGAGCTGTGGAGTATTTACACATCTTTCATACTCCCAAAGCTCATGTATGCCTCCCCGGCGTGGTCATCGTCCCTTACCCTCACCCAACAACAGCAGCTTGAGAGGGTTCAAAAGAGGGCATTCAGGGTCATTTTAGGCCCTGACTACCACGCCTACGACAATGCCCTGGCCACCCTGAGTCTTCCGAGGCTCTCTGACAGACACCAGGACGCCCTCAAAAAAATCGGCGTCTCCCTTCTTCACCATCCTCGCCACCGCCATCTCCTGCCACCCGACGCCCCTGCCCCCGCCCACTTCACCAGACACCACAACATACTCACGCCCTTCAGAGCGCCGCGTACTGACCGTTACAAACGAAGCGCAGTACCAGCGATAGTGAGGATAAACAATGCCCAGCAGTGATAGTCAATCCCAACGGGGCGCGGTTCAGATTAACACCTCACCGCCACCCTCTCAGTGCTCCCTTAACACCACCCTCCCTTCCCCTTTTGTCTCTATTTTTAGCTCTCCTAAGCCACCTCCAACCCTCCCCTCCCCCCTCTAGTGCATTACAGTTTATTGTATTTCTAATTTGTATATTTTCAGCCTAACGGCTGCCATACTTTAATAAACCTATTATTATTATTATTATTATTACACACACACACACACACACACACACACACACACACACACACACACAGCCCCGGCCCCGTCAGACACACACATACGCAGTTAAAGAGAGACACACACGCGTCATTAAGAGATCACCATTTCCACGGAGCATAAAATAAAAAGTCGTGTGCATGATAGGAAGTAAAAAAAAAAAAAAAACTTATCTTGGAGGTGAAGGTCACGAAAGATAAAGCAAAAAAGGTGATGGGAATAAAGATGGCAGAAGTAGACAACATATATATATATATATATATATATATATATATATATATATATATATATATATATATATATATATATATATATATATATATATATATATATATATATATATATATATATATATATATATATATATATATATATATATATATATATATATATATATATATATATATATATATATATATATATATATATATAAATATATATAGATATATATATATATATACTTAAATAGATAGATATATAGATAAATAGATAGACAGATTCTCTCTTTTTCCACACCACACTACATTCACACAACATACACACCATTTCCCCAAATTTTACAAATTCAAAATGGTAAGCTAAGCAGTGCCTCGGAGTCCCCGCCTGGAGGGGGGGGGGGGGACCACAAATTCCCCCAGGGAGGACTCCCCTTTTGGCTGCCATCTTGAGAGGTGTCTTGGTAACTCCTCAGACCTCTTTTTTTATTAATTTCTGCAACATTCGCGGTCCTCGATCCAATATTCATTCTGTGGAGCACCATCTCTCCTCCTCTAAACCTCACTTTCTTCTCCTCACCGAAACACAGGTCTCTGAGGCTACTGACAGCAATCTCTACTCTGTTCCCTCCTACTATCTCTATCCTAGATTTCAAACCAAAGCTGGATGTTGCGTCTACGTGCGCAACGACATCACTTGCTCTCGTGCCCACGACCTTGACTCTTCAGAGTTTTCCACCATCTGGCTAAGACTTCATTGTCATTCTATTACTAAATACATCTGTGCTGTTTACCTCTCACCTAACTCTACTAACTATGTAAAATTCTTTGACTACTTGAACTCTAAAGTGGAGCACATCTTGAACCACTCTCTCTTCGCTGAAATCTCCATCTTAGGAGATTTCAATGTTCACCACCAGCTTTGGCTTTCATCCTCTTTCACTGACCATCCTGGTGAACAGGCCTACAACTTTGCAATCCTCATTGATCTAGAGCAGTTGCTTCAGCACCCTACACATATTCCCGACCGTCTTGGAGACACGCCAAACATACTAGACGTCTTCCTTACCTCTAACCCTTGTGCTTACTCTGTCAAAATAACTGTTCTCTCCGTTGGGCTCCTCTCACAACCTTATTTCTGTGTCTTGTCCTATCGCTCCTGTACACCCTCTGGACCCAACGAAGAGGCGATGGTTCTGGCATTTTGCTTCAGCTCGGTGGGAGGACCTGAGGATGTACTTTTCCGATTTCTCGTGGAATGATTATTTCTTCCAGGATAGAGACCCCTCTGTGTGTGCCCAGCGCATCACAGAGGTGATTGTCTCTGGAAAGGAGGCACACATTCCACGTAGTTTTTCTACACCTCATGCTAAAAAGTCTTGGTTTAATCACGCTTGTTCTCGTCCTATTAAAGATAGAGAGTTGGTTTACAAAAGGTACCAGAGCCTTCGCACTCCTGCTAACCATGATCGTTACATTTCCTCCCGGAATCGTGCCAAATCTATTCTTCGACTTAACCAAAAACTCTTTCATCCATAGTATATGTCATAACCTTGCTTTTTCAAATTCTTCCAGAGACTTCTGGCACCTAGCCAAAAAATATCTCCTCCAATTTCACTTCTTCATCTTTCCATATATATATATATATATATATATATATATATATATATATAGATATATATATATATATATATATATATAGATATATATATATATATATATATATGCCGACCCGAGAGGTGTCTTGATAACTCCTCGAAACTCTTTTCAATTTCTGCAACATTCGCGGTCTTCGCTCTAATTTTCATTCTGTGGAACATCATCTCTCCTCCTCTAAACCTCACCTTCTCTTCCTTACCGAAACACAGGTTTCTGAGGCTACTGACAGCAATCTCTACTCTGTTCCCTCCTACTATCTCTATCCTAAATTTCAATCCAAAGCTGGATGTTGCGCCTACGTGCGCAACGACATCACTTGCTCTCGTGCCCACAATCTTGACTCTTCTGAATTTTCTACCATCTGGCTAAGACTTCATTGTCATTCTATTACTAAATACATCTGTGCTGTTTATCTCTCACCTAACTCTACCAACTATGTAAAATTCTTTGACTATTTGAATTCTAAAGTGGAGCACATCTTGACCCACTCTCCCTTCGCTGAAATCTCCATCCTAGGAGATTTCAATGTTCACCACCAGCTTTGGCTTTCATCCTCTTTCACTGACCGTCCTGGTGAACAAGCCTACAACTTTGCTATCCTCAACGACCTAGAGCAGTTGGTCCAGCACCCTACACGTATTCCCGACCGTCTTGGAGACCGGCCCAACATTCTAGACCTCTTCCTTACCTCAAACCCTTCTGCTTATTCTGTCAGACTGTTCTCTCCGTTGGGCTCCTCCGATCACAATCTTATTTCTACATCCTGTCCTATCGCTCCTGTACACCCTCTGGACCCACCGAAGAGGCGATGGTTCTGGCATTTTGCTTCAGCTCGGTGGGACGACCTGAGGATGTACTTTTCCGATTTCCCGTGGAATGATTATTGCTTCCAGGATAGAGGCCTCTCTATGTGTGCTCAGCGCATCACAGAGGTGATTGTCTCTGAAATGAAGGCATACATTCCTCGTTCTTTCTCTACTCCTCATGCTAAAAAGCCTTGGTTTAATCACGCTTGTTCTCGTGCTGTCAATGATAGAGAGGCAGCTCACAAAAGGTACCAGAGCCTTCTAACTAATGCTAATTATGAACTTTACATTTCTGCCCGAAATCGTGCCAAATCTATTCTCCGACTAACCAAAAATTCTTTCATTAATAGAAAATGCCAAAACCTTGCTTTTTCTAACTCTTCCCGTGACTTCTGGCATCTAGCCAAAAACATCTCCTCCAACTTCACTTCTTCATCTTTCCCTCCACTCTCAAACTTTTTTCTAAAAACTCCACTCTGGACGATTCTGGGCATATTCCTCCTACTCATCCCCCCTCTGACTCCTTTATGCCTGTTATAAAGATTCTTCAAAATGATGTTTTCTATGCCCTCTCTGGCCTCAATCCTCAGATGGCTTATGGACCTGATGGAGTGCCTCCTATTGTCCTTAAAAACTGTGCCTCCGTGCTGTCACCCTGCCTGGTCAAAGTCTTTCGCCTCTGCCTGTCAACATCTACCTTTCCTTCTTGCTGGAAGTATGCCTTCATACAGCCTGTGCCTAAGATGGGTGACCGCTCCAATCCCTCAAACTACCATCCTATAGCTTTACTTTCTTGTCTATCTAAAGCTTTTGAATCAATCCTTAACCGGAAGATTCAAAAGCACCTTTCCACTTCTGACCTTCTATCTGATCGCCAGTATGGGTTCCGCAAGGGGCGTTCTACTGGTGATCTCCTAGCCTTCTTGACTGACTCTTGGTCATCCTCTCTTAGCCGTTTCGGTGAAACCTTTGCTATTGCACTAGACATATCAAAAGCTTTTGATAGGGTCTGGCACAAATCTTTGCTTTCCAAACTACCCTCCTACGGTTTCTATCCTTCTCTCTGTACCTTTATCTCCAGTTTCCTTTCTGACCGTTCTATTTCTGTTGTGATAGACGGTCACTGTTCTTCCCCTAAATCTATTAACAATGGTGTCCCACAGGGTTCTGTCCTATCTCCCACTCTTTTTCTGTTGTTCATTGATGATCTTCTTTCCAAAACGAACTCTCCTATCCATTCGTACGCCGATGATTCCACTCTGCATTACTCAACTTCTTTTAATAGAAGACCCACCCTACAGGAACTTAACGACTCAAGGCTGGAGGCTGCAGAACGCTTAGCCTCAGACCTTATTATTATTTCCGATTGGGGCAAGAGGAACCTGGTGTCCTTCAACGCCTCAAAAACACAGTTTCTCCACCTATCCACTCGACACAATCTTCCAAACAACTATCCCCTATTCTTTGACAACACCCAGCTATCACCTTCCTCAACACTAAACATCCTCGGTCTATCCTTAACTCAAAATCTCAACTGGAAACTTCATATCTCATCTCTTACTAAATCAGCTTCCTCGAGGCTGGGCGTTCTGTACTGTCTCCGTCAGTTCTTCTCCCCCACACAGTTGTTGTCCATATACAGGGGCCTTGTCCGCCCTCGTATGGAGTATGCATCTCATGTGTGGGGGGGCTCCACTCACACAGCTCTTCTGGACAGAGTGGAGGCTAAGGCTCTTCGTCTCATCAACTCTCCTCCTCATACTGATAGTCTTCTACCACTTAAATTCCGCCGCAATGTTGCCTCTCTTTCTATCTTCTATCGATATTTCCAAGCTGACTGCTCTTCTGAACTTGCTAACTGCATGCCTCCCCCCCTCCCGCGGCCCCGCTGCACTCGACTTTCTACTCATGCTCATCCCTATACTGTCCAAACCCCTTATGCAAGAGTTAACCAGCATCTTCACTCTTTCATCCCTCATGCTGGTAAACTCTGGAACAATCTTCCTTCATCTGTATTTCCTCCTGCCTACGACTTGAACTCTTTCAAGAGGAGGGTATCAGGACATCTCTCCTCTCGTATTTGACCTTGCTCTTCGTCTCATGAGCTCTCCTCCTCTTACTGACAGCCGTCTACCTCTTAAATTCCGCCGCCATGTTGCTTCTCTTTCTATCTTCTATCGATATTTTCATGCTGACTGCTCTTCTGAACTTGTTAACTGCATGTCTCCCCCCCTCCCGCGGCCCCGCTGCACACGACTTTCTACTCATGCTCATCCATATACTGTCCAAACCCCTTTTGCAAGTGTTAACCAGCATCTCCATTCTTTCATCCCCTTCACTGGTAAACTCTGGAAGAGTCTTCTTTGTCTGTATTTCCTCCTGCCTATGACTTGACCTCTTTCAAGAAGAGTGTATCAAGACACCTCTCCACCCGAAATTGACCTCTCTTTTGGCTACTCTTTACTTTTTACTTTTGTGGGAGCGGCGAGTAGCGGGCTTTTTTTTATACTCTTTTTGTTGCCCTTGAGCCGCATCCTTTGATGTAAATATATATATATATATATATATATATATATATATATATATATATATATATATATATATATATATATATATATATATATATATATATATATATATATATATATATATATATATATATATATATATATATATATATATATATATATATATATATATATATATATATATATATATATATATATATATATATATATATATATATATATATATATATATATATATATATATATATATATATTCTTTATAAAGCTTTCAGGCTGTCAATTTCGCCGGTTTTCTCACCTAATTCAGGACCTTTTCCATCCCGTGGGGAGCTAAACACAACGTAGGAGATTGCTTATGGGTAATACTTTGTCGATATCTGTCCCGTGTGACAGTTTTTACGGCTTAATTAGGCGGTGCTTGAAGCATTTAGGGGCTGGACGTGGCAGGCGAAGGTCCCCGAAGGATTGCATGGTTGAAGGGAAGAAGTTAAACGGAGAAACAGACAAGGGAAGGGACGGTTATGGCCTAAAGTGCTCTTCCCCTTATACATACCACTAGACGAGGAAGAAAGAAAGAGTTTAGGGGCTCGCCATGGCAAGTTTGAGGTTCCCGAAACACTGTATGATTCAAGGAAAAGTTAAAGGGAATAACTGATGAGTGCTGTATACACCCTCCTGAACACCGTCTGCTCGGGTAAATAGTGTACGGTGAGGGAAAGGCTCAAGTTACATCGAACTTGAGGGCATTTGGGTACGAAGGAGATCGGACCGTAAGAGGGCGGTCTGTTTGAAGGTCCCAAAGCCTTTCTGTCTCATCCAGGCGGGGAAAGGAGGTCAAGAGAGTGGCTATGGGTACGTATTATCCCCTAAGTCCCTTCATCTACCTTTTCTTTCTTTAATTTAGAGTACTAGGAATAAGGGTGTTGGTTTTCTCTGTCTCTGCCTGTCTCTCACTGTCTCTTTCTCTCTCTCAGTCTATGTCTATATCTATTTTTACCTCTTTATCTATCTATCTATTTCTCTCCCTATCTGCCTCTGTCTGTGTCTCTGTCCCTCTTCTCCCTCTTAATATATGTCAATCTATCTATCAGTCTATCTGTCTATCTATCTATCTATGTATCTATCCATCTCTCAAATAATTAAGGATATGAGTAACTAAATAGGTGAATAAATAAGCAAGGAAGTGAAAGCAGGTCAGTAAGCAAGGCAGTAAGTGAGAAAGTCGGGAGAATACCGCAGAGTTTCCCAATAAGCAAAGGTTAAGGGCAACGAGTTAAGTTTGCAGCTAAATCCCTTACGTCCATAACTTAAGAGGAAATCGCCCAACTGTCGAGGCAAGAACACCGATGGCAAATAAGCTACACGCAGAAACACATTATCGTAAGGCCAAGAAATCCCTGTCTCGCCCGCCACACCCCAGCCACCCAACCCCCAGCTGAACATCGTCTTATTACCATCTTCGCCGAAGGAACCACATGAGGGGAAAACACAAGGATCCGAAGTTGAATACTCTAGTTAAACAGATGCCTAAGCTCAGGGTTATCTAATTCCACTGTCACAATTATATAATTATACTGCGTCCCCAACTCCGCCTATACGGTTACGTGACACGTTACCCAGAAGCTGATCCTGTACATCGGGTTGCCTCTAAGAGACGCCCAGAGTTCCTGACTTGAGCAAGACGATAGATCTTGCCAGGAGGTACTGAAGATGGGAAGGAGGCCTACATGGAGATTTGCCCGGAGGAACCCACGGACTTGTCGACGTAGGGTGGGTGAGGTGACGCGCCCCCCGGCGTATGACCCCACTGATTGATTGAATTATATAAGCGTACGAAAAAAAAGCAGGACACAAGAAAGCCCAAAAATTATAAAATCACCTCCTTACGTATCTCTATCTCTCTCTTTCGGGTTTCCCCGCATCTCTTTATCGATCAAGTCCCGCGGGAAAATGAACAGCTGAGGCCACTCGAGGAGACGGAGTTAAAGGAAGAGAAAAAAAATGCTGATTGGGTGACCTTCAGTTCCGGAAAGTACAGAGTGAGTGTGTGTTTAGTAATTCCCGCTCCCACGCACACACACACACACACACGCACACACACACACACACACGGTAGCGAGATAATTTAAAATACAAACACCCGCATAAACAAACACTCGTGAAAACTTAAAAACAAACAAATATATAAACAAATAAAAGTAAATTATAATCAACCAATATCATAGATGCAGAACTACTGCTACCACTGCAGAGTGACGGCCCGCGTTCAGGAGGACGCGAGTTCAATCCCCGCCCGGTGCCACCAAGCTGGGATTTTTCAGCCGCCGCCGAGTGGCTTAAAACTACACACATGCTGTCCAGAAGACCACCTATCAACCCGGACTCTAGATTCTAGGATTAAAGATGAGCTCCGGGAGGGCAGCATGAGCCAATGCAAGATGGCGCCACTATAAACACTCGCCTGCGCCAGAACAGGCTGGGCCGACCATCAGGCCCCACCGGGAAGAAGCCTTGGGCCGACCATCAGGCCCCACCGGGAAGAAGCCTACCGGCGCAATAGGCCGCGACATAAAAAAATAATAATAATAATAATAATAATAATAATAATAATAATAATAATAATAATAATAATAATAATAATAATAATAATAATAATAATAATAATAATAATAATAATAATAATAATAATAATAATAATAATAATAATAATAATAATAATAATAATAATAATAATAATAATAATAATAATAATAATAATAATAATAATAATAATAATAATAATAATAATAATAATGATAATAATAATAATAATAATAATAATAATAATAATAATAATAATAATAATAATAATAATAATAATAATAATAATAATAATAATAATAATGATAATATCAATAATAACAACAACAACAACAACAACAACAACTAACACTAATAATAATACGTAACCTAGCCTGCAAACTCCCCTCCCGCTCTCAGCACACTCCTGGTTACATCAAAGCTAAACTCGGGTGGGATTTTACGCTTCTCCAAGGCGTGGGAGAGAGACAGGTGATGGCGGTGGTGATGGTGGTGGTGGTGGCGCGGCGTCCCGTAGGCGGCGTCCCACACAAATTATGCAGCCGCTCGTCGCTTCCCTTCCCGTCCCTTCCCGCCCTCTGCCCCGGCTCACGACATTCGGGTATGACCGATGACCCCCCCTCACACGCACACGCTCATACACACACACACACACACACACACACACACACACACACACACACACACACACGCACACGCTCATACACACACACACACACACACACACACACACACACACACACACACACACACACACACACACACACACACACACACACACACACACACACACACACACGTGGTAAGGGATTTGTCTGCATAGCCATCTTTTGAAAATAAGAAATAGGGGTTAGTAAAGTTATATAATATTCTCTCTCTCTCTCTCTCTCTCTCTCTCTCTCTCTCTCTCTCTCTCTCTCTCTCTCTCTCTCTCTCTCTCTCTCTCTCTCTCTCTCTCTCTCTCTCACGCCGTTATCAAGAGCGATGGAATTCTTTGGGTTTGTTTTTGTTGTTATGAAATGAGATTAAGCGAGGGTTGCCCCCTGACCTTGAGAGAGAGAGAGAGAGAGAGAGAGAGAGAGAGAGAGAGAGAGAGAGAGAGAGAGAGAGAGAGAGAGAGAGAGAGAGAGAGAGAGAGAGAGAGAGAGAGAGAGAGAGAGAGAGAGATGGTAGTAGTAGTAGTAGTAGTAGTAGTAGCAGTAGTAGTAGTAGTAGTAGTAGTAGTAGTAGTAGTAGTAGTAGCAGTAGTAAGTAGTCTAGCGAACCAAACATATCAATCCCACGTAAGTAAAGATAAAGGGATGGAAAAGAGAGAACATTCACTAAACTTCTTTCCACGGGACTTAATCTCCGTCTCCTAGGCCTATCAATCCGTGCTGGCTTGCTACACCTTCGCCATTTGAGTCGATTTGATGCACCTGAGTTCACCTGAGTTACCACACCTTACCAGCCCAAGATTTCCCCAGACAGCCATACATCGACCCACCTGCAAGACCATCAGCTATAAAGGGCCTGTATTTAGAGTGTCTGGGTCTTAAATTACGACTCTGGTATATTTCTACGGATTTTTATTGGCGTCGCAGACGCCGATCAACAGATTGTCCGTCTTCTTGTTGTTCTCTTCAAGTTGTTTTCCTGGTTTACCCATGCATTGTAGACATGACATTGTATAATAACATTTGTTAGCCCTGATGAGCCCTACAACATTATAAACAAAGTCAGCTGTTTTTTCTACGTCTTGGCCTGTGGCGCCGGTAGGCCTTCATAGTAGGGCCTGATAGTCGGCCCCAGCCCGTTGTGGCGCAATCAAATGTTTATAGTGGCGCCATCTTTACTTCTCAGCATTTTCCATTTTAGACCCCTAGTTGCATAATATAAATTGTTGGGGGTATGTTGGCGTGTCATGCGACGCCGATCTAGCACAGTTTGTGTGCTATCAACACTTGTTTTGGCAAGGGGAGGCAGCTCAAGGGCAAAAAACAAATATATCAACAAAGAAAAACTGCTAAAAAAGAAAAGAAAAAGAAAAAGTAAAAGAAAGAAAGAAAAGAGAATCCGTTGTGAAAAGAGAGGTCATATTTGGTCCATATTACAACACTTCCACACTTAACATCATCTCTCTGGGTCATATTACTTGTAGAATCTAATACCTGAGAGCTAGAATAAGCTTGTGTTCTAATTGTCGGAGTCTTGAATGGGTATATAGTTATTCTTCTATTACTCCTGCTACTTCAGTGTTACTTATACTTCTCTATTTTCATTTACTTTCTTTTAGTTCCATAGTTTTCCTGGGTTATATTACTTATTCCTAAAAATTATTATTACTCCTGTTACTTCTATGTTACTATTAAGTCATTTTTATTTACTTCTTTATTTCCATCTTTTCCGTGGTTCAGTTTCTCTCACATTCCTATTCCTATTGCTATTCCTGTTACCTCCGTTCCTCTATTCCTGTTAGTCCTGTTACTTCCATGCTGCCATTATTTTCTGTTTTCATCTACTTTTCTTTACTTCCATCATTTTCCCGGCTTCTGTTACTCCCATATCATATTTCTCCTGTTACCTCCGTTTTTCTATTTTTATATTCCTGTTACCCCTGTTGCTTCCATGTTCCTGTTATATTCTGCTTTCATCTACTTTCCTTTACTGCCATGATTTTCCCGGGTTGTTACTTCCATATTCCTATTACTCGTGTGACCTCCGTTCCTCTATTCCTAGATTCCTGTTACTCCCATTACTTCTATGTTCCTGTCATATTCTGTTTTCATTTGCTTTCCTTTACTTCCATGATTTTCCCGGGTTCTGTTACTTCCATATTCCTATTACTCGTGTGACCTCCGTTCCTCTATTCCTAGATTCCTGTTACTCCTATTACTTCTATGTTCCTGTCATATTCTGTTTTCATTTGCTTTCCTTTACTTCCATGATTTTCCTGGGTTCTGTTACTCCCATAATCCTGTTACTCGTGTTACCTCCGTTCCTCTATTCCTATTCCTGTTACTCCTATTACTTCTATGTTCCTGTCATATTCTGTTTTCATTTGCTTTCCTTTACTTCCATGATTTTCCTGGGTTCTGTTACTTCCATATTCATATTTCTCCTGTTTTCTCATTTTCTATTCCCATTCCTGTTACTCGTATTACTTCCATGCCCGTATTATTTTTTTTGTTTTCATTTACTCCTTTTACTTCCATTGTTTTCCCGGGTTATGTTACTTCCATATTCCCATTACTGCTGATACCTCCGTTCCTCTATTCCTATTCCTGTTACTCCTATTACCTCTATGCTACTATGATTTCTCTTTTCATTTGCTCCTTTTACTTCCATTGTTTTCCTGGGTTCTGTTACTCCCATATTCCCATTACTCCTGCTACCTCCGTTCTTCCATCCCAATCCTCTTACTCCCTGCTGCATACCGTACTATTAATCACTATAATCATAAAAATTTCTCCCATTACTCTCACACGCTATTAGTAAGATACCCATTCATTAGTCTGCTTAATTCAGCATTTTTTCACTATTAAATAAATACCAAACCGTTCTTCCCACTTACCCACATTAAATCACGAAGATAACCCATCCTTAGTGAAGGTTATCCATCATTACTGACCTGTGGGGTGATAAGGAGCGAAAATCGTGAGTTAGGGAACGGACAAATGTTGAAGGTATATTGATGACGATTAAGAATAAGTGAATTTGGGCGGGTCATGCCATGCGTAGAACTAATACGAGACAGACAACCAAAATAAAAGTGACAAGCCATGAGCTGTAGAAGTCAGGGCAGAAAAAGAAGCAGGTGATGCATTGAAATTAGCACCTTTGCCGGGCCAGAAAGGAAAGAGAGTAGACAGAGATGGAGAGCTGGTACCAAATGAATAACCAAAATAACAGAGTGATAACCCATGAGTTCTTGAAGTCAAAACAGACGGAGAAACAGTTGGAGATATGAAATTATACCCTTTACTGTGCCAGAAAGGAAAGAGAGTAGACAGAGATGGAGAGCTGGTACCAAATGAATAACCAAAATAACAGTGATAACCCATGAATTCTTGAAGTCAAAACAGACGGAGAACCAGTTGGAGATATGAAATTATACCCTTTGCTGGGCCAGAAAGGAAAGAGAGCAGAAAGAGATGGAGAGCAGACACCAAATGAATAACCAAAATAACAGAGTGATAACCCATGAATCGTTGAAGTCAAAACAGACGGAGAACCAGTTGGAGATATGAAATTATACCCTTTGCTGGGCCAGAAAGGAGTACACTAACACCAGTAGAAAGGCTAGAAAGAGGTGGGAAGAGGAGAGGGAAGGGGAGGGAAAAAGAGAAGGAAGGAAAGGGTAGAAAGTGATGGGAGGGAAGGGGTAAGAAATGGGGGGGAGTGCTGTTGGGGGGGATTTGGGGGGAATCGGCGAGGGTGATGAGGGGTGAGGGGGAGTAGGAGAGGGTAGGTATGTGTACACTAGGAGCAGAGGGAGGAGGAGTCCGATGATGAAAATGATGACGATAAAGATAATATAAACGAACTCTCCATTTCTAAGACAGCCCTCCAATCAAAAAGGAACAAAATTGAAACGTCACACCAATCCGGCACCTCAGACGTGTTGTGTAACCCAGCGGCGGCCTTAAGAGAACAGCAAAGTCACCAGAGGATTAAAATATGCCCAATTATTCCTTGCTCATACTAAGATAACCAACCAATCATCAACAAGGAACGAAACAGAAACGTCACACCAATCCTGCACTTCAGACATCTTATGCAACCCACCGACGGCCTCAAGAGATTAGCCGAGTCATGATGGAGTAAAAATATACCCAATACCACCTGCTCAACATGACTAAAACAGCCACCCACTCATCAACAAAGGAGAAAACCAACAAATCACACCAATCCGGCATTTCAGACGTGTTATGTAACCCAGCGACGGCCTCAAGAGATTAGCAGAGTCATGATGGAATAAAAATACACCCAATACCACCTGCTCAACATGACTAAGACACCACCCACTCATCAACATGGGACAAAGTCGAGACGTCACACCAATTCGGCATTTCAGACGTGTTATGCAACCCACCGACGACTCAAGAGATTAGCAGAGTAAGGATGGCATAAAAATACAGCCATTGGTACCTTGCTCAATATACTAAGCCAACCAGTCATCAATAAGGGACAAAACCACACGTCACACCAATTTGACATTTCAGACATGTTACGTAACCCAATGACGACCTTAAGATTAGCCGAGTCACGAAGAAAAAACAAGGTTCTAAATAGGATGATCTGGTAACGTTGGGCCCCTTCTATCGTGGTTATCTCCCCTTTAAGGACACATACGGCCTTATCTCCCTACATCGTCAGCCATTACCTAACACAAGACGAAAAAAATACTCGCTTCAAAACAATGGCTTATGATCTCCGTCCACCTCCGACCTTGCCCGTCCACGCCAGCCCCGATAAGACGTTTAACCTTCCTAGGCTTGCTTGGGGGCTGGCCAGTGTTATGCGTTGACTTGGAAAAGGGGGCGGGGCTAAACTGCGCTGCAAGTTTGAACGGAGTATACAGTAAATGTTACTTAAAGAGGTCAGACAAACAAAAGGACAGACGGATAGACACACAGAGACAGACAGGAAAATACACACACACACACACACACACACACACACACACACACACACACACACACACACACACTCACACCCACCTTCCCATCCACCCACACACATAACTTCGGCCCCTTCCATCCCCCCCTCCCCCACACGCACACATTGGCAAGTCTCAGTGAAAAATATTGTCTTGGCAGAGTTCCCCCTCGCCTCTTGACCTACGACACTGCCAAGCTGCACCTTACACCTGTTTACTAATAAAAAAGAGAACGTTTTTTTTTTCCGAAGGACGAAGAAACGACGAAAGGGAAGGAGAGTAAATCAGACGGTGGTACTTTTGTTTTTATCATTGAGAGTTTGACTGTGAGAGTGGAAGAAGTAGGGGGAGAAGTAAAGGTACAGAGGTAAGAGGTAGAGAGGCAGAGGCAGAAGTAGAGATTGACAGATAGATAGATAGATAGATAGATAGATAGATAGAGAGAGAGAGAGAGAGAGAGAGAGAGAGAACGTAAAACAAGCAAAAGGATAAAACAAATAGAACAGAACGATTAAAACTTATGTTCACTATTATACGAATTAGCATTTTTCTCATCTTATTTTTACGTAATACTTTCTGACGCTATTTTCATTCGTACAACATCAGCTTTCCCTTACGATATTCCTCTTATTCCACGCATTTCTTTTTTTTTTTTTTTTTACCTCTGAAGCAGAAGATAGTTTTTTTTACACCGTTGTCTCCAGCAGTCGAATAAAAATAAGCTGTGACGGGATAAATAAGTTACCTGAGAACAAGCTTAATCACCAGACAGACAGGTGAGGATAGACAGACAGGTGAGGATAGACAGACAGGTAAAGGTTCTGTCCGGGAAAGAGACGGGTGAAGGTTCTGTCCAAGGCCGCAAAATAGTCTGCTTGCTTCGTGCTGGTCAAGAATTCCTTTAAGCCAACTATAATCCGTAAAAATAGTGACGGAGAGACGGTAAAGAGTGGAACACACACACACACACACACACACACACACACACACACACACACACATACACGCACGCACGCACGCACGCAAACACACTGCAATTGATCAATCTTCTATCTAATTTATTTTTGCAGCAATTCCATATAAAATAATAATAATAATAATAATAATAATAATAATAATAATAATAATAATAATAATAATAAGAAGAAGAAGAAGAAGAAGAAGAAGAAGAAGAAGAAGAAGAAGAAGAAGAAGAAGAAGAACATCACCACCACCAACAACAACAACAACCTAACCTTTACAATTTACAGGTGCAGCGTGAGGTGCTGGAATGCTGTTAAGCTGCCGCAAATACTCCCAACTCATCTATTTATAGTTATTTTTACTTTTTACCCGTCACGGCGCGGCGGCAGCGTGATCTCAGAGCCACGCAAGTCATTCCCAGTCACTTCGCAGCCTCTGAACCGTCTTAGGAGGAGAAAAAAAGGTAGCTAAAAAGGTTAAAAAGGAGTATTAGGTGTTGGTATGCTACTGTGAGAATTTGCTACTACTCCTACTACTACTACTACTACTATTACTACTACTACTACTACGACGACGACGAGGACGACGACGACGACGACTACCACTACTACTACTACTACTATTACTACTACTATTACAATTCCTCTATCATTCCTATCCTTATAAATATGTTTTTTGTTCTACTTGCTCTTCTTCTTCTTCTCCATCTTCTTCTTCTTTATCTTTTCTTTTTTTTCCTATTTTTTTTCGTTTTATGTAACTGGAGTTAGTAATGCCTGTGACACTCCTCCTCCTGCTCCTCCTCCTCCTCCTCTTACTACTACTATTACTACTACTACTACTTCTACTACTACTACTACAAGTGCTACTATTACTTCGATCGCTCCCAATTGCTTCCCATTCACTTCCATTCTCAACAAAGAATACACATAAAATCCAATGCCTAGCCTACTACTTCGATCCTGTTGTATATAGTGTCCAATCCTTCTCTTGCGATTCTCAGCCCCTTGTACTACGTCAATCCCCTTAGTGTAGTGTTCAAGCCTTTTCCAGAGTATCCCACGTACGTCGATCCTATTAGCGTGGTGTTGAAGCCTTCTCTAGGGTATCCCAGCCTTTTGGACAACTTCGATCCCCTTTTTATCGCCCCACATCGACACCGAGCAGAGGGAAGTAACAAGAGATAGTAGATTGGTAGTGTGTCCGCTACTACTACCACTACTAATGTAATTACTACTATTACTGACGCTATTGCTACTACTAATACAACTACTACTACTACTACTACTACCACCACCACCATCACCACCACCACCAATCCTACACTATCACCATCCATCGCTTTCTCAGGCCTACTACTTCTACTACTACTACTACTACTACTACTACTACTACAACCTCCCCTCACCATCACCGCCATCACCACCAGCACCGTCGCCACCTCTTCACCTAGTTCGATCCTCACTATCGTCCCGCATCGCTTCCCAGGCCTTCCAAGAGACGCATCACGATAGCCACACTCAGGCCGCCTCGAGCCCCGCGCTGCGATGCCTCAAGGCGATAAGGGGAGGCCGGAACCACAGCTGATCTCTCTTAGGCGCCGACACCTCACGGATAAGGATTTTTTTTTATGTTTCTGTCTGTCTGTCTGTCTGTCTACCTGTCTGTCTGCCTGTTTGTCTGTCTCTCTGACTCACTTGGAGAAGAAATGTATCGCACTGAGATCAAGTAAGAGTGATTTTCTTCGTCTCTCTCTCTCTCTCTCTCTCTCTCTCTCTCTCTCTCTCTCTCTCTCTCTCTCTCTCTCTCTCTCTCTCTCTCTCTCTCCCGGTCTATCTCTATCTATCTATCTATCAAAATCCATGAATCGTATCTTCTCTTTACCTAACACACATCAACATCACTAAGAGTAGCTCAGATTGCGTCCCTTTAAATAACAGCATTTTTTTTTACAGCAAAGGAAACAGTTCAAGGGCATAAAAAAAGAAAACAATAATGAAAAAAAAAATCCCGCTGTCTACATTTAACGCCTTCGCTGTTCCTTGGGGGGGCATTAGGGTTAGGCGTTCAATGGGCAA
>NC_066532.1:5519158-5559158 GCF_024679095.1 Eriocheir sinensis | reverse complement strand
CCCCATCTAATCCCTCCAGCATCTAACATACAACATCTAAATCCCCATCTCCGCTGTTTGAAGGGAGAGGACAGTTTTCGATGTCCTCCCACGCCGCCGAGACCCGAGTATATTTAGGTCATTTTGAGAGGCTGGGATAAGGGTGCTATGTCATGCTTACCCGAACGTCACTTGTCACCGGGCGATACAACATTTCCAACCTCGGAGTCCACAGCAAATTATTCCGTCTAACACACAAACTCCTCCACTGTAGCCGATAAGAGGAGGAGGAGGAGGAGGAGGAGAAGGAGGGGATGAAGAAGAAGAGGAGGAGAGGCTTAGCAACTTCTGGCAACGCTGCGAATCTTTTTTTTACAAGGGAATGAAACAGAATGAAGCACAGTGGAAGATTACATGTGAAAAGTGGCTGGCAAGGTCACTGGGAGTCTTTTTGCTTGTTTCTTGACGGACTGACACACCCGCCCAGTCCTTGCTTGTCTCCCCCAGCCTCGCCCCAGCCTTCCCCATCCTGCCCTTGCCCTCCTTTACGCGCTTCCCATCCGCTATGTATCACCTGAAAATCACCTAAAAACATCGAAAGAGAAGTAGAAAGCGTTAAATATCCGTTGAAATCGTTGGGTGTACGCTAACTTAATCAAGAGAGCAGTGAGGAGTTTTAGAATCGTTGACCGTACGTCACCTGAAAAGAATAGAGAGAGAAGTGAATTTTATATCCGCTGAATTGAGAGAGAAGTGACGAGTTTAAAAATATCTCCGTTGAAACCGTTGTGTGTAGTGTAGTTCTCAGCCGCACCCTGCAACCAACACCAACCCACCCACACAAGTTCCCGCTCCACCCTGTTGATTGAGGACAGACAGACAGACAGGCCGACAGACAGACAAACAACAACACCAGCTTACGCACGAGGACGAGGGCGAGGAGGAGGAGGAGGATAACAACAACACGACCTTTGATCCTCCTAGACAGAAGCGGGGACGCGATAAGAACGAAATCATCTTCAGTTGCCGTGGAAGAGGAAAGGAAGAGGAGAGCGACTGAGTGACTGACGGAGAGACGGACGAGCAACAACAGATGCCTTGACTTGCGTGGGTTGGGTTGGGTGACTCCATGCGTGTGTGTGTGTGTGTGTGTGTGGGAGGGGGAGGAAATGAATTCAGGACGAAGACAGACGTAAAGGGGAAGAAATATGAGTGTTTGGGTTTACAGAGACGATATTAGGAAGTTACGAAAGGGAAGCAGCATGAAAGCGGGTGGTAAGAATAGTTACTCGTCTGGTTGGATACCGTATATAGTAACGTGTGCTTGTGAGAGAAAGGGAAATGGAGGCCAAGGATGGAAATAGAAGGAAAGAAATATGAATGTTTGTTTATTGAGAGACGACATTACCGAACTACGAAATGGATGTAGTGTGAAAGGGGGAGGTAAGGGATAGTTATTCGTCTGGTTAGATACCGTGGAAGAAAGGGAAATTGAGGCTAAGGATGGAAATAGCAGGAAAGAAATATGAATGTGCTTGTTTATTGAAAGACGACATTAGCGAACTACGAAAGGGGGAGGTAAGGGATAGTCACTCGTCTGGGTAGGCAGCGCATAGTTAAGGAACGAAGTACAAAGGATAGAAGTAAAAGAGAAAATCAGTGTTTGTGTTTACAGAAGCGACGTTAGCAAATTAAGAAAGGGATGTAGTGTGAAAGGGGGAGGTAGGAAAGGTTGCTCGTCTGGTTAGGTAGCCGCATAGTGACTGAGGCTGCATAGTGACCAAACAGCAACAGTCAATGAGGGCTGATAAGGAGAGAAAAGAATAATTGTAAATTGTTTGATGTGGAGTGATGAGAATGGATTGGAGATAGTGGTGGTGGTAGTGGTGGTAGTGATGGTGGTTGTATTATCGTTATTATTATTATTATTATTATTATTATTATTATTATTATTATTATTAGTAGTAGTAGTAGTAGTAGTAGTAGTAGTAGTAGTAGTAGTAGTATGAGAGAGAAAGAAAGCCAATGAAAAATGGAAGGAAAGAAAGAAAGAAAGAATAAAAGAGCAAGAAATAAAGGAAATAAGAGAAAAAATAAAAAAATAAAAATGAGAGAAAAAATAAAAAAGCAAAAGAGGAAGACAGAAAGAAAGAAAGAAAGAAAGAAAGAAGGAAAGAAAAAACGAGGGAGAGAAAGAAAGAAAAAGAAAAAGGAAAGAAAAAATAAGAAGAAAATAAGATGAAGATAATATGAAGGAGAGGAAGATAAGAAACCTTCTATATATAAATCAAGCATGGATACCTCCTCCTTCCCTTCCTTCCCTTCCCTTCCCTCCCCTTCCCTTCTCTCCCCTTCCTTCCCTCCTCTCTACCCCTTCACCTTCACCTTCCTTTCCCTCCCTCTTCCGTGCGTTGCCTCCTCCTCCTCCTCCTCCTCCTCACTGACTTGGACGCCACAAACAAGGTCTCTTAAAGTGTTCGATGTATTGTTGCCTCCTCCTCCTCCTCCTCCTCCTCCTGTTTGTCATTCTCCTCATGTCCGCGTGTGTGAATGCGTTGCCGGGGAGCTTCTGTGTGTGTGTGTGTGTGTGTGTGTGTGTGTGTGTGTGTGTGTGTGTGTGTGTGTGTGTGTGTGTGTGTGTTGCTTAGTGCTCCTTGTGATCTTCTTTACAATGGTGATGCTGGTGGTGGTGGTGGTGAAGATGAAGATGCTGGTAGTGATGATGCTGGTGGTGGTGATGATGGTGATGATGGTGACAATAATGTGTGATGCATCTTCTACTAATGATAACGATGGAGATGACATCTAATGTTTCTCTTCGTCTCCATCGGTCAGTTGTCTAAATATTTCACTTCTTTTTTCACGTGTTATGATCGGGAGCGAGTGACTGATGGGCGGGTGATGGAGCTCCTCACGTCCTCAGTGAAAGGGAGCAGACGAGGCAATCAATATGGCCTTCGGAAAGGTAAATCATTTGACAGGTGTTACTTGATTGGCGAATGAATGAGTATGACTAAGAGGTGAATGAATACGACTAATAGGTGAACGCAGGTGTTAATGAAGCAGTAAATATATTAAGAGAAAAGAAGATGAGACGGTAAATATTGGAATAAAAGAAAAGAAGAGTAAATTTGCAAAGGAATTAATGAATGACTAACAGGTGAACTTAGGACCTAATTAAGCACTGAACATATTAAAATCAAAGAAAATTGGACAAAGTAAATATTGAAATGAAGTGAAAAAAACTTGCTAATTCTTGGTGCAATAAACTGTAAAAATAATATATATATATATATATATATATATATATATATATATATATATATATATATATATATATATATATATATATATATATATATATATATATCTATATATATATATATATAGTCAGTCACAAAAAAATACATATTCATGGTGCAGAAACCTTGTCAAACTATCGCTAGGCTCATAAAACTGCTAATGGAAATACTAACACAACCTCTACCAAAGCCTTACGTGGGTGTGTGTGAACTAAACTAGCCATGGAAATACTAACACAACCTCTACCAAAGCCTTATCAAATGTATGTGTGTGAGCTAAACTAGCCATAGAAATACTAACACAACCTCTACCAAAGCCTTACGTGGGTGAGTGGGCCCCGAAATCCTTAACAATATGGCCCCAGCTCTCCGCCCCACGACGAAGTTTAGTACCAGTTACACGCTAGCACGGACGGACCCAGGCCATTTTAATTCCAACGGGACTCATTGAAGTGGCCGCCGCAAGCGGTGAGTGGCATGACTGATCTCCCGGGGCTGCCGACACGGTAACTTTCTTTTCGTCTTGGCAAACATTCCATGGCACGAGCCGCGGCCTTACACGTGCTGGCTAAACGCTATCGTGTTACTAGAAGGAATTTAGTGCTGTCTTTTTTATTGGATTATATGTGCATACGAGTGTTCTTTTCTGGGTATTCATTCTCTCTGTCGCTGTATCTGTATGTCTCTGTCTCTCTTTGTCTGTCTGTCTGTGTCTTTGTGTGTCTGTCTGTTTATCTGTCTGTCTGTCTGTCTCTATTATCTCTTCTCCTCTCCTCTCCTCTTTCTCTTTCTTTTCTCTCTCTAAATCTACCTCCCTCCTTATCTATCTATCAATCTATCTCTCCATCTATCTGTTCAACTATCTGCCTACCTTTCAGTTTCTCTCTTTTCATTAGTTCTTGGTACATCTAACCCATCACAAACACAAACACACAATCGTTTAAAATCACCACAAATGTCAAGTCATGTCGTCATGCGTAGATGCTCAGCTCTCAACAACAACTTAAATGCATCGCCCACCTCAGCTCATCTCAATAAACAGCACCGCCAACCTGTGTTATATGCCTGGACACACCCTATCAACACAGAGCTAGTTTTCCTGCACACACAGTCTTTGAACACACAAACACAAGCCACGGGAGTTTCGTTACTGGGGTAGCTTTGCGAAGACTAGGAATAGGTATACCCATAAATGCATACACCATAAGAAACCTCCTTAAACATGCTTGGGTATCCGTATAAATGGGATGGTAAAAAAATCTAATCATCCAGGTACAGTGAAGGGGCAAAAGTCGTGTGGTGAAATGTTGTAGAAGTAGTAGTGGCTATCTATATATTCAACTATTTATGTTTTGCCAGTCGCCTTAGGATTTCATCGCATTCTACGGCACGGCTTTTGTCCATAACTGGGCGTAGGTCAGGGCAAGCAGCGGCGCAGGATAGCCAACGAAAAACTGAATCTCGTATCAACGCGGAATTCTATCTACCAATCCATCTATCTATATTTAGCATGTCGAATAAGATTTTCACGACTTTCTACCCTCACTGTGTGTATAGGTGCATGTAGCGTCCTCAAGGTGGCTGGCTGGCAGGGGGGCGCAAGATAGACAACGAAAAACAGAATCTCGTATCGCCGCGGAATTCTATGAACCAATCCACCTATCTATGTTTAGTCTGCCGTCTTAGGTTTTCACGACTTTCTATCCTCACTGGGAGTAGGTCAGGGCATGTAGCGTCCTCAAGGTGGCTGGCTGGCAGGGGGGCGCAAGATAGACAACGACAAACAGAATCTCGTATCGCCGCGGAATTCTATCTATGTTTAGTCTGCCGTCTTAGGTTTTCACGACTTTCTATCCTCACTGGGAGTAGGTCAGGGCATGCAGCGTCCTCAAGGTGGCTGGGTGGCAGGCGGGCGCAAGATAGCCAACGAAAAAAAACAACTCACATAACAATAGAGAGTAAGGATGTGTGTGCATGTGTGAGGTTGATTACGAGTAGACGTGATAAAAGGTGACTGACTGTGGATGTGTGCGACAGAGAATGATCATGTGACCCCCATGTGACTGCGTGTGACATAAGGTGATAAAGGTAAGTGGAAATTACTGAAATAGGTGAATACAGGTGAGTGAAAATGAGTGATTGGGATTAATAAACGTGCCTGGATGTAAGAAATATAGAGAATGAGATTGAAATTTATTGATTAGGACTGAAGATAGCTGCATATTACTTTGTGGGTCTGGAAAGAAATTGAATTATTGAAGTTAACTGAAAGACGATCGAAAGTGAATGAATATGATTGTATATGAATGAATTTGACTTGACTTCATTTGACTTGACTTCAGTATAAAAATTACGTGACTGAAAACAAATAACTGACCGGATATTTTATTTCTATTCTTAACCTGAAAATGACTGAAAGTGAAAGTGTAACAGATCCGATTCACTCCTCCCCCTCCTACTCCTCATCATCATCATCATATTCTCTTTCTCCTCCTTTATCATTTTCCTTCTCCTTTTCTCTTCCTACTCCTTCTCCCTTTTCCCTTTTCATCCTCCTCTTTTTTTCACTCCTCCTCCTCATCCTCATATTCTCTTTCTCCTCCTTCATACTTCTCCTCCTCCTCTTCTTTTCCTACTCCTTCTCCCTTTCCCTTTTCATCCTTCTCTTCCTCCTACTCCTCCTCCTCCTCTTCCTCCTCCTTCCAACCAAAGTGTAGTACCAAAGTGCCTGAGATGTGACACTCTGAACTATAGGGAAAGGCGTGTGAGCTGTAATTCATATCGAAGTTATATTTATCTTCAATTAAAACGATAGATTCCCTATCAAGGTTGTTTTGTACGTCACTGTTATGTTTAAGACTTAATAAATACAGTTTTTTACGCCTCAGAGAACTTGTAGTAGTAGTAAGTAGTAGTAGTAGTAGTAGTAGTAGTAGTAGTAGTAGTAGTAGTAGTAGTAGTAGTAGTAGTAGTAGTAGTAGTAGTAGTAGTAGTAGGAGGAGGAGGAGGAGGAGGAGGAGGAGTAATAGTAATAGTAGTGATAGTAGAAGTAGTAATAGTAGTAGTAGTAGTAGTAGTAGTAGTAGTAGTAATAGTAGTAGTAGTACATATTAGTAGTAGAGAATGTTTGACACTTATAAGAATCCAGTCACAAGAAAACAAATATAAGAAAAAATTATACGAGAAGGAAAAAGGAAAATGTACAAAAAACGAGGGAAAAAAAGAAGAAAAACAACATCAAATGAAATAAATGCCTCAGAAACTTAAGTGAAGAAAATAAACAAGTTGGGAAAAAAAAAGGAAAAGGTACGTAGGAAAAAAAATGAGGAAAGAGAAGAAAAAAGTTAAATGACAAAGAAAGTAGTAGCGGTAGTAGTAGTAGTAGTAGTAGTAGTAGTAGTAGTAGTAGTAGAAGTAGTAATAGTAGAAGTAGTAGTAGAAGAGCTGTATCCTAACTTCCGTATATGAACGATTAAGGACGTCATTCATGCATTCCAACGGACTCCCAAAATCAAGGACACGGAGGAGGGCATTGACGCAAAGAGGAGCCGAGTTTGGTGTGTCTATACGACCTTGGGCTCCATAAATGCCAGCAAGGCGGAATATTTTGTTGACGAAAGAGTATAAATAACCTTACCCAGAGAATGAATATAAATGAGAATGAAAATAAGGATGAATAAAAATGAGAATAAGGATGAATAAGAATGAGAATAAGGATGAGAATAAGGATGAATAAAAATGAGAATAAGAATGAGAATAAGAATGAAAATAAGAATGAGAATAAGGATGAGAATAAGGATGAATAAAAATGAGAATAAGAATGAGAACAAAAATGAATAAGAATGAGAATAAGAATGAATAAGAATGACAATAAGAATGAATAAGAATGAGAATAAGAATGAATAAAAATGACAATAAGAATGAATAAGAATGACAATAAGAATGAAAACAAAAATGAATAAGAATGAATAAAAATGAGAATAAGAGTGAATAAGAATGATAATAAGAATGAATGACAATAAGAATGAAAACAAAAATGAATAAGAATGAATAAAAATGAGAATAAGAGTGAATAAGAATGAGAGTAAGAATGAATAAGAATGAGAATAAGAATGAATAAGAATGACAATAAGAATGAAAACAAAAATGAATAAGAATGAATAAGAATGAGAATAAGAATGAATAAGAATGAGAATAAGAATGAATAAGAATGAGAATAAGAATGAATAAGAATGACAATAAGAATGAATAAGAATGACAATAAGAATGAATAAGAATGAGAATAAGAATGAATAAGAATGAGAATAAGAATGAATAAGAATGAGAATAAGAATGAATAAGAATGAGAATAAGAATGAATAAGAATGACAATAAGAATGAATAAGAATGAAAATAAGAATGAATAAGAATGAGAATAAGAATGAAAAAGAATGAGAATAAGAATGAATAAGAATGACAATAAGAATGAATAAGAATGAGAATAAGAATGAAAAAGAATGAGAATAAGAATGACAATAAGAATGAAAACAAAAATGAATAAGAATGAATAAGAATGAGAATAAGAGTGAATAAGAATGAGAATAAGAATGAATAAGAATGAGAATAAGAATGAATAAGAATGAGAATAAGAATGAATAAGAATGACAATAAGAATGAAAACAAAAATGAATAAGAATGAATAAGAATGAGAATAAGAGTGAATAAGAATGAGAATAAGAATGAATAAGAATGAGAATAAGAATGAAAAAGAATGAGAATAAGAATGAATAAGAATGAGAATAAGAATGAATAAGAATGAGAATAAGAATGAATAAAAATGACAATAAGAATGAATAAGAATGACAATAAGAATGAATAAGAATGAGAATAAGAATGAATAAGAATGACAATAAGAATGAATAAGAATGAGAATAAGAATGAAAAAGAATGACAATAAGAATGAATAAGAATGAGAATAAGAATGAAAAAGAATGACAAAAAGAATGAATAAGAATGAGAATAAGAATGAAAAAGAATGACAATAAGAATGAATAAGAATGAGAATAAGAATGAATAAGAATGAGAATAAGGATGATAATAAGAATGAAAATAAGAATGACTAAGAAAAGAATAAGAATGAGTAAGAATGAGAAAAAGAATGAATAGGAATGAGAATAAGAATGAGAATAAGAATAAGAATGAATAAGAATGAATAAGAATGAGAATAAGGATGATAATAAGAATGAAAATAAGAATGAATAAGAAAAGAATAAGAATGAATAAGAATGAATAAGAATGAGAATAAGAATGAATAGGAATGAGAATAAGAATGAGAATAAGAATAAGAATGAATAAGAATGAGAATAAGGATGATAATAAGAATGAAAATAAGAATGACTAAAAAAAGAATAAGAATGAATAAGAATAAGAATAAGAATGAATACGAATGAGAGTAAGGATGATAATAAGAATGAAAATAAGAATGACTAAAAAAAGAATAAGAATGAATAAGAATAAGAATAAAATTGAATAAGAATGAGAATGAGAATGAGTATAAATGCGAATGAGTATATATAACCTAACCCAGCGAGCTCTTTCCTTCCCTTCCTTTCGTGTTGATTTGGCCTCGTGGTGGGTTGGCAATGCAAAGTATAGTGTTCGTATATATTTATTTGTTTACTTGTTCACGGGTTGGGGTTCATGTTTCTTATGTTTGTTCTTACTTGTTCCTGTTGTGTTTCTTTATTATTATTCTACTTTCTCTGCCTCTATCTCTGTCTATCTACGTATATCTATCTCTCTGTAGTAGTAGTAGTAGTAGTAGTAGTAGTAGTAGTAGTAGTAGTAGTAGTTGTTGTTTTGTTATTGTTGTTGCTGAAATAATAATACTCTCTCTCTCTCTCTCTCTCTCTCTGACTACGAGGCAATCTACAATACTTCAATATATTTTACCTTACATTTTGGCACGAATGTGTGTGTGTGTGTGTGTGTGTGTGTGTGTGTGTGTGTGTGTGTGTGTGTGTGTGTGTGTGTGTGTGTGTGAGTGAGTGTGTGTGTGTTTGTGTGTGTTTCGTAACCTTCACTGTATTGACCTAATGAGAAAGAAGAAAACAGATAAAACTAAAATACACACACACACACACACACACAAGCTTGCGCAATCATCATCCTTTTATAAATACACACACGCTTGCACTATCCAGGCGAGAATCATGTTATTGCTTTTATTATTACTGTTATTGCTATTATATCTTCCTAGTGATTTTATTTTCATAGTTATTTTCGTATTATTTCATTTTCCTAGTCATTTTTAGCCAATCAACTTTTCTTTCTTTTTAACTCGTCTTTTTTTTCTTTTCTACTCATTTGGTTTCGTGTAGCAGTGATATTTTTTTGTTATTTTTTTCTGCCCATAATTGTGTCCATTTATATTTTTCCTCACTGACTATTTCATCTTTATATATAAGCATCGATCTACGCGCATCACATCTCTGCCAACCTGCCCATCCCCAGCCTCCTTACCTCCCCTTTACCTGACTAAACCCTCCCTCTTCTCCCCTCTCCCAACTATCCTGACTACCTGCTCATCCCTTTCTTCCTTTCCTTTCCCTTACCTTGCTGAACCCTCCCTCTTCTCCCTTTTTTATTTTTATTTTTTTTTTTTTTTTTTTTTTTACATTGTTGCTTATTGCGCCGGTAGGCATCTTCCCGGTGGGGCCTGATGGTCGGCCCAAGGCTTCTTCCAGGTGGGGCCTGATGGTCGGCCCAGCCCATTCTGGCGCAGGCGAGTGTTTATAGTGGCGCCATCTTGCATTGGCTCATGCTGCCCCCCGGAACTCGTTCTTGATTCCCTTGGACGGCTTCCTCTAGAGTCCGGGTTGATGGGTGGTCTTCAGGACAGCATGTGGGTAGTTTTAAGCCACTCGGCGGTGACTGAAAAATCCGAGTGGTAGCGTGAGGATTCGAACCCGCGTCGTCCATCACGCGGTGAATGTGGGCCCAGTACGCTACCACTTCGGCCACCGCCTGCCCTTATACCAACCATCCTCCCAACTCACCCATCCCCAGCCTCCTTACCTCCCCCTTACCTGACTAAACCCTCCCTCTTCTCCCCTATACCAACCATCCTGCCAACCTTCCCATCCCCAGCTTCCTTTCCTCACCCCTCACCTTGCTGAACCCTACCTCTTCTGCCCTCTCCCAACCATCCTGCCTACCTACCCACCCCCATCTGTCCTTTCCTCCCCTTTTCCTGGCTAAACCCTTCCCCTTCTTCCTTATACCAACCATCCTCCCGACTCACCCATCCCCAGCCTCCTTTCCTCCTCATTTCATGGCTAAACCCTCCCTCTTCTCCCCTCTCCCAACCATCGTGCTAAACTACCCACCCCCATCTGTCCTTTCCTCCCCCTTACCTTGCTAAACCCTCTCTCTTCTCCCCTATACCAGCCTACCTATACCTACCCACCCCCAGCTATCCTTTCCTCCCTTGCCTAAAACTCCTTTATTATCAACGCAATCTACACACAACACATACCAACCACGGTTTCCACACACACGATACAATCAGCCTCAATCACCTTCCTCGGGTTTCTCATTTCACACCTTCGTCCGATGCTGCAGAAATTGATCTTATGGGAATTATTTAGATTGCGTATTGTAATGAGGAGAGAGTATAAGTATGGGTGAATGAGAGAGAGAGAGAGAGAGAGAGAGAGAGAGAGAGAGAGAGAGAGAGAGAGAGAGAGAGAGAGAGAGAGAGAGAGAGAGAGAGAATGGGAAAGACATATATAAGGAGAAAAGAAGAAAGAGAGAAAAGGGAGAGAAAAAGGAACGGACAAGGAGTAAAAAAAAAGGAAGTGGAAGAGAAAGGAAGAGAAAGAAAACGAGAAAAAGGAAAAGGAACAAACAAACAAAAAAAAAGAATAAAAAAAAGACACATGAACACGAACGTACATACAAACACAATCATGAATAAGTAAAAAAAAAAAAAAAAAATCCAAAAAGAAACACTAAAATTAAGACTTAGATTAAAAAAAGAAAATTAAGAAAACTCACATAACCTACAAACCTGCGTGTGTGCTACAAACTGAGGCACCAAGAAAGAACTATAATAAAAGAAGAGTTAAAAAAAAAGAGTAAAAGATGAGTCCAAAAAAAGTTTCAAAATAGGAGGAAAAAATTTACATAACCAATCGAGTTGACGCGACATAACGAGGCCGCGACACAGAAACGAGGAGGAAAAAAATAAATAGAAAAAAATAAAAGGAAAACGTACAAGGAAAAAGATTAAACAGAGGAAAACAACATTCGATGAAATGAATGTCACAGAAACGAGGCGAAAAAAAAAATACAGACAAGTAAAAGAAAGAAGAAAGAAAAGAAAGATAAATGAAGGAAAGAACTAAAAAAAAATAATATAAATAAGAAAACGTTGAAATAAAAATGAAGAAAGGAAAATTATGAGAAGATAAAAGAAAATAATAATAATAATAATAATAATAATAATAATAATAATAATAATAATAATAATAATAATAATAATAATAATAATAATAATGACAACAAAAACACTAATAAAACATGTGAAAAGAAAACAAAAGAAACAGAGAGAGAGAGAGAGAGAGAGAGAGAGAGAGAGAGAGAGAGAGAATCACTAAAAGGCTCCAATCACTTTAGAGACGAAATTAAAGAGAAAGAAACAAAAGAAAACATGACCCAGAGAGAGAGAGAGAGAGAGAGAGAAGGGGGGCAGGAGGGGGGGATAGCGAACATGTACCATACGCATTAGAAACACAAATACAATAACGCCAAAACAAGTGTTACCAGCAGCGGCAGCGGTAGGCGAGCAACACTATGGGAAGGGAAGGAAGGAAACACACTGGATCGATGCTGCAACACTGACGGGAATATTGATCTGTGTTACGTCGACTCCAGGTGTGTGTGTGTGTGTGTGACCCTCTCCTCTCCACCCACCCTCTCTCTCTCTCTCACACACACACACACACACACACTATCAAAACAAATTTTCACACGCAATATATAACATCATGAGGCAAGGATGCAACATGTCACTGACCCACATATCTCTCTCTCTCTCTCTCTCTCTCTCTCTCTCTCTCTCTCTCTCTCTCTTCCACCTCTTATTTTACTCTATATTCCTTCTCCTTCCTCTCCCTTTTTATTTTTCCTTTCTCTCTCTTTTTATCTATCTACCCAGTCTCTCTCTCTCTCTCTCTCTCTCTCTCTCTCTCTGCAGTAAATAGTTTTCCTCCTAATTCACTGTCATGACACTGCACCCAAGAGAGAGAGAGAGAGAGTCACGTGTCGAGGGTAGCGTTACGTATCTGCTCACGAAAGAAAATATAGAACCAACACGTGAGCTTTGTGAATTAGGGGAGAGCACAGCAAGTAAAGAAGGGTTAGGCATGCTCTAGTAAACAGCTGATGATTATGGGCAATGAGGACAGACCAAGGAGGGAATACGAAAGAGTGAAGGACGAGGAGGAGGAAAGGGGAAGAGAAGGAGGAAGAAGAGAAGGAGGAAGTGGAAGAGAAAGCAAAAGGAATATATATACCACACACACACACACACACACACACAGGATTTACATAAACTTGACAGAACTACAAGATAAGGTTGATGATAATAATAAAAAAGAGCCCTACTCCTGTTGCCCTACATTTGGAGACACTGTTGCTAGCTGGCGTCTGCACGGAAGGGCTGGTGGTGGTGAGGGTGGGGGTGGGGGGTTCATGCGCTGCCCGCCACGCGACAACTCCACTGCCAGACGTACGATCACTACCACCACCACCACCACCGCTTCTACCACCAGCACCACTAATACCAATACCTTCTCTCACCTCCTTGTCTCCCCCTTCGTAATAGAGGCATGGTCAAAGCACCTCACCCTGGGATATGTTATACAAGGCACTGCTCCTCCTCTTCTTCCTCTTCCTCCTCCTACCACTACTACTACATAACCCTGCTTTCCTGCGTGCGTTCCCTCCCTCCCTCTCCCCCCCTCGTGAGCAATGGACGCATGATCAACGCACCTCACACCAGGATACGATACACAAGGCACTCGGGCTCCTGGTAGATAGTAAGATGATACATAGAGATATTGTATACGAAGCGAAGGAAAGGTGTTTCATAATGCGCTAATAGGGAGAGAGGAATAGATACTAAGAAGAAAGGCTGGATATGAGAAAGAATAAACAGGGTAGAAAGAAAGAGGATACAGATTGGAAAAAATAGGATGAGAGGAAAGGAAGACAAGGAAAGAAGGTTAGAAAAGAGGGAAAGAGCATAAAAGAGAGAACAAGAAGAAATGAGGAAGAGAGGAAGAGAGAAAAGGTAAACACTGATGCTTGTGGTTAGTCTATACGTAGCGATTTTGCATCAGAAACGAAAGCAGGGCCGTAATTTCTGGAGGGGCTTGAGGGACTACTGCCCACCCAAGTCTATATCGGTCTTAAAATGCCCCTATTGCTGCTCTTACAAAATTTCCCCCACCTGCGCATGCTCGTCCGTTCGTCCCCCCCACCCCCTCCCACCCACCCGCCTTATGAACCTATGATGCCCTCTACCCCCTCCCCCCCCACCCCCAAAGAATAAAATCTGCCCAAATTACGTGCCTGGAAAGAGAGGTGTTCCATAATGCACCAATAGGGAGAAATAGAGGAATAGAAGAGAGAAGAGGAAGATCCTGCAGAGAGAGAGAGAGAGAGAGAGAGAGAGAGAGAGAGAGAGAGAGAGAGAGATAGCACTCCTCTCTCTTTGCCAAGCCTGAGTCGAATGAGGTCTATGACGGATATCAGAGAGAGAGAGAGAGAGAGAGAGAGAGAGAGAGAGAGAGAGAGTGGCGAGGGGGCGGCGCGCACAAACATGCACACCTACGCACACACACATACTCACGCGCAGGTAGGGAAGCATCACACACACACACACACACACACACACACACAATGACCATGACGCGTATAGTTCATGTTTGGATGTTCGTTCGTTTGTTGGTTCCATGTTTTCTCTCGTTTTATTTTGTTTGTTTAATTATTTGTTTTGTTTTCTTATTATTTTATTAATAATTTGTTTGTTCGTTTGTATGTGTCTCGCCCTTGAATACTGACTGCTTTTGTTGTTTATTTCTCTCTCTCTCTCTCTCTCTCTCTCTCTCTCTCTCTCTCTCTCTCTCTCTCTCTCAGACGCACTATACTGTATTATTTTTGCAGCTTCTTTTTATTTGTTTCTTTGTCCCACTTCACTTAAATTCACGATTCAGTCTTCTCTCTCTCTCTCTCTCTCTCTCTCTCTCTCTCTCTCTCTCTCTCT
Organism: Eriocheir sinensis; assembly: GCF_024679095.1. Taxonomy (NCBI): domain Eukaryota; kingdom Metazoa; phylum Arthropoda; class Malacostraca; order Decapoda; family Varunidae; genus Eriocheir; species Eriocheir sinensis. Next base: position 5,544,566 of record NC_066532.1, on the reverse strand, counting down.
CTCTCTCTCTCTCTCAGACATATACTGTATTATTTTTGCAGCTTCTTTTTATTTGTTTCTTTGTTCCACTTCACTTAAATTCACGATTCATTTCTCTCTCTCTCTCTCTCTCTCTCTCTCTCTCTCTCTCTCTCTCTCTCTCTCTCTCTCTCTCTCTCTCTCAGACGCACTATACTGTATTATTTTTGCAGCTTCTTTTTATTTGTTTCTTTGTTCCACTTCACTTAAATTCACGATTCAGCTCTCTCTCTCTCTCTCTCTCTCTCTCTCTCTCTCTCTCTCTCTCTCTCTCTCTCTCAGACGCACTATACTGTATTATTTTTGCAGCTTCTTTTTATTTGTTTCTTTGTTCCACTTCACTTAAATTCACGATTCAGCTCTCTCTCTCTCTCTCTCTCTCTCTCTCTCTCTCTCTCTCTCTCTCTCTCTCTCTCTCTCTCTCTCAGACGCACTATACTGTATTATTTTTGCAGCTTCTTTTTATTTGTTTCTTTGTTCCACTTCACTTAAATTCACGATTCAGTTCTCTCTCTCTCTCTCTCTCTCTCTCTCTCTCTCTCTCTCTCTCTCTCTCTCTCGCCGACGCACTATATTGTATCTCTTTAACTTTTCTTCTTTCCTTTATTTCTTTGTTCTGTTCCCCTTGAATTCACGTATCAGTCGTGTTGTGTCTATTCGCTATTTTTCTCTTCCTTTTGTTCCTTCTGTTCCTCCTCAAAGGGCCACTGGCACGGAGATGAGCACTGCAGCCACGCGCAGCTATGGCGTATGCACCCACCTTTACCTTAGCTCTGTTTCGTTCCTTTAGCTTCCTTTATTTCTTCGGTTTCTTTGTGTGTCCTGATTTGCGAATGTTTAGTTTCTTTGTTAGTCCGCGCGGTTTTGCGATGCGGATTGACGTTGTTACTTTGTTTCGCCTCATGATTTCTTATTATTCAACTTTGTATTCTTGTTTCGGTTTCATATTCCACTACATATTGCTGCCTTAGTTTGCTTTATTCACCTTAATATTCTTGCTTTTTTGTCTTTGTTAGTCAGGAAGGTTTTGCGATGCGGATTGACGTCGTTATTTTGTTTCGCCTCATGATTTCTTCTTACTCAACTTCGTATTCTTGTTTCAGTTTCTTGTTCCACTTTGTATTGCTGCCTTAGTTTGTTTTATTCGCCTTCATATTCTGGCTTTTTTTGTCTTTGTTAGTCAGGAAGGTTTTGCGATGCGGATTGACGTCGTTATTTTGTTTCGCCTCATGATTTCTTCTTACTCAACTTCGTATTCTTGTTTCGGTGTCTTGTTCCAGTACGTATTGCTGCCTTAGTTTGTTTTATTCACCTTCATATTCTTTGTTTTTTTGTCTTCGTTTCACTTCACGTTGTCTTATTCAGCTTCGTATTCATCTTCTTTTTGTTGTTTCCTTCCAGTCAAACGTTCATGAGGCTATTATTTCAGCCTTCTTTTCCTCTTATTTGCGTTTTGTGGTTTATTTCACTTCGTTTCCTTGTTCCATTTCTTTGGACATTTGCACCTTCGTCTATGAATCTATGTTTACTTCGTTTCTTTGTTTCTGTTTCACCTGATTTTCTTGCACCTGGAACATTCTGCCCGCATTTAAGCCTCTGTCGTTATGAAGATGTTGTGTTTCTCGCTCAGATAAAAAGAAAGACGAGAGAATAGGTAAGAGGAAGAGGAGGAGGAGGAGGAGAAAGAGAAAGAGGAGGAAGAGGAGGAGGAGGAGAAGGTAAACACGAACGCTTACCTGCATATCTTGGTGGTGGTGGTGAAGCTGTTTTGGTCACACTGGCACTGAATGGAGGATACACTGAGCCTGCAAGGAGATAAATAGACAGTCAGACGGACAGAGAGGCAGACAGACAGACAAACAGATAGATAGATATAGGTAAATAGGTAGATAATTACATATATACTTAAACAGAGATAGACAGATAGATAGATACATATAGATAGACACAGTGATAAAGATTGACTGATTGAGAGAGAGAGAGAGAGAGAGAGAGAGAGAGAGAGAGAGAGAGAGAAGATAATGATAAAAGATGATAATAATGATGATGATGAAAAAAAGGGAAATCTCTCTCTCTCTCTCTCTCTCTCTCTCTCTCTCTCTCTCTCTCTCTCTCTCTCGCTCGCTCTCTCTCTCTCTACCCCACTCTACCTACCTACCTACCTACCTATTTATCTATCAATCAGTCAATTTCTATCACTGCATATATCTTTATGTATCTATCTATCTGTCTATCTCTGTTTAGGTATATATGTCTCTCTCTCTCTCTCTCTCTCTCTTAACCTTTTGACACACGGAAGAAGAAAAAGAAGAGAACAAACCAGGAACAAAGTGGACAGGTCACGTCTCTACCTTATCTTCTACCAGTTATAAAACCTCCCTTATCCTTCAACCAATACCCGTCCACCCTACCCCAATAAAAACGAGAGAGAGAGAGAGAGAGAGAGAGAGAGAGAGAGAGAGAGAGAGAGTGCCAAATCTTTCCTCCTTTCCCTTCTTTCAATCACTCATTCAAACCTGCTTGACGTTTTTACGATTTTGAGTACTTGGCGATTTTATTTCCTTCCTCTCGATCCTCTCGTTAAATGTTCTATTGTTTGTTTATTATATTAGCTGTGTGGCCTTAAATGATTACACACACACACACACACACACACACACACACACACACACACACACATGAAAATCCACAAAGGAGTTAAATCTCTGTCCCTTTAACTAAAATAAATATATCCCGACCTATACAAAGAAAAAAGATACGATACTTAATTGTAAACAAAAAATCAAAATAAATATAAAGATAAACAAATAAATAAATAGATAAATAACAAGAAAAATAGTGTTCTTTTATAAATGTTTTCATTTACGACAACTGATACGAATATTAATAACCTGTGTGTGTGTGTGTGTGTGTGTGTGTGTGTGTGTGTGTGTGTGTGTGTGTGTGTGTGTGTGTGTGTGTGTGTGTGTGTGTGTGTATTTTAATATTTATAAGTAGAGTTTGCCTTAATTATTGTTTTATTAATGTTGTTGTAGTTTTATTTTGGACCATAATTAGGTTGATCTGATATTATTATTATTATTAATATTATTATTATTAATATTATTATTATTATCATGTATAGATTTTTGTGATGGTCAATAAACTATCTATTTATCTATATATCTCCTGTCTACCTGTGTGTGTGTGTGTGTGTGTGTGTGTGTGTGTGTGTGTGTGTGTCTATATAAAGGAGTCGTGACAGAGCCTGGGAAAACTTAGACCACTGGCAAGGCACCCGCATCCACACATTCCTTTCTTCTCTCTCTCTCTCTCTCTCTCTCTCTCTCTCTCTCTCTCTCTCTCATATCTATTTATCTATCAATCTCTCTGTATGTGTGTGTGTGTGTGTGTGAGTGTGTGAGACCTGCATCCACCCACACCCACACCCACCCACCCACCCACACACACACACACACACACACACACACACACACACACACACATACACCCACATACGGAATAAATCAGGGGCGTAAAAATAGCCTCAGCAGCCACAACAAGTGACACGTGTGCTGGTCATCTGTATGCTTGCCCCGGTTGTTCTTTATACTGTTGGTAAGGGCTTGAGGGGATGCAGGTCACGGTGGGGGCGGAGAGGACACGGCAAGGGGAGGATATGAGAGGGCAAGGAGGACATAGACGGAAGGGAAGGATAGGTCAGTGGGGGACAGGGAAAGGGAAGGGAAGGATAGGACACGGCAGGGGAAGGATAGGAAAGGGGAAGGAGGACATAGATGGAAGGGAAGGATAGGTCAGTGGGGGATAGGGAAAGGGAAGGGAAGGATAGGTCAGTGGGGGATAGGGAAAGGGAAGGAAAGGATAGGTCAGTGGGGGGACTGGTAGAGGGAAGGGAAGGATAGGACACGGCAGGGGAAGGATATGAAATGGCAAGAAAGACAGATGAAAGGAAAGGATAGGTCAGTGGTGGGATTGGCAGAGGGAAGGGAAGGACAGGACACGACAAGGATAGGAAGGGGCAAAGAGGACATAGATGGAAGGGATGGATAGGTCAGTGGGGGGACAGGGAAAGGGAAGGGAAGGATAGGACACGGCAGGGGAAGGATAGGAAAGGGGAAGGAGGACATAGATGGCAGGGAAGGATAGGTCAGTGGGGGACAGGGAGAGGGAAGGGAAGGATAGGAAAGGGCGAGGAGGACATAGATGGAAGGGAAGGATAGGTCAGTGGAGGGGACAGGGAAAGGGAAGGGAAGGATAGGACACGGCAGGGGAAGGATAGGAAAGGGCGAGGAGGACATAGATGGAAGGGAAGGATAGGTCAGTGGGGGGATTGGCAGAGGGTAGGGAAGGATAGGACACGGCAGGGGAAGGATAGGAAAGGGCGAGGAGGACATAGATGGAAGGGAAGGATAGGTCAGTGGGGGGATTGGCAGAGGGTAGGGAAGGATAGGACACGGCAGGGGAGGATAGGAAAGGGCAAAGAGGACAGAGATGGAAGGGAAGGATAGGTCAGTGGGGGGGTCAGGGAGAGGGAAGGGAAGGATAGGACACGGCAGGGGAAGGATAGGAAAGGGGAAGGAGGACATAGATGGCAGGGAAGGATAGGTCAGTGTGGGGGACAGGGAGAGGGAAGGGAAGGATAGGACACGGCAGGGGAAGGATAGGAAAGGGGAAGGAGGACATAGATGGCAGGGAAGGATAGGTCAGTGTGGGGGACAGGGAGAGGGAAGGGAAGGATAGGACACGGCAGGGGAAGGATAGGAAAGGGCAAGGAAGACATAGACGGAAGGGAAGAATAGGTCAGTGCGGGATAAGGATAAGGCAAGAGAAGGAAGGTTAATGCAGGCCAGAGCAAGGTAGGGAAGGAGAGGACACTGTTTGGACGACGACGAGGGAAGGGAAGGATAGGGAAGGTAAGGCAAGGTAGGGCAAGGAAGGGGAGGACAGTGCAAGGCAGGGCAGAGCAAGGTAGGGTATAAAGAAGGAAGGGAAGGAGAGGACACTGTTTGGATGATAACGAGGAAAAGGTAAGGCAAGGTAGGGCAAGTAAAGTTGAGGGCATGGTTGCATAAGGTACGGGAGGACAGGGCAAGGCAGGGCAGAGCAAGGTAGGGTATAAGGAAGGAAGAGAAGGAGAGGACACTTTGGATGACGAGGGAAAGGTAAGGCAAGGTAATGCAAGGAAGGGGGACGGCATAGTTGGATAAGGTAAGGGAGGCAGTTAGGCATCGGAATAGTTTTGGCAGCGATGGATTTACATTGTCAACGGTCAAGACTAGGCCGAAAGGACACGTTGCCGACGAGACTTTGTTCAAATTAAGGACACACTACTCCTCGTGGCATCGCATAGCTCATTTATATAACTTTATACGCGTAATCAACCTTATTACTCGCAACCGGGAGGCAACGGAAGGAAAGGGAAGAACATGGCACGGCAGGTTTGGTAGAGTAAGACTGCAATGCCCAGAAATCTGTTTTTCCTCCTAATAGTTTAGGGGCGGAGGGTTTCTGTGTGCAAAAAAGGGCCCCAAAGTTTCTCTTCATGTCTGTTAAGGGGACCATCTGGGCCAACAAAAAAACGAGGTTAGACATCGTGAAACATTGCAGCAAGTGAAAAAAATCCCATCTATATATGAACATCAGAATTTGACAAAGACCACCCCCTTCTTCCACATATCCTTCATTATAAGTACTCCCCTCCCTTCCTCTTTCCCTCCCTCTCCTCCCTTCCCTTCCCTCCCTCCCTCTTCTCGTCTCGTCGAAGTGCCACAATGCCCTTTTGTTCCTTTATCACTAAGCAGAAGACGCTGATGTATGTATCTTCGCTTCCACGAGACGCCTCTTGTTCGGCCTTACGTCGCGCCGCGCTCATAGATCGTGGGAAGGCTATTTTTAGACCCAGGCGCATTTATAGAGATAAGGTGAAGGGGGAGTGAAGGTGGGGGGGGTTGTGTGTGTAGGGGGGGTTGTGGGGGGGTATGATTGTTTGTTTGTTTGTTTGTGTGTGTGTGTGTGTGTGTGTGTGTGTGTGTGTGTGTGTGTGTGTGTGTGTGTCGGATTCTACGTTGCAGGAGGAAACATGGAAACATGGACTAGCAGGCAGCAGAAAGCCTATTGGCTCATTACTAGGCTGCCTGCGTTCAGCGATTTAATCAATCCGTTTGTCATAGGAGTGGCTTGCAGGGAAGGATTAAAGCACTTGTGTATCTACTCTTGGGAACGTTCAGTTCACTCCCGATGCAGCAAATTGGCGATCAATGCGTTTCTTGAAGGAGTTGATGGTCTCTGCGCTGACCACTTCTGCAGGAAGGCTGTTCCAGTGGCGAACAACTCTATTCGAGAAATAACTCCTGCCGATGTCGGTATTGCATCGCTTTGCTTGAATTGTTTTTCCGTTGTTTCTTGTTCTCAGGTTAGTTTGTAGCGTGAAAAGTTTTGAGTGATCAACGTTGCTGAGCTTGTTCAGGTACTTAAAGACTTGTATCATGTCTCCCCGCAGGCGTCTCTTTTCCAACGTGAAGAGGTTGAGTCGCTCGAGTCGCTCTTCATAGGGCTTCGTCTCAGTGATGGTATCATCTTCGTGGCGCGGCGCTGCACTCCTCAAGTAAAGAACTGGAGGAAGAGGAAAAGGAGGAGGAGGAGGAGGAGGAGGAGGAGGAAGAGAAGGAGGAGGTGGAGGAAAAGGAGGAAGAGGACAATGTGTGAGGAGTAGTAACAAATGTACGGAAGTGGGGGTTGCCTCAGCGGGGGGGACTGGAAGTGGGGTTGGGGGTGAGCAGGGGTTACAGGAGTGGGGGTAATTTGCAGGGGGACTGGAAGTGGGGGTTGGGGGGTCAGCGGGGGGGTTACGGGAGTGGGGGTAATTTGCGGGGGGGTTACGGAAGAGGGGGTATCTAGACCCCCCTACCCAAATCTATTTTACCTTTTCACCCCCCCCCCCCCCAAAAAAAAAAAAAAAAAAAAATTGTTTTCACTATTTCACATGCCCTAACCCCCCCCTCAGGCTAGCGTACGGAAGCAGGGGGGTGACAGAGCAGAGTAGGTCAGTCAGCGAGGAGGTGACGGAAGAAAGGGTGGTCAGCGGGGTGACGGGAGTGGGGGCAGGACGGTCAGAGGGCGGTCAGCGGGGGGGTGACGGAAGTGGGGGCATACAAAGAGTGAGGGTAATTGCTATTGTTGTTGTTGTTGTTCTTGTAGTATACACACACACACACACACACACACACACACACACACATATGTGCTATATAAGCATCATACTTTAATAATTACCATCATTAATAGAGTTTCCGCTATGACTGAGACATATTCAGAAAACCTTCTCGATATTTTCCAATATCCTGCGCGCATAATAGTTGCAGGATATAGCAACTCTGGAAAATCGGAACTTGTACAGCAGCTTATTCTGAAGTATCATGAAAAGTTCAAAAAAATTGTCATATGTGGCTTAACGTCTCATCCTCTTCAAAGAAATAAAGAAATAGGACCTAAAGTTATAGTGTCGTCTGAAATAATTGATCCAATTGCCAACGAGGATACGTTTGATCGGAGAGGGACATTGTATGTACTTGACGATATTTTCATTGATGCTGTAAGGAACAAAATTGTGGTTGATGCTTTTACTCGCGGACGGCACAACAATATTTCATGCATATTTATCACTCAAAATCTATATATGGGTGGAAAGCATGCAAGGAATATTAGCCTGAACTGTTCTCATTTCCTCTTGTTAAGACAGCGCGATTTATCTCAAATTCACACTCTGGGCAGACAAATATTCGGAAAAGAGAAGGCAAACCAGTTTGTAGATATATATAAATATGCTGTATATTCACGTCCTTATGGATATCTTCATGTTGATTTGGGTATAAATACTCCTGAGTCCCTACAGTTTCGCTCAAACATTGTTGGAGAACCCCAGGTGAACGCGTATTCCAATGGTGAACTCCAGGAAGAAGGAACTCTACACACTATACTCCCAACATAACGAACCCTATGGTTTAAGCTCTCAGGCGAAATTATGGAGAAAGCAAAAGTATAAATCCGGCAGTAACACGTGATGACGTATTCAACTTTTGAGAAGCAATAAAACATATACATTGCATAAGCTACAGACTAAAAAATTTCCCCGGCAAAAGATAATAGCCTCAAAACCCAAAGTAATCATGGCTGCCGATTTAGCAGACGTGAGACATATAAGAAAGGAAAATAATAACATAGGCTACTTGTTAGTATGCATAGACGTGTTTTCTAGGTATATGCAAGTTGTCCCGTGTCGGAATAAAGACGCAAATACTATGCTCGTGGCCTTTAAACAAGTGGTGGAAAATAAAGATTCTGAAGGCTTACGAAGATTAAACACCGACTTGGGCACAGAATTCTGGAATCGAAAAGTAAGAAACTATTTATGTTCCGGGGCATTAAGCTATACAGTGTGTACTCAAGTGAGATCAAGCAGCCTTGGCAGAGCGGGCCATTCGTACACTTAAAGCACGCATCTACAAGTTCATCACGTCTCAAAATTCTTCAAGATATATTGATCAGCTGCAAAACATGGTCAGTGCCTACAACCGCTCGCCCCATTCTGGACTGAAGAACAAACAAACTCCCATTGATATTCATAACTTAAAAAACCCATCTGCAATCAAACGGCAATTCCACGCAATGTATAAAAACCCGAAGCAACCAGCGTCTTCCATCACTTCTCGACTGGCAGTTGGGGAAATAGTTCGCCTTGTTGGAAGTGCTCGTTCCTCTGTATTCCATAAAGGATACACGCAGCAAAATACTCACGAGCTCTTTCGCATAAAATCAATTAAACACAAGAATCGCCCAAGAACTTATCTCTTAGAAGATTTGTCTGGAGAACCAATACAGTGGATATTCTACGCGCCAGAGCTCGTCTTAAGCGCTCTGCCTGAGACATACGATATTAAAATACTGCGTTCACGAAAAAATAAAGGAAAAAAGCAGTATTTTGTATCGTGGTTGGGATACCCTGCTTCATTCAACAGCTGGATTGACGCTAATGATATTGTAGAAAATGCGTAAAAAGACACCACTCCTCAGTGCACACAAAAACTTTGTCTTACTTTTGAAGAAATTAAAAGTAAAAGATAGAAACCAAAGCTATTAAGCAAGCAGCTCGAGAACAATTGAACTGTATATCTGAAATATTTTCCAATTTGTTAAAGAAGCACCTCACCCTCAATAGCAAAGTTATCAAGAAATTACGTAACTATCGGGAAGACATACGTGCCATAGCTAGAAAGAAAACTCCTCTCCATAAGAAAAGACTTATATTGACATCGAGACGGGCGGTAATAATATTAGCTGCTATATTACCTATTGCCGCTTCCTTGATCGGAAAATTATTTGGATAATGCGCACGTATTATCTTGTTCCTGAGTCTACCGCTGAGCGTGTTTTAACGGGTATTAAGCCTAAATGCGCCAACTCCACGAGTCCGGGGTCAACGGCCAATCGTGTTTCAACCCAGTCGACCCCGCCCGATCATATGCCGGGCTCTGAACATGTGCCAGCAAGCAGCCGCGGTCCTGTCGTGTCGTCCCATGGTGCAAGACCAAGCACTCCTACAAGATGGACCCCGTCTTCTCGCTCTGTAAGAAAGAAAAGCTACAAAAAAGAAAATATCGCGATCTGGTGTATACAAAACCACAAAACTACCACCCGTGGAACTTAGAGTCACAGGGATTAGGAGAACAAGATATCCTCCAATCCTGAAATAAGTAATTTAATACCTCTGTATGTTAAAAGTATCGACGTGCCATACGTCAATATGATGCTAGAACGAATAAAAGACAATCCCATCGTAAAATGGGATAGCCGAGGCAACCTATTGTCTTCTGTTCGATCCTCCAATATCCTGTACATGTTGAATTTACTCTCTAATGCAAGTCAAAACCAACGATTGCTGACATTGCTGATATAAAACATCATTGACGCCACGGGTGTATTACCTAGCGAAATAAAAATACGCGCGTGCGGCAAAGATTCAGGGATCTGGTTTCACCAAACAACCATCGTTGGCAACTTACAGATGGGACCCATATTAAATCCGCTTTTCCAATGTGCTAGTGCAGTCCTACATTGTGATTCAAGAAAGAAACAGAATCATGGACGTTGTAGATACTGAACCGCGTTGGACGCGCGACTTATACAGAGGGGCGGCGACGTCATGGAGAGAGAAATGCCGGAGGCGAGGACGAACACGCTCGGACACGGTGGTGCCCCGAGCGGGCTTATAAGAGAGAGCAGATGGGACGATGGTTCGCTACTCGTCCCTCGCCATCAGCTGAAGCGGTACTATTCATCACTCACCAGTATACCAGAGGACACCATGTCGGACGCCTACGTGTTCAACTACAAAGACGGTTCTCCTGGCGATGACATCTACCGCAACAACAAGACCATCATCGTTTCATCCCTCAACTGCAGTTCCTGCTACGAAAAGAGGGGGTTTACTGGACGCCTACATGGATTATACCCGCACAGTAATCTCTACCGCGAAAGAAGCCCGATCTATCAACTGAACAGGTGTCGCTGGGAAGATCGTGGTATTCCCGGTAGTCTGCATATTCGCTATCCTCCGAGTGAAAATCTCCCTTATGTGGCGTGTATCCTAACCCAGTATGCTCCTGGCCGCGAACTGGAAAATAACCCTATAAACCAAGGATATCTTCAGACGTCAAGAGATCAAAATTTCATTCGTGGGGTAAAGGAAGACAGTTATGATAACCGCCTCCGCTGGTTTAAAGAGTCCATCACAAAACTGGTAGAATGGGTGATTAAAAGCAACATTACAAGTGTCGTCTTCCCCTACAATATTGCAAGCGCTGGAATTCTTTACGTGTTGTGGAAAGCTGACTACCAACCGCATCTCCAAGAGGCTGCGGCTGAACTCCAACTGCATAATATATCGTGCGTCATCCTGGACAGATGGTGGACCTGCGATGAGCCTGAAACAAAATTAACTCTATCTGTGTCTCCCGAGCGAAACAGGAAGAGGAAACTGGTGGATACAGAGGACGATGCTGTGGCTGACGAATGGAAAAGAAAACGGGACGGTGCTGTAGTCGACGTGGATCCTGAATAACTATAGCTCCAGACAATTTCCCAATAATTATGTACATCACTAAATGTAAAATATGTCAATAAATAACAATGTAATGATGTTTAGTATGATTTACCTTCAATATGTAATTGGCATCTCGTCATGTCTACCTCTATATAATGAAATAATTATAATATTTTTGCTAGTGTCTTGCTTGCTCTAAATGGAGTAACATCATATATATGTTACCAGCATTGCGGATGGGGAAATTTACCTCAATTCCGTGCTAGCACTAGCTTTACTAATAATATACAAACTCTAACATTAGACAAGGACGTGGAATATGAAGTCGGTCTACTGAACGTGTTGCTTCCCCGTCGGTATTACATTGTTAAACCGGTGAACCAGAGTGTAGTATACATCTTGAATATGGTATAAGACCAACGCCAGATTCAGAAGCTATTGAAAGACGCACACTGTCAGAGGCTATTAATGCTAATATCTTGTATAATGACACTGGGTATTTGCTGATGTGTGTTAACGGTATAATAACGACATTGTTAAAGGAGATGGTTGATGGATACAACTACCATTTACTAGCGTATTCTAGAGAGGTTCTTACATTTAGCTCATCAAATGATCATTTAACTTTGTTCTGCAACAATGGTTATCATCCACTAGTTGTATTTATTAAGGTTTCCTTTGATACGCGACTGGCCCAGGTTCTCGGTTTTGTCCCCAACTTAGGTTATGCTGTGTTTTCTTCCTTGGGTACACATGAAGAACAAAAAAAAACGTTCTTGTTCCGCGACATGGTCATGCCCTCTGTTGAGAAATGGTGACGTGCAGTGTGTTCTCATTTACACTGACCTTGTCAATCCCTCTAGGTATGCAGGGAAAATGTAAATATTCTTGATGCCTTTTCGCTCTCCGGAGGTCTAACAAAAGGCGTGCATCCAACTATATATAAGTCCCTTAAATACAAAGTAATTGATTCGATTTCTGTTAAACTCACAGATCAAAAAGGTCGTCCTATGCATTTCGAAGAAGGATACCCTGTTACATGTTTACTTCATATCCGATCGCGTTGAATCTTTGAGTACATTTTGCTGTATTAATAGGAATGTTGTCCATTTGAAAAGACAGTCTCCTCGCCGCCACCATGCGGGTTACATTCATCCCTCCTTCCGTAGCAGAATATCATACCCTGTTTTCGAATGGCAAACAGATATCAACCCGAGGGAGTGGTATTGATGATATAGTCACACTTTCTTATGAACCAAGCTATCACAGAGGCGGGGGTTTATTCTCGGTTTTAGCTGGACTCGCTAAAAGAGCTTTCCCTTTCCTAGTGAAAAATGTCATTGTGCCTTCAGCTCGAACATTTGGAAACAACGTTCTAGATGATATTTCACAGGGAAGCAACTTGAGAAGCTCTATAAAAAAGCATGGAATTAATTCCTTAAAGCAAGCTGCAATGAAATTGACTAGAGGAAGCGGGAAAAAGAAAGTCAAGCGAGTCGGGAGGAAAAGGTGTTATAAAAAGGACATCTTTACCGAGTTGTAATCATTGTTGAACTAAGAGCAGTATGGCGAGCATCACCAGCGCGGTTGGTGTCAGAACCCGCGTTCTCCCCTGGGGCAATATGCCGCCGGTGTCAGTGAATTGTTTCCCCGCCCTAACAAAATGAGATTATTGGAAACAACGATTGCCTCCCGTTATGATGCTGATGTTTTACCTACTAACCTCGGATTCAATATGAAATTATCCGATAGATATATAGAATTTCTCATTCCTGGAACACTTGGCAGTTTTATTGATTTGGGGAAATTGGTGTTGCACACCTCTTTACGCTTAACTAAGCCAGACAATACTACTCCTCTCGAAGACGTTCAACACGTTGAATTTGCAAATAATACCGCGCACAGCCTATTCAAATCAGTGCAATGTTTTTGGGAGATGTAGCTGTTGACAATAATGTACTTTATGGGTACACGTCATACGTTAAAATGCTGAATACTTTGTCGCCCAACAAATTGAATACAATTGGAGCCAATGCTAATATTACCATCCCAGAGAACGGTTTTATTTCCAAAGTAACAGCAGAATACTTTGACAATGCCAGCGCGCAACACAAGACCATTATGAAGCGGGTTAAGACTCACGGTATACAACTCTGTACCCCGCTTCTTCTGGATATAAGTTCTTTAGACAGTTACTTGCTCGATGGTATTTCGATTAGACTCAGAATGGAACTATCTAGTAATGCATGGCTGCTAAATTCTCCAACTGGCGATAACATTCGTCTGCATATAGATTCAGCCAAGCTGCTTTATACGCGACTGTTTCCTTATCCTAATGCACTTCATGCTTTGAACGCGTCTCGCCACAGGGAATCTTTTGAAATCGACATTTACCAAAACCCTCTTGAAAACCTATGTGCTAGCCAAAGACCAAACCTCAGGAACGTATGATCAACCGTGGGGTGATGTTATTCCGGAAAAACTCTCGCTTATTATAACGAGCATGGAAGCTCATTCTGGCGACTATACGCTAAATCCATTGTATTTGAGCCATGGCGATATAAGTCAAATAAGCTTAAGTGTTAATGGTAGAACCATGTATAATATTCCTAGTAAACTCCTCATGACTATGCTGAGCTCTACCATCGTACTTTGGATGCACTTGGTTTTCACAAAGACCATTTAATCGGAAAGGATATTTTCGGCAAGGGGGCAATGATTTGCACATTTGATTTGCGTGCTGAAAACTTGAATGATAATTTGCCCGTTGAAATGAATGGGGGGCTTAGACTTAGCTTGAATCTAAGCAAGGGAGAAAACGAGAACCGTCTGTTGATACTGTTTGGCGAAACAGTGGGTATAATAACAGTTAATTCTGAAAGACGGCTGCAGTGTGATGTGCGCGCTTGAAGCGGCTGTGCGATGAACAACATGGAGATTGAAAGAGGATTGAGGGGCACATAGGAAAGCAGGCCTTGTTTTTAGGCGTGTTATTGGCAGACGGGGTAAACTCTATACCTCGATATAGAAAACCTATAGTGTGCATCGTCAATACGCTACCAAGTTATTCTAAAAGAGAAATGGGACACTGGATTTGTCTCTACTATGAACCGGGCATGGCAGTGTTCCTAGATAGTTATGCTCTCGATCCAAAATTATACTCTGATCATTTCAAATATATTGATTACCCCGGGCTCAGTATGTATAAAAATGCATTTCGACTTCAAAGCACGCGAAGCGATGTGTGGGCTTATGCCATGTACTTTGCCTACAATGTTTCGCACTTGGGTGTAAGAGAAACTCTTGAAAAATATGTATGGAGTTTTCCAAGACCGAATATTCGAGGAATGATGAACACGTGATGCGATTCGCTTACAGCAAGTTTATAATGCCCGTATGTCATCAAACATTTAACACGTGTTCATAAAAGTAAGTATTGACTTATTGATTTTTCATAATGAATTGTATTACATTCCATGAAGCATAAGTAATTTTCTAGTTCCTTTATCGGGGGGTGGGGTGGTTGTATACCATGCTTAAATCAGAGGTCTGGCTCCACTCACAGGTCCTCACCCGTCACCGCCACTACCCCGTGCAGCCCCTGCCCTGCCCTGTCCGGGCCCCGAGCAATCCTGTCGCATCTTGCCGCCGCACTCTCGCTACCGCCGCCGCCGCCGCCGCCCGCCTGATTTGGCGGCAGTCTTTATGCATGAGCCGGATCGAAACATAAAAGCGTTTTATTCATGTTTCCACAAATCGAATAAATTTTAAGACAATTATTGTGTTTTTTTTCATCCGTTTTTGATAAAGGTCATATAAACAAGTCAAACAAACTCAATGTTTATTGGAATTTGGTCAAATTATGATTCCAGATTCATCATGTGCAATTTTATAATATCAAAGGCTCCAACATTAGTCCTATATACAGAATATATTTACATATATTTTATATTTAACATAAAATAGCAGGCAAAGTCTTACACTATAAACAGTATATACAACATTCACACCAGTCCCAAACATATAAACAACTACAATTTATTCTGAAAAGTCTGAATCTACTAGAATAAATTCAAGGTTGGATGATGAGAGCATTTGATTTATTTCTTCCTGTTCCGCGGCTTGCATTAACATGTCATCATCCGCCTCTACCCGTTTTATCAAGGGAAAATATTGCTCGACCAGCACATCCCGTTCTCCCCACAATTCATAGGTTTCTTCTTCTAGTTCTCCCATTTCACCGATCTCTTGCCCACCCATTACCTCGGCTAGTCTCGCTTCTGTTATGCCTCTTTCATCGCCTTCCTCCAAATTTTCTTCGTTTGACAGTGTCATGATCTGGGCTACCTCCTCCTCCTGCTCTTCCTCCTCTATCCCTATAGAATTATCAGGATGACCGTAAGATCGCGACTCAAGGTTCTAATGTAGTATCTTTTGTCCTCAACTACAGATATCCCTCTCTTGGGATATTTTACTGTACTCATTCGTCCATTGCGCACTGTGAATCCCTGATAGTCAAAGGTAAATGTTTGCTTCTGGAATAGGGCGTCTTTGTATCGCTGATGAGCAATTTTCTTCTTTATGAACTTTGGAACGCCCTTAGCTGAACTCAACCGGTCACCGTCTGCCAAGAGGATGGAGTAGCATTTGGTTTTACACCTACAAATTCTGAGATGGTTCTTTCCCCACTTCAGACTTGAGAAATCCAAGCTTTCCTTTGTTGTCTGTGCTGTACAAGGAATGTGAGGGCTAAAGTTACTTGTGTCTATATAGCTTTTGAAGGGTTCCTGCAGTACTCTGTTAATAGATCAGGAGTTTCAATTTCTGTTATTAAGGAATCAGTGTCGCAATACACTAGTTTCGCCCGATCCCCGTAATGAGCCTTCAACACATTGTAATAGAAATCATATAGTCGCAGCTTGGACAGCTCTAGGATGTAGTAGCCAATGTAGTTTGGATGATTCACCCGTGAATATTTCTTATGGCGAGTTACAACTACATGACCATCATTGAGAGGTACAACGCGTTTAAAGTAAGGACTTCGGGCCAGCTTCAAAAACTTTTCGCGGTTGGTGACAATATCTATGTCTTCACTATATTTGGCCAAAAATGCTGTTTGAAATACACTTGATTGCATTTTTCTTGATAGGGCAAGTAGCACTTTTGCGGGCTTCTATGTTATCCTGAATGAAGTCCGCAAGAAAGTGCTTTTGCTTAAACGTATAAATAGCATGCACTTTTTTAACAACCAGGCCTAGTCGAATAAGTAGTTTAAGGAGGGGCAGAGCAAATAGCATTTTCTCCTGAGCAGCATGTGTTCCAATCAGTTTTATGTTCTTACACGGTGCTGGACGGTTTTCTTCTTCATACCATTCGCGTGTGACTGACGATATATCTCTGTTGGTGATATTGTGTCTTCTGATGATCAGTGGGAGGTCATCCGTTTTCTCAACGACTTCACGTGAGACAGTCTCAGTATCGCACAGAATGAGGTATCCAAAATCGCCATCGGTTGCTTGATTGACCAAGCCCCCCGCTCAAAAACGATTGCATTTCTGTGTCATCTAGTTTTCTCATGGCAACTTCTCTTGCATTACAGTGGGATAAAGACTGTTGAAGTCAAGATATGAAAGGAAAGTGCTTCTATCATGTTTTGGATTAAACTGAGGGTTCGTGTAGATGTTATTGGCGCGTACAAAACGACGCACAACACTTGTGTAGCCCCCACGCTCATTTGTTTGAATGCAATGATATATGTCTGGGCTACTAAGCACCTCTAATTCCTGCTGTGTTTTTAGCAGAAAGGAGTCATAGGCAAATCCTGGCAGGCTAACATAATTTACAATATCCAACCTCCACTGGGTTTTCAAAATACCTCTCCACTCTAGGAAGACATCACATAGAAGACCAACATCCACTTTTACATAAAGCAACAAATAGTCCTTCAGGCTCTGACACCCAGCTACTTTCCAAACATTCTGAGCATGTTTATAATCACTTTCGGAAAGTTCTGCTTCTTGAAGCGAATTGAAAAATCTTCGCGGGATGGAAGACGTGTCTCAGAAAGTCGTTCCATCGAATCCATATAGTCATAACAAAACACCTGCTTTCCCTTGATCAATAATGGCAACGCAGGTGCTGGCACATCTTTCAACATCTGTTGTGTGCATATGGGTTCGTTCCCATTACTGAATTGGTTCGCTAAAGCCGCGAGCGAACCAGACATAAAGGCATACGAGTCAATAAATCTCAAGTCATTTATGATGACTTCATGGTATTTGTGAACTGAACGTTTTGGTCTTAGTTTGATTTTCAAGTCAGGTATCGTTAATTCACGCAGGATTAACGACATGTCGTAATTAGCATTATGTGCAATGAGAGTGAGCTGCAATTTGTGATTTTTCATTTGGAGGTTGCATCTATTACAATAAGCTCCAATGTAATTGTTTCCTGATTTTTCATGGTCATGATGTTTTACTCCTTTACCTTTTAAAAAACCCTGTTTGCAGAGAAGACAGTGAGTTTGCTCATTGTGACGTGTCGTATCTTCATCGGTCATGTTGATTTTATTGTAGCCTTTAGAAAATTTCAACTTTTTCCAGGCACACTGCATTGTATGAATAAAATGGTTTACAGCATTACTTCCACAATAGGATCCGCTTTGTACTGTTTCTCCGTTTCTATTCACTATAATGTAAGCATACGCTATGGCAAAGTGATGTCTCTTTACACATCCAGACACATTCGAAGAAGGCTGTACGAGAATACTCTCAAAGTCATAGAATGCTAAATAAGATGGCTCATATGCCTTAGCATGATTAATAAATTTCACAGTAGAACCCGCGGGTGGGAATCTTAGTCTTGTGATCATCGTTGGGCAAATTAGCACATGTTCAGCAAGCGTTGCCTTGTTCTCACAGGCGCACAGGCAGATATCGCAAAACATTTTTTCCCGCGACGTTGGCAGGTAAACAGGTTCATGTATGCGTCAAAGTCTTGGATAAGAGCTAGGTGTCTGTTCCCAACAACAGACAATGAACAACTTCTTGATCTTTGAGCCCCTTTCTGACTAGAGTTAGTTCGCCTTTTTGTCTTCAACGTTGTCTAGACAGTAAACGCGAATACTTATGTTGTTTAATCTTTCAAGCCGACCGAGGTCTTCCCAGGATACCGGGGTTGGAATGTTACCCGTATTAATAGAGGCCAAGCAAGCATTCTCCCATTGCCTGCCCGATGGAACTACATTTCTTGACTTTAGATAGCGATAAGCTGTTAGAACTTGGAAAACACAGTCCGTGGGTCCCGAAGGTTGAGAACTTGTGTTTTCCTGGAACACCCTTAGGATAGGGCACATACTCTCCAATACTATTGTGCAGCATTATAAGAGAGAAGGAAAATTTTACGCTAATTATTTCATCTAACGTAAATCCACTGCCCTCTTCGTCCGACATGTCATGTTCAAACCGATTAACAAAATATTCGGATAGTTCACGTACATATGAATCCATATCGCCATAGCTAATTACCTGCATATGACTTCTCATATACATATCTCTATATTGAACTCCACCGTCGGGGTCTTCTCTGACTAAGCGCAGATGCATGTCAACGTACACTTTAAAAGAAGGAGGTCTAACCTGCTGGCAGCCTTGGAATACAGACTCTACTGCCTCGCGAAGACGGCCAGTGTTGTTGTTGAAATATGATGCAATGTCGCCGCTGTCTGCTGGTGGGACGGGCACGTCGATCGTTGTTAAGGCCCCGTTGAAATGTTGGCTTATTTCACCTGGTGTTGGTGAGGGTGTGGTCGGCCGTCCCGGGTTATAACCGCTGGGTCCTGGCTGTGGAGAACTGTTTGGATGGGAGAATCCCTCACGACGGGCTTGCTTTTTCCTGCAGGTGTCTGAAGAAAGGTAAAATAATATTAGAGAGAAATAGTGAAATTACAATTTTTTTCCTTAGAACAGACGTGTGCGCAATAAAAAACGTAGAAACTTACCGTTTGTTCCTGTATTCGCTTGTTTTCGTTTTCCTCCACTACCGATCGTTGAAGAGGAGGGCCAATGGCTGAGCCTACCAGACCCGCCTTCTTCGGAGATAGTCCTTAAGGAATACGAAACACAAATGAAATTTTTTGAACCCCTCTATCCCGCACATATTTTACTGTGACACTTAAAATACAATATGGAAAATGTGTCTCTTGTAAAACACATTTTAACAATATTGCATTTCAGAAGATATTAGGTTTTGACCTACCTTTGGTTTTGACTGGCTTCGTCGCTGAGACCCGCCCGTGGAGAACAACTTCCAATATCGCTGGGGTCTGGTTGAGAGAAACCGACATCTGATCGATCAGAGCTAGTCGACGACGTCTCTTCTGAAAAAAGATAGAAAGACTAAAGTCGATATTGCCCATGCTGCCCAGCTCTCTACCTCCCTCCCGTCATCCACATCTGCTACTGTTTTTTATGACAATCATATAAAGTAACGCAAACATTTAAGTACTTACCATTGTTTCTAGTAGATATATCTTTCGATCCAGTCCCAAGGCCCTCTGGAAGGCAGGCCGCCCTATGAGCTACGAGTGCGGACAACGGGAAGTAATTATTACACCATGAACATTTGATACAGGGGTGTACAGGGGTCCTCATGTTTACGGGAAACAAGAACAGGAGACCTCTTGACCCGAGACCACCTTGAGAGCCTGTGAAGTGCTTGTTGGCTTGACGTCCATAAATACCCCTCGACATTGTGTGTTCGTGTGTATGTGTGTGTGTGTGTGTGTGTGTGTGTGTGTGTGTGTGTGTGTTCCTCAGGTCAGTCCTTAATGACCCGAGGTTTATTGTAATGACTTGAATCATTAAGGCTTCCGAAGACCAGAAGGCGTGGCCTCAGATACATGGAGATGTCATCGAAACATTTTTTCCGTGATTTTATCTCACATGAACAGATGTGTGTGTGTGTGTTTGTGTGTGTTTGTGTGTGTGTGTGTGTGTGTGTGTGTGTGTGTGTGTGTGTGTGTGTGTGTGTGTGTGTGTGTGTGTGTGTGTGTGTGTGTGTGTGTGTGTGTGTGTGTGTGTGTGTGTGTGTGTGTGTGTGTGTGTGTGTGTGTGTGTGTGTGTGTGTGTGTATGTGTATGTGCGTGTGCGCGCAAGCATGTGTGTTCCTCGGTCAGTCCTTAATAACCTGAGGTTTATTGTAATGACTTGAATCATTAAGACTTCAATAGGCGTGGCCTCAGATACATGGAGATGTCATCGATCCATTTTTCCGCGATTTTATCTCGTAAGACCAGATGTGAGCGTGTGTGCGTGTGTGTGTGTGTGTGTGTGTGTGTGTGTGTGTGTGTGCGGGTATGTGCGTGTGTGTATGTGCGTGTATGTGTGTGTGTATGCGCGTCAGTGGAAGGAGGGAAAGATAAGACGCCGGAAACAGGTGCAAGGGGCACATTCCAGCCTGGTCATTAACCTAATGTCTTTAACCTTTTCCGTGATTGTAATCAATCTTGGGGTCACTGAGATCTCGATCTTAACTTGTGTGAGTGTGTGTGTGTGTGTGTGTGTGTGTGTGTGTGTGTGTGTGTGTGTGTGTGTGTGTGTGTGTGTGTGTGCGCGTGTGTGTGTGTATGTGTGCGTGAGCGTGTGTGCGTGTGTGTGTGTGTGTGTGTGTGTGTGTGTGTGTGTGTGTGTGTGCGTATGGGAAGAAAGATAAGTCACCGGGAACAGGTGCGCGTGACGTATTCCAGCCTGGTCATTAACATAATGTCTTTAACATTTTTAGGTGATTATAATCTTGTGGTCACTGGAACAGGTGCGCGTGACGTATTCCAGCCTGGTCATTAACCTAATGTCCTTAACCTTTTCCGTGATTATAATCTGGTGGTCATTCGAGGGTCAAAGAAAGATCTTATCTTAACCCTTCAAGTATCCCTTCTCCCCCTCCTCCCTGCTGGGCACCCTACTCCTGTCACCTTCTCGCTTCCGTACGCTAGTCCGAGAGGGGGGGTGAGGGGGTGAAAGGTAAAAGAGATGTGTGTGTGGGGTTAGGGGGGTCTAGATACCCCTCTTCCGTAACCCCCTGCTCACCCCCCAACCCCCACTTCCAGTCCCCCCTGAGCCAACCCCACTTCCGTACATTTGTTACTACTGTGAGGTGTGTCAATTAAGGTACACACACACACACACACACACACACACACACACACACACACACAGAATGGCGATCGATGCAAGCAGATTGGACAAGGGCGGGGGGGGGAGAGAGAGAGAGAGAGAGAGAGAGAGAGAGAGAGAGAGAGAGAGAGAGAGAGAGAGAGAGAGAGAGAGAGAGAGAGAGAGAGAGAGAGAGAGAGAGAGAGAGAGAGAGAGAGAGAGAGAGAGAGAGAGAGAGAGAGAGAGAGAGAGAGAGAGAGAGAGAGAGAGAATAAAGACACAAGCAAACAAAACCGAGTATATACACACACACACACACACACACACACACATACAAACTAACCAAAAACAAAGAAAAACAGACCAAAAAACAAAAACAAAACGTAAGCAAACAAACAAAAACAAGGACAAAAATAAACGTCATAAAAAAAAAGAGAATGACAGCAACAATAACAACAGCTCAGGACATCTAACTCAGGAGGGCAGGAAATAGTTAGAACACCATGTGCCTTTAAGGAAGAAAGGGACATGGAAATTTTACAGTAAAGAGAGAAATAAGAGGAAATTACTACCCTTAACTTACGCTACTGGTGACCTAAGCTGTGGGGGAAACTAATGTCTTCAGGTTGTACTCGTGCTGCAGGCTGCCTGAGACACACGAAAAAGGGTCAGTAACAGTGTATGGAGTTGTCATAAAAAAAAGCTAGTATTAAACTGGACTGCTCACGATGGGGTGAGATGTAGTTTCAGGGGTTACCGGTAGAGGCTTGATCCTCGTTTACCTTCGGTACAGGGGTACGCTCCAGTATCCTGTTAACCTTACTGCTCCCACACCTCACTGCCTGAAACATACGAATGAAGACTTGAAGCTATTAATACTCTGTGCGCTAACTACTGACGGTGGGAGTCTATTCCAGTGATCGACGACTCTATTATTGAAATAACTTCTGCGCGCCAATTTGTTACATCGGTTTCCCTTTAACTTCATACCATTGCTGCGTGTTATTGTGTTGGTGTCTCTCTGAAATAGACTATCTGGGTTAATGTTTTCGAATCTATTAAGGATTTTGAACACTTCAATTAAGTCCCCTCTTACTCTTCGCTTCTTTAAGGAAAACATATCTAAACGCTTTAAACGCTCGTCATACGTCAAGGAGGAGGAGGAGGAGGAGGAGGAGGAAGAGGAGGAGGAGGAGGAGGAAGGAAGAATGGAAGGAAGGAAGGAAGGTAGGAAGGAAGGAAGAAAGAAAAGAAGGTACATAAGAACATAAGAACATAGGAGTCTGCAGAGGCCGGTAGGCCTGTACGAGGCAGCTCCTCTGAACCTAAGCTCCAGTGTATCTAACCCCACCTAATATCGCTGTCCATGAATTTATCTAATCTACTTTTGAATGTGACAATTGTATTGGCACTCACCACATGACTGCTAAGCCTATTCCGCTCATCCACCACCCTGTTTGTAAACCAATTTTTGCCTATGTCCCTGTTGAATCTGAATTTATCCAGTTGAAACCCATTACTTCGTGTCCTACCCGGTTCTCTTACCAATAAAACCTTATGAATGTCTCCCTTATTAAAGCCCTTCATCCATTTATAAACCTCGATCATGTCTCCACGCACCCTTCGCCTTTCTAGAGAATGCAAGTTTAACTGTTTGAGTCTTCCCTCGTATGGCAAGTTTCTCAACCCCTGAATCATCTTAGTCATTCTCCTCTGCACCGATTCTAGCATTTTGATATCCATTCTATAGTAAGGTGACCAGAACTGAACCGCATAGTCAAGATGAGGTCTAACTAATGCTAAATATAGTTTGAGGAAGACTTCGGGGCTTCTGTTGCTTACGCTCCTTGAAATAAATCCCAGTACCCTATTTGCTCGATTTCTAGCTTGAATGCATTGTGCCCTTGGACGGAGATCAGAGCTCACTAAGACCCCTAAATCCCTCTCGCACCCAGACCTGCTTATGAGAGTGTCATTTAAGCAATAGTTGTGTGAGGGGTTGTTCCTACCTACACTCAGAATACTGCACTTCCCTACATTGAACTCCATCTGCCATTTATCCGCCCAGTCATACAATCTGTTTAGTTCACCCTGGTGAATACTAGCGTCCTGACCCGACTCAATTACTCTACCGATCTTGGTACCATCTGCAAACTTACTGACATCACTACTAATTCCTGTATCTAAGTCACTGATATAAATAATAAACAAAAGTAGACCTAATACCGAACCTTGTGGGACCCCACTCGTAACACATCCCCAGTCAGATCTTTTACCATTGATTTGCACTCTTTGCTTCCTATTGCTAAGCCACGCCTTGACCCAGTTCAAAACTTTACCCTCTACTCCGTGAGCCTGTAATTTAAGCAACAGTCGTTGGTGAGGAACTTTGTCAAACGCTTTACTAAAATCAAGATAGATTACATCATAATTTTCATCTCTGTCTACCGCCTCAAATATTTTATTGTAGAAGGACAAGAGATTGGTGAACCCATGCTGCGAGTCGTGAATTAAGCTATGTTTCTCTAGATGCTCCCGAATGTTCCTGGCTATTATGGACTCCAGCATCTTGCCTATAACCGATGTTAAGCTAATTGGGCGATAGTTTGAAGCAACTGACCTGTCCCCCTTTTTGAAAATCGGCGTCACATTAGCTACTTTCCATAGGTTCGGCACATAGCCAGTATTTACCGACATCTTAAAGATGTCGGTTAGTGGGTCACTGAGTACATCACCTAATTCCTTTAATTCCCTCGGAAATATCCCGTCAGGACCTGGCGACTTGTTCTCCTTAAGCTTATCTATCTCATCCTGAACTACTTACCTGGTAATGATTATATCCCTCAATTTATCGCCATCCCCGCCCTCGTACACCTGAACCCTTTCCGGTATAGTCGTTCGATCCTCCTGTGTGAATACTGAAAGGAAGTAGTCGTTCAACAATGTGCTCATATTTTCGTAATTTTCTACTAGCTCCCCTGTGTTTGTTTTCAGCGGTCCAATTTTCTCCCGTGTTTTTGTTCTATACATCTGAAAGAAGCCCTTAGGATTACTTTTCGCCTCATTTGCTACTTTGATCTCATAGTTCCTTTTTGCTATCCTGGTGTTTTTCTTAACTAATCTAGATAGTTCGACGTACCGGCCCCTGAGATGTGTTTTACCATTCTTTATTTTCTGATAAATTCCCTTCTTTAACCCTATCTCGTGTTTTAGTCCACGAGTCATCCACTTAGGGTCATTGTTTTCTTTTCTAAGTGTTCGCTGTGGTATATGCTGTCTTTGCCCCTCTACTATTACTCTAACTAAATTATTGTAAGACATTTCTACCTGGTTCTCCTGGCTCTCCAATCCGCAGTTCTGGCCCTCATGAATCCCTAAATTATCCCAGTTTACCCCTTCAAGATGTCTTCGAAGCCCCTCGTAATTTGCTCTTCTAAAATCTGGCACTAACACTGGGTTTGGTTCGCGGGTTACCCCCCAGTCTAAGATAAAACGAACCGTTCTGTGGTCACTATTTCCTAACTCTCCGCCCACCTCCAACTCACGTAGCAAGTTCCCATTATTGGTTAGGACTAAGTCTAATATGTTATCTCCTCTGGTAGGCTCAGTAACTACCTGCTTAAGGAAATTATCTTGTATAACTTCAAGAAAATCCTCGGCTTCCAGGTCACCCACTAGGTCTTCCCAGTCTATATTCCGATAATTAAAGTCCCCCATTACGCAGACATTTCTACTCCTACTCGCCCTGCCAATCTCCTGTAGTAATATACTCGTGTCCTGCCTGTTAAGGTTGGGTGGCCTGTACAGAACTCCTAGAGTTAGTTTTTCTTTCCCTTTGTAAACGTCCACCCAAACTGATTCTGAATCCATGTTAGTTTTGACTGAATTGTTAAATAAATATTTAAGTGAGTCTTTAACATATAGCGCAACTCCACCTCCCTTTCTGCCCTTTCACACACACACACACACAGTAATGTTGGAAGGAAGAAGAAGAACAAGAACAAGAAAAAGAACAAGAAAATAGGAGAACAACAACAACAACAACAACAACAACAACAACAACAACAACAACACAGACAGGCAGCAGACAGCGTGTTCTTAGTCAGCAAATGATTACCTGGAGATCTCACCTTTTTTTTTG